>NC_048601.1:67723439-68095939 GCF_003668045.3 Cricetulus griseus
GCTCACTGTGGATTAGAGAATGATTTCTTCTGTGCCGCTTGGGGGTGTGAGACCACCAGAGATACATACTGGAAACCCTTCTCCAGTTGGGCCCTTATTACAGTTAAGAGACTAGACCCCCATCCCAACAACTTAATTCAGGGCTAACCGGCCTCAATTCCCTCTGTGGCTCCCATTGGTGTAGCCCCTACAAATTACCTTTACTGATAAGGGGAAATCATCCTCCCTTTGTCAAGGAAGAGGTGTCCAATGGGTCCTTTGACTCTATATTTCAGGCCATGACATTGGCCTTACCTTTTTTGAGATCCAGCTGCTAGAAAACCTTTCTTTCACTGAGAAGGAAGCCATCAAACCCAACCCAGATTTACATCCCAATAAGGGTACCAAGGGCAAACTTCCTCCACAGATCCACCCTGCCACTAGCTCCATGGCCCATCTATCTACTGTGTTTCAGCCAACCATCCCTCCAGGCCCTCCCTCCTCCACTGACCTTATTCTTTCACTAGTTAACCACCCTACGCTGGAATCCTACTGATGGCCAAGGACTAACACTTGGACAAGTGTCAGGTTTAGGCCTATGCCTTCTTGGGCCAAAAATGCTTCCTGCAGCCCCCTTTTCTCAAATTTGCAATCAAACCCTTATAGTTAATTCCTCTTTTCTTTACACCTCAACTTTCAATAATTCTTATCTTGCCTGCTCCTCAGGATTAACCACTTATATTGTTAATCGATCTTTTTGTCTAAAAGAGATTATTGTGTCCTGGTTCAATTATTGCCCTGTCTAACCATCCATGATGCAGACACCTTTTTGAATTTCTGGGACAGAGGCACTGCCCTCCAGTCCAGATCCAAAAGGGAACCCATTACCCATTACTGCTATCACCTTGGGCGTTATCTTAGGCCTGGGGGCCATGGGAGCAGGAACAGGAATAGCCTCATTAGTCACCGCCAATAGACAATATGCACAATTAAGTGCAGCAGTAGATAAAGACTTACAGGAGCTACAGAGTGGACTAAAAAAATCTCCAAGATTCAGTTGCCTCCCTATCTGAGGTTGTATTACAAAACAGAAGACGCCTAGACTTACTCTTCCTGCAATAAGGAGATCTCTGTATGGCCCTCAAAGAAGAATGTTGTGTTTATGCAGATAAAACAGGCCTCATCAAAAATAGCCTTCAAAAGGTTCACGATAGCCTAGAAAAATGTAAGAGAAAAAGAGAACAAGCCAAATCATGGTACAAAAATTGGTTTTTCATCTCTCCATGGCTCTCCACTCTGTCACCTTCCATCCTTGGTCCTATGGTTGGGCTTCTCTTATTTGGTTCCTTAGGGCCTTGGGCTTTTCAAAGATTAACCAGATTCATTAAGTCTCAGATTGACACCATCCTAGGAAAACCAGTTTTGGTTAATTTTCATCGCCTGGAGCTATGAGACCCTGAGCTGCCTGACAGTAATGAAAACCCCGACAATCTTCCTAGAGGCCTAGACTTTTTTCGGGCCTTGAACATCGAACATCTCTTTCCCTTGGCCTTGGAGATGTCAATGATGGGATTATCGTGATGCCACAGGCCAGATGCTGACCCATTTCACAGGCTGTAGTGCTCCTCCTTGACGGGATTAGTATGAGGTCTTGACCCTAGGGGCCCACTCCAAGCACTCTCAAGCTGCTAGCCTAATGAAAGGTCCTTTGAGTGCTGGGGGCTGGATTCACCTCACGTAGCCTAAGACAGAGACTCTATCTCTCAATGTCATATAAATGACAATATCATAAACATAGGAACCTGACTGTGGATGCCAATCACATAGCCTAAGGCAGACGCTCCATTCTATTATACATAGAAGGGGGAGATGTCAGGAGCCAGCCCTAGTCAGATATAAAAAGTCTCCTTTACAAGAGGCTTGGTCACCTCCATGCTAAACCACCAATTTAGTCAAGCACCCCACCCCTTAGGTTAGTGTTCAAGATAAACCACAGGAAATTTCCAGGACACCTTCCCAGGCTTGAGGGCATTTAACACCCATTCCTCCCCCTCACTTACTTCCTCTTTCTTTACTCCCTCCTTTCTCTTTAAAAATTCCCTGCTTAACTTCAATAAACAGACCTTGACAAAAACATTGCTTGGTCTCGCTCTTTCTTTCTCTCCCATTTATTTTCAAATTTAGTCCCCTTCAGGACCCATGAATTACCAGAACTCCACGGGCTGGGGCAAAATATGTGCACACAAACCACATGCTTGGGTGTGTCTGCATGCAGGAATCATATATATTAAATAATAAGTCATCATCAATAAGAAATGCTTAAATATGATAAAATAGAATTCCTTCAAGAAACATAAGGATAGTTCAGCATGTGTATTGCATATGATTCATGCAAACTAATGATTGATGCACCACATCAACAAAAGAAAAGAAACCAGATGCAGAAAATGCATTTCATAAAATTTAAATGCTTTCATGGGGAGATTCTTCATAAATTAGTTTTGAAAGTAGCATAATTCTGTATAATAAAAGCCATTTATGGTATAGGAGACTGAATATTATTCTGAATATGGAAAAGTCAAGAGCTTTCTATTTCAGGAACTAACAAGGGTGACCATTTACTAATATATTCAGCAGTGGAGCTGAGAGAATAGAGGTGAAAATAAAGCAGACCAAACTCTCATTCATAGCCAGGTTTATTCAGAGCACCAGAGAATCTGTATAGTTAAGGAGAATCATGTCAATAAAATGTCCAATCAGAAAAACAAGTCATGCATGGTAGAAAAACTGCATTTGTCAAAACCTTTTTTTTTCCATCGAGACATATAAACAAATAAATATCAATACCTACCTATAACAAATATGAAGTCAACTCATCCTTTCTACTTTACTAGGAAGGGACACAAAAGAATATTTCAAGAGAATTTCCATGTTTTTGGTGAAACTGATGTGACAAGATTATTGTCTTTTTTACTTGGAGCTTTTCACAAGCACTCACAATTCTCCTCATATGACTTGATTTTTGGACCTTGACATGAAATGTGTCCATTTCACTACATTAATTGACATACATTTGCAAGTCCCAGCCACAGCATTCAGGCAAGAGAAAGGGATAAAGGGCACACATGCTGGAAAGAAAGTAAAATTATAACTGTTTACACAGCATGATCTTATATAGAAAAATATTAGTAAATAAACCCAGAGCAGGAAAAATAAACCCCTACAAAATTCATTTAAAAATAATTAAAATATAGAAAATTTCAATATATAAAATTAATATGTAAATATAACAAAGGAATAATTTTGTATAGAAAGGTAATAGATTTCTGCAATGAGAATAAGTGGGTGAAAAATGACATTGCAAAAGGACAGATATCCTACATGCATGGATAAAGACAAGTATCACTAACAAGCAGGGACAGTGGCACTATGTTAACTTAAAATACCTAGCAGATCTACAGGAATCAAAGAAATATAGTGTTTATGAATGTTTCTGCATATACATATAACAGGTACCATAAGTTTGAGAGACAGAGAAGAGGAGGCATGTATGAAGGTGTAAAGAGAGGAAAGTGAAGGGAGAATGGATGTAATTTTAATCTCTCAGAAACAAGAAATAAATTTACAAAGACAGCAAAAGAGCACAGTATTGACATGCAAGCAAACATAAAGATTAATAGAATAGACTGGAAACATCCATTGTCAAATGATTTTGGAAGTTCCTAAAGACATACACTAGAGATGAAAGACCCCAGAAGAGGTACTTTCATAGAAGGAGGCCCGTACCCAGGAATCAGCGAGACCACGAACTTGGATGCAAACAGCAAGAGGCTTTATTGGATACACGGGTACCCGGGGCGACTTAGCTTCTGTGAGGCCAAGCGCCCCGAGCCAAGGGAGAGGGGTCCTTATATAGCAAAAAGCACAGTACAGAAGCGAAAAGCATAGTTACAGGGATTCTATTGGACAATTTAAATGAGGTACAGAGTTATTTCAAGTCAGCATGTTCTCAAGGTCTGGTAATCAGGCGAAGCTGCCTAGGCTCTATCTTATCTTGGGTACACAGTGGCTACAACAGACCCAGCAGTTCCCCCCTCCGTGTCCAGATGGCTGACCATAGATATCCTTGGGACGGAGCGGTTCCCCATCGGGCGGGGGCGCAGGGGGGGGCGGGGGCCCTGGGCCGGCCTGCCTGGCGCTCGACCTCTGGCTGCCTCGCGGGCTCCTCGCTTGGCCCCAGCCCCGGGGCACGGTGCCAGGCGGGCGGGCCGGGGGGTGCGGGCCCCGCCGGGGTGGACCAGCTTGGGAGGGCACCGGCGGACGGGCGTGTGGGTGCGCGTGCGCGCGCGCACGGGCGTGTCACCAAGTATGCGAGAGAGAGAGAGAGAGAGAGAGAGAGAGAGAGAGAGAGAGAGAGCTAAAGGGCAGGGGTCTTTCAGAGAAACTAGAGAAAGGGGATTGTTTTACTAAATCATGCAGGCAGAAATGAATATCCACATCGAAAAGAATGAATCTGGACCCTTATCTTTCACCAGTTACTCAAAATAAACTAAAAATGCATTTAAGATTTAAATGTAAGATTGAAAGCTCTACAAGTTGCAGAAGAAGAAATGTGGAAATTGCTCCAGATCATATAAAAGAGAAAATAACTTTTGGCCATACCCCAAATCATAAAAAACAAAACAAAAATACAAAAGCCAAAAAGAAAAATCTGAAATTTTGTTTTTATTGTAGCAAAATACCATAAGAGTAAACAGACAGTCTACGGAATGGGAGAAATATATTAAACTGTATAATTACAAGGGCTAAATATTTATTAAAAACTCAATTTAAAATATAGACAATAGAAAAAAACAAGCATTTCTAAGAAGACAAAAGTAACCAACAGAATGCTTTATTGGATGATATACTAAAATACAGACTATGTGTACCTCGTATCAGTGATGAATTGAAATCTGATTCCGTTGAGGAACTTTTCATTCATTTCTACATATTATCACAATCTCCGTAACTCTGCACTTAGGGAATCACTGATTAACTACTAGTGAGTGTTAACTAATGAAAGAAAAGCTGTTTGTGAACTTAAATGACCTAGCCTGGTATTTATCCCCCCTCCATTTTGGTTACAAACTTTTCTTCTAAACATACAATATTCAATAATTAACCCTGTGAACTGATGGTCAGGTACCATTGACTCTAAAATATATGGAGCAATAGAGACTGCAAAGTGGTTAACAGCATTGGCTGGTCTCCCAGAGACCCATGGTTCAATTTAATCACCTATATGGCATTTCATAAGTGTGTATATCTCCAATCCCAGGAGATCCAATACCCTCTTCTGTCGTCTGTGGGCACTACTAATGCACATGATACACAGACGAAATTGCAGTCTAAACATTTGTGCACATCAAATTAGATTAGATTAAAATAAAATACTTTAAAAATAATAGATGTCTGGATGATTATCGTCAGAAAAATCTCTAGTAATTATTCTCAGGTTTACTATGTTGTGCTTGTAGACAGTTATTATATTTCATAATTATTTTTGAATGAGTAAGTAATGCAGTCGTTTCTGACTTAAGATATCAAAACTTTTATTTGGACAAAATTTTCAGTGATTTATCAGATTACATTTCTGTCTGTGTTTCTCTCTTCCTCTTTCTGGCAATATTCCTTTATGTCTCTCACCAATGACCTTTTTCTGCACCTGTCACAATTTTTCTTAATAAACAGTCTTCAATCAGTGTGTAATTCTTGGCAGTTTCCTTAAACATGTAAATATGAGAAAATGATTTCTCCATCATATTCATGGCACACATAGATCATAAGAAAATTTTATTCGTGAGAAGAATTTTGTTATTCTTTTTAATAACAATGACTCCTTCCTGATTGTAGAGAAGGAATTGCCTTCAAGTAAATGGAAGATAATATTTGTGAATTGTGTGTGTGTGTGTGTGTGTGTGTGTGTGTGTGTGTGTGTGTGTTTGTTTGTGTGTTTCAGAAAAATGGTGACTGGAACTGGCCTAAAAAGAACACTGAGCTCTAAACATACAGTTTCTGAACTGATCAAATCCACATTTAGTACACTTAACTACTACCCAACTTTGTGGTGGATAAAAAGCATACATTCTTCTCTGTTCCTGGCACTTCCCTACAAGCTTTTGTACAGGATCCACCATTATCCTTATAAAGGAACTTTCCTCATGAAAGCACCAAAAGCTGTTCATTAGGTGAGAAATTTGGTGGTGGGTTCACTCAGGGGCACCACATATGCTTTAATTGGGTACAAAATTTCAGGAGGCAATGGGCAGGCCTACAGAATTGTTGTTCAAAAAACAGCTATGCTAGCTTATTCACAGAAGAAATTGCTAACTGAATCAAATGTGTGAGTTTCAAGAAAATGAACAGGCTTTCCACAGATACAGTTTTTCTTTCTTTTGCTCACTGAGGTCACAACTTATATTATTACAAGTTCTTTCCTTTTACTCAAAGCTCTTACAGAAATAAAACTCAACCTGTATTGTTTAACAAGTTAAATGTGAATATAATATTAGCTAAAGTTATAGCAGGAACTGACTGCATCATCTCAGGCTCACATCCTCCAAACATCAAAAAACGATGATGATTGTGATGACGATGAGGATAAATGATATGGAAAATATCTAGGAGTAGCATTTTCTGAAAAGAAATACTAATTATTGTCTAGTATGAGGCAATTTTCTTTGTTGTTTATGGGTCTGTAATAATGATGGCTTAGGTCTTCTGACCCAATGTTTTCCTATTTATAACTATGAACTGAAAATTGGCTGCAAACTACAAAGGGAAAAAGAATGATCCCATGCATGTGACATTCTATTTTAATATACTTCATAGGATATAATTTTTTCATATAATATTTGTCATCATTATGTTTTTCATAAATTTTCATTTAATTACATGAATTTTATAAGCTAAGTAATTACTAAGATGACTCCTTGGTTAAAGAAGAAAATACAGATATGGTATCACTGCTCAGATTCATCTGACACCAGGGATCTATGTGGCTGATCTGAATTCGGTGGCGGGATCCAACAAACAAGGCTTGGTGGCAGTTCTGCCTCCATCTGCCAGTCCAGATAGGCCAGTTGCTGTTTCTGGTTCCCATTCTGCATCACTGCTCAGAGTCATCTGATGTCAGCGATCTATGCGCCAGATCTGAATTCGGCATTGGGATCTGACACACGAAAGCCCTGGTGGCAGTTCTGCCTCCTGTCGTGACCCGGCTTGTCTCAGCTTTAACCCACAGCAGCCATGAGGTTTGGCTTGAGTGGGGGTGTGAGGACCTGGAATCTCCCAGCAACCCAATGGCGATAAAGATCAAGCACAGGCATCTTGTCATCTTCAGAGAGCTCTCAGTTCCATGTTGTAGAACTAGAGTCATTTCTTTATTAGCCATCTTTTCTGGTGTTTATTAACCATCCTGCCAATACCACAGGGAATCATTTCTCTCTTTGTTCCCTCTCTGCTCTGGCTGCTCACCCCTAACACCTAACCTTCCATCCTCACAAGATACTCACACACCTCTAGCATCTCTGCCCAAGTGAGGGCCTATTCAGATGGTTAGGCACATACAGATGCAAATAAGAGGCATATTACCCTGAGGCCATAGTAAACAATAGTAGCCCTACTGGCATTAACAATACAATAGTGGGCCGGAGCTTTCTGGTGCCCCATGTTTAGTGAGACCAAAGTCTGGATCTCAAAATATTCCATAGTGGAAATATTTTGGTCCCCCACAGCCTCCATCCACTGGCCCAGCAGGACCCAACATACACAAATATTGCCGAGGCTCCAGTAACAGTGCCACCTGCATACTCGAGAGGAGGACAGATATCAGAGTATTGTATCTGTTTCCATCTACCAGAAAAGAACCTTGGCCCCATACAAACCAGGAGAGAAAGAAACTCCTGCTATACCCACCCAACGAAAGGATGAGAAGATGAAAAGATAAAAACACAGTCAACAACAGAAAACCCAATATGACACCACTGGAGACTAGGAAATATACACCAGCAAGACCTGAACATCACAATTCAGAAGAAACAGAAGACAGTGACCTTAAAAACATCTTCAGGAAAATGATAGAGGACCTCAAAGAGGACATGAGAAAATCCCTGAAAGAAATGGAAGAAAAAAACTAACTAAAAAATACAAGACATCAACAAATCTCACAAGAAAACAGTTCAAGACCCAAAACCTGAAATAGAGACAATAAAGAAAGCACAATCTGAGGGAATGCTGGAAATGGAAAAGCTGGGTAAATGATCAGGAACCACAGATCCTACAAGGAACTACCAGAAATGGAAGAGAGAATCTCAGGAGTTGAAGACACACTAGTGGAAATATATTCACCAACCAAAGAAAATGTTAAGTCCAACAAATCCATAACACAAAATATCCAGGAAATATAGAATACCGTGAAAAGACCAAACCTAAGAATAATAGGTATAGAAGAAGGTGAAGAAATCCAACTCAAAGGTGCAGAAAACATATTCAACAAAATCATAGAAGAAAACTTTCCCAACCTAAAGAAAAACATGACAATGAAAATACAAGAAGCCTACAGAACACCAAATAGACTGAACAAAAAAAAAAAAAGGTCTCCTTGTCACATAATAATCAAAACACCAAACATACAGAAAAAAAGAAAATATTAAGAGCAGCAAAGGAAAAAAGATCAAGTAACCTATAAAGACAAACATATCAGAACCACAGATGACTTTTCCATGGAAACTCTGAAAGCCAGGTCCTGGATAGATATTCTACCTATACCAAGAGAAATTAAGTAACATCCAATTGCACAATTCATGGGTCCAGGAAGAAATAAAAAAAAGAAATTAAAGATTTCCTAGTATTCAATGAGAATGTGGACACAACATATCCAAACCTATGGGAAATTTTCAAAGCAGTACTAAGAGGAAACTTCATAGTGCTAAATGCCCACATGAAGAAACACGAGAATAATCACACTAGAGAATTAACAGCACAACTGAAAGCTTTAGAAAACAAAGAAGCCAATACACCCCAGGAGAGCAGATGCCATGAAATAATCAAATTGAGGACTGAAATCAATAAAATGGCAACTAGGAGAACAATCCAAAAATCAATATAACAAAATGTTGGTTCTTCCAGAAAAATCAACAAGATAGACAAACCTTTATCCAAACTTACCAAACAACAAAGAGTGATCATGCAAGTTAATAAAATCAGGAATGAAAAGAGGTACATAACAACAGACACATAGGAAATCCAGAGAATCATCAGGTCATACTTCGAAAACATATATTCCTGAAAATTTGAAAATCTAAAGGAAATAGACAATTTTCTGAACAGATTTCACTTAACAGAATTAAATCAAGAACAGATAAGCAATTTAACTAGACCTATAACCCCTAATGAAATTGAAGGAGCCATCAGAAGTTTCCCAACCAAAAAAAGCCCAGGGCCAGATGGCTTCAGTGCAGAATTCTACCAGAAATTCAAAGTACAGGTAATATCAATTCTCCTCAAAGCATTCCACAAAATAGAAGCATAAGGGTCATTACCAAACTGTTTTTATGAGTCTTCAATAACCTTGATACCCAAGCCACACAAAGACACAACTAAGAAAGAGAACTACAGACCAATATCCCTCATGAACATTGATGCAAAAATTCTCAATAAAATACTGGCAAATCGAATACAGGAACACATCAGAGAAATTATCCACCATGATCAAGTAGGCTTCATCCCAGGGATGCAAGGACGATTCAGCATATGGAAATCCATCAAAGTAATCCACCATATAAACAGACTGAGGTAAAAAAAAAATGATCATTTCACTAGATGACAAAAAAGCCTTTGACAATATCCAACACCCCTTCATAATAAAGTTCTTGGAGAAATCTGGGATAACACAAACACCGGCTCTGATTGATCCTGTGGGAAAACACAAACAGACCCTCTCGCCCATGATAGCACAGGGTCAGGACCCTTCCACAGTCCAGTAATGACATCCTTCCATTTTACCAATCCCTTAGTACAGGGAAGGGCACCATGATGGTGATCAGCAGCCGAACGCCCATCCACATCCAGTTGAAAAAAAATTAAGTCAATAAAGCTAAAGATATTCTTTCCTTGGGGGTGCAGCATTTTTGTTTTATTTTTGTTTTATTAGGCATTCCTTCAAGGTTCGATGAGCTGGTTCAATGATACCTTGACCTTGAGGATTATGAGGAAGTCCATGCTTCAAATCTATATGTATTTGTTTGCAAAAGGCAGAAAAGGATACATCGGTATACGCTGGTCCGTTATCTGTTTTCAGTTGTTGTGGCATGCCCCATGCAGCCCAAGCTTCCAAGCAGTGGGCAATTACATTCCTTGTTCTTCCCCACTTAAGGGGGTAGCATGTATTACTCCAGAACAGGTATCCATAGATATATGCACATATTTATTGTCCCAAATTCAGGAATATGAGTAACATCCATTTGCCATAACTTAAATGGAGTCAATCCTCTAGGATTTACTCCACGAGCTGGAGGTTGTAGGAAAGTAACACAATCCTTACAAGCCTTAACTATATCATGAGCAGCAGCATCGGATATACCAAAGCAGCATTTCAAAGTTTTAGAATTAACATGGAATTGTGAATGAAATTGTTGAGCTCTATCCAATGGAAGGGAGGTAAATGCAAACTGCATTCTGGTACATTTATCCACTAAATCATTCTTTTCACTAATTGCTCCAGGCAAACCAGTATGTGCTCTAATATGCTGAATATAAAAGGGTTGCGAGTGCTTCCAAATAATTTCTTGTAGCTGGTTCACATAATTTTGAATGGGACTATTTACCTTTATTTTTCCAGCAACTTCTAAATCCTTAACTAGATTAACCACATAAATAGAATCTGAGATCAAATTCAAGGCCTCAGTGACCCTTTTAATCACTTCAAGAACTATTTGGAATTCCACTATTTGAGGTGATCCTGGTAGAAAATGACAAACAACTGGGGCGCTCTCCCCAGTTACATAAGCACCACAACCAGTCTTGGATCCATCAGTAAAAATATTCACAGCATCCTTAATAGGTTCTTTACAAGTCACTCTTGGGAAAATTACTAGGTGCTCTTTAAAGAAATTTAACACAGGATGTTTAGGATAATGACTATCTATATCCCCATCAAAGCTGCACTTTAGAATTGCCCACTCATCCAAAGATATGACTAAAACTTTTATTTGAGCAGCAGAATAAGGAGTAACGAGCAAATCAGGTTGACATCCAAAATACTGTAAACAAAATCCCCATCAAGGCGAGCATAGCCAGATTAGACAATTTCAAAAATGGTCAATCCAATTTATGTCACCTAATAATTTTTGAAAATCATTTAAAGTTTGTAATGTATCTAATCTGTTATTTTTTTGTTGCACAACACAATCTTTATTTATCTTAGCTCCTAAATAGTTAATAACATTACCCTGCTGGACCTTTTCTGAGGCTATGTATAATCCCTTCCTCTCCAAGGTCTTTACCAAATCTCTATATGCTAAGTGCAGCAATTTCAACTCCTTACTATTTAACAGAATGTCATCCATATAGTGGACACATCTCATAGCAGGGTATTTCTCTCTAATAGGAGCAATAGCATGACACACAAAACTACTCTCTTCAGAATTGTCCTCTTCTGATATCATTGAGTGCTTTTCCTTCAGCTGTTCTAACACCTCCTGCCCCTTCTCAACGGCTCTGCAACATCTCTGATCTTCCAAACAACTTCGAACAAGCCTCCAAATTGGTCTTGCCCCTGGCTTCACTGTCCCCTGCCCCCAAGCAAAGTCTAGGTCTTTCCTTAGCTTATCCCAGCAGCTGGTGGTTAAATTACTGGAATCAGCAAACCAGGGGGCTACCATATCAACCTGTTGGGTAAATCTCTCTAAAGTACTTTTCTTTAATTTCAATTCCTTAGACCATAACAGCTCTTGAAGACCAGATAAATGGGTTGCGTTGTTGAATTCCCCATACTTTCACTTTTTGTTATTTCTACTTTGTCTGTTCATGGGACCTTATCGCTCCTTACCAGAGACCTTATTGCCTCTTTACCGAGGTCCTTAGCTTGTTCCCAACTTACCTGGGACTTACCAGTCGACTGCCCTGACTGCAGGAAGTTCTGAGCTGTTCACCCTCGGAGGTTCCCCGTACGGGCCACCACTTGTTGCGTCTATCTTGACCAGCAAGAGAAACACGACTACGACTCTTCTTCAAACAGTTTATTCAGAAACCTTGTACATCAGCTTCTCTCCTTTCCCAATCCCAGAAAGCCCTTAAGTAGATGCTCAGTGCCCAATCAGCTCATGCCATCTGGCAATCCTGGATAGGCCACAGAAGGAGGAAGTGCCCCAGATGCCTCAAGCACTTCCAAATAAGGCTTGTTTACTGCTAAACTCGGACTACCTGGCATCCAGCCAGACGCCATCTTAGGACTGTGGCTCTCCACAAAAGGGGAACACACCTCCACGGCTGGTGGGAGTGTCTACTTGTACAGTCACTTTAAATATCAGTATGGAGACTCCCCAACAAAATGGGAATCAGTCTACCATAAGATCCAACAATTCCACTCTTAGGCATATACCCAAAAGAAGCACATTCATACAACAAGGACATCTGTTCAACAATGTTCATAGCAGCACTATTTGTAATAGCCAAAAACTGGAAGCAGTCCAGATGCCCTTTACCCAAAGAATGGATAGAGAAAATATGGTACATTTACACAATGGAGTACTACTCAGCAGAAAAAAAAAAAAAAAACAATGGAATCTTGAAATTTGCAGGTAAATGGATGGAACTCGAACAAACCATCCTGAGCTAGGTAACCAAACTACGAAAAGCAAACATGATATGTACTCACTCATATGTGGATTTTAGACATAGAGTAAGGGATTACCAACCTACAATCCACACTACCAGAGTAACTAGTAAACAAAGAGGCTCCTAAAGGAGACAAACCTTAACCCCTGGAGAAGGGGGAAAGGTCATGATCCCCTGAGTAAATTAAGAGTATGGGAAATGTGGGGAGGGAGCTACAAGAATGAGAAGGGAAGAAGTGGAAGGATGCAGAGGTCATGAAAGAGCAGAAAATTTGAATCAGGTGTAGATTAGAAGAAAGGATATGTGATTGATAGGGTTTTTATTGGGTGGTGGTAGGGGAGGAATGGCTGGAGAAAGGAAGGGGATTGTCATGTAATTCAATCTTCCTTGTAATTCAAATAAAAATGATAAAAAAGATATAATTTAAAAAAGAAGAGAATACATAAAATACCCCTTCTGAATTTTTTTTTTCTTTTTCGAGACAGGGTTTCTCTGTGTAGCCTTGAAGCCTATCCTGACACTTGCTCTGGAGACCAGGCTGGCCTGGAATGCACAGAGATCTGCCTGCCTCTGCCTCCAGAGAGCTGGGATTAAAGGGGTGCTCCACACCAATGCCTGGCTCCCTTCAGAATATTTTAAAGAATATTCATGTTTATATATTAGGATGAATATATTTAAAAACCATTGTTGCTTCTATCATAAAGAAAGCCTTGGACACAGTCCTTAATTGCCACAAATTAGGCAGTTTTGTTTCCTGCATTTGGGGTAAGTGTAGGGGTCAGCACACCTGGAATGCAATGGATAAACCTCATCCATGAAAACTACCTTCGTGGTCATGGCGTCTCTTCTGCCAGAAAGTATTAAAAGCCATTTTTATCAGTAGTAATTTGCATTTGTACAGCACTTGGTAATTTGTAAATTATAATCAAGTATTGATCACTTCAAATATGCTAAGAAGTCGACATAAAAATTACATTATCTTAATTTCACAAGTGAGTAATTAAAAAGCTAGTATTTGCACAAATACAGAATATATATTAAAAACTTTAATAGTCAAATTAAATTATGGGTTGTTCAGTTTAAATATTCATTGACATATGTTTGAATCATATGGATAGCCAAGTTTGGGGTGTTTCAAAATTGGAAAGAATGCATTAAAACAGTTGTATAATAAAGGATGGCACATTAGGCAATTCCCGTGCCACAGAACTAACACATGTGAAGAGTGTTTGTCACACTTCATACAAGTTAGCTATGAATCATAAAGTACTGAAATTTTCATATATTTCTTCTTTAAAAATATTAAAACAGATGCAAAATTATACCAATGTTTGCATATTCATATGAATTGGAAGAAGTCAGCAATTTTCTGCCTCACAGAATACTTTATTTGTGGTCCAAATAACTGTAACCACATAGCTTCAGTAATAAAATCATTGCTACATATCTTGCTACAAATGTAGTTTGAAGGCATCTTTCTCTTAAGAGGTAGACAAATTAGCTTGTTCATGCTTCTTGCAAGTGACCCTGCTCAGATACCCCCTGGTAGAGGGAATAAGAAGACTCAGCATCAAGGATTCAAGCACTTGGAATCAGGTAGTAGCAGAACATACTTCAGACAAATTTATTCAGGAAGTTAGGCATGACTTTATACTCCCTCCCAAGGTCCCATTGGCTCAGGAAGCTGACTGCTGCATGGTCCATTCCTTATTGGTGTCTCTGGTCAGGTGTCTCTTCATCATCAGTCTGTGGGCATAGGGGCAGGCTTGGCTCAGGGAGGAAATGCCTGTCACACATGCTCCATGCAGGCTGGCCTTGTCACCTAGACAGTGTGACTACAGCTTGGGTAGGCTGGCCATCAGATTCTACTACACATGCTGTAATCTACGTTATTGACATTTAGGTTTTTTTTTTTAATAGAAGGTATTGAATAGTTAAATTGTCTGACACGCAAAAGAACCTGTAGGGTAAATTTGGGTGATATATATATATATATATATATATATATATATATATATATATATATATTTCTTTTCTTGAAATAGGATTTCTCTGTAAAACTGTCCTGGCTGTCCTGGAACTCACTCTGTCGACCAGCTTGGCCTCAAACTCAAAGAAATCCACCTGACTCTTCCTCCTGAGTACTGGGATTAAAGGTGTGTGCTACCACTGCCTGACTGATGTTACATACTTGATCATGGATGATTATTTCAATTTGGTGATGGTAACACCTATAAATATGTGCTTAAATAATTGTATGTAACCAAGAAGACTAGTTGAAAAGCCTTCCAGATTCAGATTTGTATAAAACTTTGGGTTATCTGAGTATTCTATAAATGTTATAGATTTTTATAAAGTTGGGCTGTTATTTTTAATGTTTATAAGTTTTCTGCCTGGAAATATAATATCCATCCTACTCTTGAACTACGTCTTCTAATTAATGGGCAAAGAATACAATGATCAACACAGAACGGAACTACAACACGAAGGTGGTACTCTCTTCAGAAAACATCAGGTTCAGTGCTCAGAGAAGAAAAGGAGTGGTGATAAGGAGTTACATTTCAAACTCCCCCATGAATGTGACCACCAACCTGGTGGACAGGAAGCCAGATCACTTTACCAGAAAAAGTAAATAAATAAATAATAATTAAAATTTATTCCTCTTCTGATTTAATTCTTTATGCAATTTTTCCTTGTTTTTTCCTCTAGTATAGGGCTTTTATAGAGTCATTTTAAAACAGAAGTATAAATGTTTAGTTTAAAATTTATTTTTCTCTTCTATTTTTCTAAATTTTATGCTTTTCCTTCATACTTAATTTTATAGATCAACTTTTGAATTTTATTTTCTTCTATTTTTTTTACATTTTAATTTTTCATAATGTCATACATGAATGCTACATATTTAGATTACATCTACTTCTGACCTTTTCACAACTCTTCCTGGATGCTCCCACACATACATCCCCTTTGAATTAAATTATTTTCTTTATTCCTTCCTTCTTTCTTTCCTTCCTTCCTTTCTATTTCCCTTACTACCACACTCTCTTTGTTTCTTTTTATGAATCATTTACTTCAATTAGTGATGTCTGTATGTCTATGGCTATAGAGTGCCACCTACTGGAACATGGACAATCCACCATGGACCACCCTGAAGAAGAAAACGGGCTGTTCCTCTCTAATAGCAATCATCTACCAATAGCTTCTCAGCTAGAGGTGGGGGCCATTAGTCTCTTCCATTTCTGTGCTGGAGTATTGACTAGCATGATCTTATTAAGGTTTTTTTCCAGCAGCCATAGATTCTGTGAGTTCAGAAGTTCAATGTTCCCGTAATGTTTAGGAGTGATAATTTCACAACCATCATTCCTACCTAGCCTCTGGCTTTTATAATTTTTCTGCCACATCAACGAGAAATTTTAACTGAGACTTGGGGAAAGGGAGAAGGACTGTGATATGGGTGTCACATTTAGGGAACAGCTCCTTTATCTTCCGCTCTTCCTATTGTCCAGTTGAGTTTCTGTATAACCTACCTTCAAAGAAATAAGCTTCTTCAAATGACAGGTGAAAGCCTCATGAGTCTATGGACATGAGGATATATAATTAGAAGCAAGTTTGTTACTACATCTCTTTAGAAAAAATAATAGTAGGATCTGTGATCTCTCAGGCCATGGGTTCTTAGCTAGGCTTATAGTACCACTAATGATGAGTTCCCAAAGTGAACTGGACCTTAAGTATAATTCGCAAGCTGTTGGCAACCTACATAATACACAGCCAGTATTATATCATAAGCGCACCTTGCCAGGCAGATCATTATTTTGGCTTTCAAGGTTCACAGGTGGGTGAGACTGTCAATGGCTTTTATCCCCCATCAACCAGCAAAGCACCTTCTGGCACTATGAAAGCTGGCAACTATGGAGATAATTTTCAGGTTCATGCTGGTTTGATTTCTCTGTGTCCTCTGATTATACTTCTGTTCATCTATGTCTATTGCTCTAACTTTACCTGGCAGTATATTGTTTCCTCTCTTCTACTTTCTCTTGTCTATTTACCTCTATTACTCTAATACTAACTGCTAGTCTCACACTGTTTATATTTTTCCATTTCCACTTTTAGTAACTAATGTATTAGTAAATTCAGTACAGTCTTGTGCTTTTATTCTTCAGGGGTTATTACTAACAAAATTAAAGGAAGGATCATTCCCAATGGGCAATTTTCATATTTTCCCAGTAAGTGCACCCACCAGTTGTAGCTGCTTCATCAGTTAATCTTCTATACTTTGTGGTGATGGACAATCTATATAGTGCCATGAACAGGCAAGTTGATATACAGAGTAGTAGCTGCAGCCAGTGTCAACAAGAAACACTGAAACCTCATTAAATCAAATCACACTTAAAAATGAATGAATATGGTTAATTTTTTAAAAATCCAAACACAATTCCTTGTATGTATGCTCATCTAACAGAAATCATTTAAAAAGAATTAGATTATAGATATAAGTAAATGAAATTTAAGGCTTAGAATTCAAGAGAGCGATGGCAAGCTCAGTAAATCAGAGGACATTTACAATTCCAGATAAATGGAATCAGAAAATAACAACAACAAACAATAAAAGAAAACTCTGTGGCCCTATTCAATCAAAATACTACATGTGCAGAACAATGAGAGAGAAAAGGCAACAAGAGTGTGAAAGAGACAGAGACAGAGATACAGAGAGAGAAATCGAAGATGTAAGAGAGAAGAAACAAGTCATTTACAAAGGTACTGTCACCAGAATAAAGCGGACTTTAGTAGAACCCCTAAAAGCTAGGACACATGGATCAATGTAAGGCAGTATCTATCTGCCAACCTGGATTACTCTATCCAGCCAAGATATGCTTCATAATTAAAAGAAAGCTTTTTCCCATAATAAAAACAAATTAAAGAAACTAACAAACATAAACCAAGCACTACAGTAGCTACTTGAAGGAATCACATATGAGAGAGAATGACCAACATCCAGATAGTCAAGGCACATCAATGACTATCCATCATCTTAAGCATTGGTATATCAAGAGGAAAAAATTGTTCTCAATATTGAAAAATAAAGGGTGATATTAATACCTCACTCTTTCAAACTGACAAGTCATTTTGAGAAATATAGCAATGAAAGAATCAATCCAATTTGAATGACCAATTGGATGTGACAGGAATCTGCAAAATACTCCACCCACAACTGTATAATACATGCAATCTCCAGAAGTTCATGGCCTTTCTCCAAATTTGTTCATACCAACCTCCATATTGAAATTAATTTTTAAAAATCTTGCACTCAAAATAAAATACAAAATTTGGTTTATTTTTCAAAAACTAATTTACATCTTGGCCCTTCCCTCCTCTCCTCCCCCACTCCATCCGTTCCTCTCTTGCTATCCACTCCTCCTCTATGTATGTTTAGTAAAAGTGAGGTCTTCTGTGAATATAATCAGAACATGTCATATGAATTTGCAATAATATTAAGCACCTCCTCATGTATTAAGGCTGAGAAAGGATACCCAATATGATTAGTAGGGTCCCCAAAGCCAAACTCTTAAAAAATGTAAAATAAATAAAATAACTCCTATACCCCATCATATTATAGTGGATTAAGATTTATAATTTATAAATAAAGAAACTCCAGAAAATGTACAAAATCATAGAAATTTTAAGATCAATAAGATATTTAGGCATTCATGATGAAATATTTTTAAATCTTAAAATGAATAAAAATGTAGCACACTAGAAGTTTTAGTGTATAGTGCAAGTAGCTCGAAGAAAGCCGGTAACTACAAATACTTGCTTTGAAAACTCAGTGAGATTTCAAGTAAAATTTAATGATAAAACTCAAGGTCTTATAAAAGGGAAAATAAGTCAACTTAATACTGTATATTTAAATAAACAAGGTAGAAACAAATGAAATGGAAATTAAGAGCATAATTGAAAATCAGTGAAACCAAAACCTGGTAAATGTAGACAAACAGCCAAGAGAAAACCTGAAAAAAGAATCAATGAGATTAGAGATTAAGGGTGGCAAATTGTAATGTATAACTGTGAAAATCTGGAGGAACAATAAAACATACTTGGAAAACTGCATTTCAATAAAATGGAAAATTTAAAAGAATTAGAAAACATTTAGAAATGTGTCATGCATCAAAATTAGAGGAAGATGATATAAAGAATATATGAAAACATTTAATAAATTATTATTTAGAAACATTAATAAAAACAGTTCAATTAAAATAATGGATAGGCTAAAGTGAATTCTGTCATGAATCCTACTACATTACTGAACTATCAACAACAATGATCCTTAAAGTATTTTATTTAAAAAAAGGCTGAGGGAGAACATAAACAAAGTCATTCTAAGATTGCAGAATACTAGAAGTATTACAAGTGACACTTATAAGGCCCAATGGAAGAAAGAGATGAAATGAGAAGCCATGATTTTAGAATTTAAAAATTCAGTAAAATCAGGAAAAAAATCATACAAAATTTCAGAACTGCTCATAACCTATTATGTAAATAAATAAAAATAAAATTTGACCTAAAGAAACAAGTACGAATTACATAATCATCTCACTACATGCTGGAAAAACCTTTGACAAAATTCAATACCCCTTCATGATGAAGGTTGTGTAGAGATCAGGAATAACAGGAACATACCTAACATAATAAAAGAAATATACAGTAAGCCAACAGCCAACATCAAACTAAATGGACAGAAACACAAGGTGATTCCCCTAAAATCAGGAACAAGACAAAGCTGTCCATTATCTCCATGCCTCTTCAACATTGTACTTGGAGTTGCAGCTTGATAAATAAGGCAACAATAGGAGATCAGGGCAATACAATTTGGAAAAGAAGAAGTCAAACTTTCACTATTTGCACATGATATGATAGTTTACATAAGTGACCCCCCAAAAAAATCACTATAGGGGAACTCTTACAGCTGGTGAACACCATCCACAAAGTGTCAGAATACAAGACTAACTCAAAAAAGTCAGTAACCTTATTATTTACAGATGATAAAATGGCTAAAAAGGAAAACAGAGAAACATCACCCATTACAATTGCCACAAACAACATAAAATAAATTGTGGTAATGCTAAATAAACAAGTGAAAGACCTGTATAGTAAGAACTTTAAGTCTTTAAAGTAAGAAATTAAAGAAGATACCAGAAAATGGAAAGCTCTCCCATGCTCTTGGATACATAGGATCAACATAGTAAAAATGGAAATCTAGGCAAAAAGCAATCTACATATTCAATTCAATCCCTATCAAAATCCCAGTACAATTCTTCATAGACCTTGAAAGAACAATTCTCAACTTTATATGGAACAACAAAAGAGCCAGGATAGCCAAAACAACCCTGTACAATAAAGTAACATCTGGAGGCAACACTATCCCTGACTTCAGGCTCTATTATAGAGTTATAATTCTGAAAACAGCTATGTATTTGCACAAAAACATACAGGTAGACCAATGGAATCAAATTGAAAACCTTGATATTAACCCACACATCTGCAAACATCTGATTTTTCACAAAGGAGCTAAAATTATACGATGTAAAAAAGAAAGCATCCTCAACAAATTGTACTAGCATAACTGGATGTTGGCATGTAGAAGACTGCAGATAGATCCAAATCTATCACCATGCACAAAATGTAAGTGCAAATGGATCAAATACCTCAATGTAATTCCAGCCACACTGATCCTCTTAGAAGAGAAAATGGGAAGTGCCCTTGAACGAATTAGTACAGGAGACACCTTCTTGAACATAACACCAGTAGAACAGACACTGAGATCAACAATTAATAAATGGGGCCTCCTGAAACTGAGCAACATCTGTAAGGCAAAAGGAAATATTCAGCAAGACAAAACAGCAGTCAACAGAATGTGAAAAGTTATTCGCCCACCCCACATCTGACAGAGGGCTTATTTCCAAAATACACAAAGAGCTCAAGAAGCTAGTCACCAAGTCACCAAGTCACCAAATAATCCAATTAAAAAGTGGGAAGGAGAACTAAACAGAGAATTCTCAATAGAGGAATCTAAAATGGCTGAAAGACACATA
Source organism: Cricetulus griseus (assembly GCF_003668045.3). Taxonomy (NCBI): domain Eukaryota; kingdom Metazoa; phylum Chordata; class Mammalia; order Rodentia; family Cricetidae; genus Cricetulus; species Cricetulus griseus. Next base: position 67,744,385 of record NC_048601.1, read on the forward strand.
AGAAAGTGCTCAAGATCCTTAGCCATCAGGGAAGTGCAGCTCAATACCACTCTGAGATACCATCTTACTCCTGTCAGAATGGCTAAAATTAAAACAATCAATGAGAGTTAATGCTGGAGAAGATGTGGAGAAAGGGGAATACTCCTCACTGCTGGTGGGAGTGCCAACTCATACAGCCACTTTGGAAATGAGTATGGCGATTCCTCAGGAAAATGGGAATCAGTCCTCCTCAAGATCAGCCAATTCCTCTCTTAGGCTTATACCCCAAGTGATGCACATTCATACAACAAGGATATCTGTTCAACTATGTTCATAGCAGCATTATTTGTATTATCCAGAACCTGGAAGCAACCTTGATTCCCCTCAACTGAAGAATGGATGGAGAAAATGTGGTACAATTACACAATGGATTACTACTCAGCAGGGAAAAAAAATCAATGGAATCTTGAAATCCTTATGCAAATAGATGGAACTGAAAGAAACTATCCTAAGTGAGGTAACCCAGTCACAAAAAGACAAAAATGGTATGTACTTACTCATAGATGGATTTTAGACATAGAGCAAAGGGTTACCAGCCTACAATCCACACCACCAGAGAAGTTAGGAATCAAAGATGACCCTAAGAGAGACATACATGGTCCCTCGGAGAAGGGAAAGGGACAAGATCTGTTGAGGTAATTGGGAGCATGGGGGGAGGAGAGAGGGGTCTACAAGAAAGAGAAGGGGAGAAGAGGAGGGGAGAGGGGACATGAGAGAGGAGGAAGATCTAGTCAGGGGAAGAATAGAAGAGAGCAAGAAAAGAGATACCATAATATATGGAGCCATTATAGGTTTAAAGAGAATTCTGGCCCTAGGCAAATGTGCAGAGATCTACAAGATTGACCCCAACTAACAATCTAAGCAATAGTCAAGAGGCTAACTTAAATGCCCTTCTCCAACAATGAGATTGATGACTACCTTATATGTTATCCTAGAACCATCATCCAGTAGCTGTTGGAAGCAGAAGCAGACACCCACAGCTGAACACTGAGCTGAACTCTGTAATGCAGTTGCAGAGAGGGAGGAGTGATGAGAAAGGGGGTCAAGACCAAGCTGGAGAAACCCACAGAAACAGCTAACCTGAACATGGGGTGGCTTACAAACCCCACACTGACAGCTGGGAAACCAGTATAGGACTGTTCCAGACCCATTGAATGAGGATGTCAGTTTGGAGGTATTGGCAATCTATGGGGCCTCTCATAGTGGATCAGTATTTATCCCTAGTACATGAATGGACTTTGAGAGTTCACTCCACACAGAGGGATACTCTTTCAGCCTGGACACATGGGGGAGGGTCTAAGCACTTCTCCAAATGATATGGCAGAATTTATGTATCTCCCATGGAAGGCATCTCCTTCCCTGGGAAGCAGAAATGAGTTGATGTAGGGAATCAGTGGGGGGCAGAAGAGGAGGGGAGGGAGATGGGCTGGTATTGACATGTAAAAGAAGCTTCTTTCTAATTTAAAATTGGTCTAATTAAAATTATAAAAAGAAAAAGAGAAAATACTGAAAATAAAAGAAGTGAAACTGGATTAAACTGGATTTTTATCCAATTAGATGAAAGACAAAATGAGAAAAACAATGAAGAAAAATTTTTTATTAAAAAATAATTTATTAAAGTTATATAGTTTTAGCTCAATGAGTGAGCATTTCCCTAGAATGCATAAGGCCTTGGGTGCAATTGCCAGCATTTTAAATAAATAAATACATTTTTGAAAACATTATCAAATAAAACTTAACCAATGAGAGCAGGGTTGGGTGGACTAAAGTGCGAAAAGCTCTTGCTGAGAAATTGTGAGGATCTGAATTCAAACACTATGCACCACATAAAGATAGGTGTGATGCCAACTTTTGTAATCTGAGCCCTCCTAGACAGCAGAAAAACAGGGTGCCTGAGAGCCAGCTGATCCTGTAGTGGCAAATATGAGACCCTGCTGAAACAAGATCGAGTGGAGTTCAAATAGTGCAGAGTATCATTTGACTTCCACACAAGTGCCATGGCATGCCTATTTTGTCATACAGACACATGAACATGTACATGTACAATACACAAAATTCATTTTAAGCTCATGAGTTTAAAAAACATGTATCCAATGCACAGTGTTCATTCCTGAAATAACACACACACACACTGGACTTGGCGAATCTTATTTATGTATTTTAATACACATACAAATATACACAAAAATAAAAATGGATTTAGCAGATTATATTAGAGTATTTTGAATATACACATACACAACACAATACTAAAGAAAAAGACAGTCAGTTTGAGAGGGTTGGGTGAGGGCAGGGGAGGATGGAGGACCATGAGAAGACAAAGTAATATAATTCTGTGTTAATTAGAAGCACAATTTAAAAATGTAAAAGCTTATAACTACCCCAACTGACTAAGAGTTCATTGAACATTTCTATAAACTCAGCATCTTTATACTCCTGTTGCCTAGAGCAATTCTCAGGTTTTACCTGGGAATAACTAATGTTGCTCACTTGAGATGAATATTTAGATTCATGTAGGTTCTTCTCTTCAGAATATTATTTATTTTTAGTGGAATATGATATCTTATATGAGTAGATAATTTTTTTACCCATTTAATTACTTTTCATTTTGGTTTATTGTTTTTCAGTGATTTTAAGAAAATATGTGATGAACATTTATGTTTAACACTTTGACAGACATATCTATTTTTATAATTATCTTGTTGGAATTTCTGGATTTTGTAAGTGACAATTGGTATTAGAATAAATTATGGAAACATTTTCTGCTGTGAGCTTAATTTTCCTATCATATTGAACTACCAATGGTTCATGGTAGTCATGCTAGAATGTGACAGTAACTCATTGTATGCTTCTGGGATAAACTAAGTTTGAAATCATATTACTATTATTAATTTGAATGATATTTGAAGGATATATAATGTTGAAGAGTATTTGCTAAAATTTCATTGATAGTTTTAAATTTCTGAGAGAAATTGCCTTGCATTATTTATTTTTGTTACAAATATACATGATATTTTCCTGTCTTTTTTCATACTTTTGTGTTCAGAGAAACGTTGTCATCCTGAGATATTTGTAAACTATTCTTCTATATCTTGAACAGGTTACTATGGAATTATTACTTTTATTTAAAATTGTTGATCTACTACTAGGGAAAGTATCTCATTATGAATTTTCTGTGTGTTTTATTTAACTTTTAATGCAGTTTATTAAATGTATTTCAGGCTACCTATGTGATTGTACTTGAAGAAACCTCTGATGTTGTGATGTTCAAAAAAGTCTATATGATGCTGACTATCATGTCTATAACCATGATGTTCTTAACAACATTCCATGTTGAGAGTGACAGTGATGTCATGTCTCATTTCTAATATTGGTGCATTATAATCTCTTCTTTACTCTTGGTCATATAAATATAAATCTACCTGTTTTTCCCATGATATTCAAATAAAACAATCAATCCATTGATTCATCTCATGTGTGGTTTCAACTTATACTGACTTGTGATTTAATCTTTATAAATCTCTTCATTATATTTAATTGGTTTAAATTTAACATTTTGTTACTGTTTAAGGTAGAACATTGGACCACAGTTTTTATTCCTGACTCTTTTACAAATAAAAATGATTAAGAAGTATAGATTTTCTCTCAATGACTACTAGCACCATTGAATAAAAATACAACATTTACTTTGATTTTGTTTACATAAGTGATTGTAATGACCCCATCTGTTTGCCACCACACAGCCTAAAATCTAGTCACTATGCACAATAGGTAGATATAGCCTTATTTGTTATTTTACCATGTCTTATTTCTTAATGGATTTCCTGCATGATTTTGATCACTTTCATAGTTGTTGTTAACATTCTACATGTAAAGATTAGATTGATTTGTTAGATATTATTATTCAAGTCAACTTTTCCTTATTAATTTTAATTGTCATTAAATTTAATTGTCATTAAAAAGTAACAAGTTAATTTAAAATAAATATATAGGTCGTTTGAATTCCTTTATTAATTTTAATTTGCTTAATTATTACACCAATTATGGGGATATAGATATTGAAACCACCAAGTACAATTACTAATTTACTTATTTGCCTCTCTCATATGTGTGCCTTCATTTTTTTTACAATTTTCTCATGTTTATCCTTTCATCACCCAAATATCTTTCTGCTTATAACAATTCATCCTTATAAACCTAACCTCTGGCATTAAAACATCATTTTTAACTTTGATATAATGAGTCTTGGCATGGTATACCTTTTCACATTTTTATATAAAGGATATTTATGGTAAACAATGCTTCACAACTAAGTCCTTGCCCTAATGCTTGAAACCTGGGCTTACTGGAGTCTTTGAAGTCTGTAAATGAATTTGACCATAGGTAATTAACCATAATCTAAGTCTGTCAGATGCCATTCTGCAATTCATAAGGATGATGGAGAACTTACCTCATATAAACACAGCTGAGGATGGAACTGGCCATATGACTGATGTCCTTGAAGAGGGATGGAAGGATAAAATGAACTAGATTGTAGAATTTAGTAACTCAATATAGCAATGGAAGAGAAAGTTTCTGTGCTGGCTAATGTTTGTCAACTTGAAAGAGGAAAATTACGTAAGAAATTGCCTCCATCTGATTGACATGTGAGGTTATCTATACAGCATTTTCTCCTCATCCCCACTTTTTTTGGCTGTTCATTTAGCTTTTATTTTCCTTGTGAGTCTTTCGTTGTTACATCTGTATATGAAACATTAACAAGAGAGGGAAAAGTCATATATGTGCTGCTTTCTCTATTTTAACTGAACATAATGGAGTATTTCTAAGGTACACAAATAAAAACTTATTTATTAGAGATATATAAAAGCAAACAAATAATCAAAAATAGAAAAAAACATAAAAATACCAAATCAGAACTATTATAACATTGTGAGGTTTACACTGCAGCATAAACTCCACTTCAGCATCCATGTGTGAAGACCCTCTGCGGTTTGTGCCATTTCTTGGTAGGTAGGCATATAATGCACTAAAAAAGAAATGTAACTGTTTATGAACTTGGCAGCAAGTTAGTAAGCAGTGTTCTTCGATGAAATCTGCTTCAGTTCTTGTCTCCAGGTTCCTGTTTGAGTAGTTGCCTCAGTGTTTAATAATAATATAATATAATTAGATTTAAGATGAAACACAAAGGGGAATATGAATCTAATATTATAATAAAATATTTCCTCATCTCTCTTACAGTTGTGGATGGCCATGTGACAGAACCTAAACATGGGGAAAAGGCATAGGGACCCAGCTTTGGGTTCTCTTCTTCTCAATGTCTTAGTGCAGAAGAAATGCCTGGGATTTAGGACTTTTTTTCCTTCCTAAAAGAAAAAAAAATTCAGAAGTCATCAAAATGTTGGTAAAGTTAACTAACCATAATTACTAAGCCCCAAATATTTTATGATGCCTGCATTGCTGTAAGCAACATTTTTGCCAGGGATAAAGCAAATAAACACCCAAATCTATGATACATTTAGAGATTTCTCCTAAAGTTTGATCTAGGTTATATGGACAATAAAAAGTGCTGAGATATGATAATCTATTGAATCAATATGAGAATACAGCATTGGAAACAAAAGGGAATTAAAATGCTAAAGAGATGTGAGCTGTCAAGTCAAGCCTCATTCTACTCCAGGGCTGAGGCTATAACATAACAGTCTAAATCACAGCGTTTCTGCTGTTGTCACCCTAATGTCAGGAATACATACTCATATTTTTTAAACAATAAGTGGCATATTTAAATACCAGGAATTTAATATTTGAAGGATTTTATTATCTTTTCTTGAAATACATAATTTAGTTGAATCACAGCAACAAACAGAAAAGGTAACTGAAAATCTCTTGCTTCTGTACCTGGAGAGGGAGCTCAAGTTGGATAGCTGAGTTAGAATTCAGGTTGACAGTGCTGCAGCTATCTCTTCCAGGTCATACTGTAGAAGTTAAAGCACCATATGTGCTTGCAGATGGCATGCTGGCAGGAGGGAACTGTGATATTTAAGATGACAAACTGGAGTCCAAAGCACTTTAAAAGGTTAACAAGAGGGTCATGAAACAAAATCCAACAGGATTATATATAAAACATTTTGATCTGGCTTTTAAATTGAACCATACATGCCTGAAAAAAGAAGAATTTATTTGAAAAGTTTTGATACAAAAAGGCAATGGTTTTATCCACCAAGATACCAACTAAAAACCACAGAATGAAATCTAAGAATGTTCTGAGTTCAGGGTATCTATGCAAACCCACATTTGTTCTTAGGACCTAATAAATTAGTAATATAACCACCCATTTAAATAGATGAGACAGGGACTAGATTCTTTGCAGATGACAGTTTTCTGCACATTGCAGCTAACATGGGTCAAGGAATCAGTGCTTTGTATCCATAAATGTGATTGATTTCCATGGAGAATTTGTCTGGATCTGCTTGGCAGAGCTACCCACAACGTAGCAAATTTCAGATAAGAAGGTTCCCAACCATCACATGAAAGACTGAGTGTTGAATTATGATTTTCATGATTTCATATGATAGTAGCAAATAAATAGATCTTCAAGAAAAAGGAGGAAATCAGCATTGCTTGCTAAAAATCACTTTCTTTAGATGGACATGATGATGCAATACTTGGAAACAGAGGCAGAAGGATTGGACAAACAGGAGCAGATTTGGCTATAGAGCAAGTCCAAGGCCAATTAGGGCTATGTGGCACCTATTAAAAAATAAACAACAACACTCATGATTAGTGAAATATCACCAGATAAAATGAATCAGGGGTGAAGGCACATAGAAATTATAAAGTGACATAACTGATGGACTCAATGAATTGACAATCTAGTAGATAAGAATGTGCTTCACAATGAAATGTTGACTCTCAATTGCCACAAAACTTTTATTCCATACCATCTTTCTCAAAATAAAAATAAATGTTTCAATTTTTTCTTACAAGATCCTGCACCATGCTTCTAGCTATTGTTCTATCCAGTGACAAGCATGCTTTGCTACATGTATAAGTTTTCAAACCCAGGGTATTTTGACAATATTAGTGAGGTTCAGCAACTGACATGAAGTAGCTTGCAAGAAGAGACTTGCAATGCTTCCCAATGCTGTGACATCAATTATATTGATAGCTTAAAAATGGCATTAGTGGAAGCATTTGCATTTAGGGCTCCAGCAAATGCTACAAACAGAATCTCCTTTTCAAATAAGTAGTTGACTTGTTTGATGTTTACTAACATGTTTTTTATTGTTATGTAAAATTCTAGACAAGACATTTTAAAGTCTTCTACCTTTGTGTATAAGACATAAAATTAAATAAGTAGAGTAATGCTGACAAGATGGCTGAGCAGTTAAGAGTGCTTTCTGTTCTTTTAGAGAACCCAAGTTTTCATCCCAAAATTCATCCTACAGGATTCACAACCCTGTCTCCAGTGACCCAATGTCCTTTTCTGGCCTCATATGACACTGCCATACATGTTCCCAAACTCAGCATAAGTAAAAACATATTAAATCCTAACAACTGAATGAACAACATCAAGAAAAATGAAAACAAATAGTAAGTTACCTGTAGGAAGCCGGTTCCTGCATTATAATGCTGCCTGAAGACACCAAGGTGTGAATTACTTCACAGGTGCTGGGTAATCTCCATTCCTTTGATCTCTGCCTATCCCGTGGCTCATTCTTGCCTGAGGAGCTAAAGCCATTCATAGGGTAATACGTCCCAGGCGGCTGGTCAGCCTTTTATATAGGGATGGTTTTCTTAGTTCAATGTCTCTGCTTAGTCTCTGCTCAGTCTCTGCTCAGTCTAATGCATTAAAGCTTGTCTGCAGAAGGATCCGAGTGTCCTGCGTGTGTTTCTTGCTGGCGAGGAATACAGAGCGGGCGCGGGACATATGGTGCCGAAACCCGGGACGCTTAACATCTCCAGCACCTCAGAGACCCCTCTAACAGGGCGGATTCAGAACTGCAGGGTGGTAAGTTCGGAGAGGTATGCTTCATTCCGACACCTTCCCTTTTGACTTTGCTTTTAATTTGCCACCACTATGGGATGGAAAAGCCTTAATTCTAGTCTTTATTCTAATTTTGTTCACATTGGTCTTATATTATGCCCACCGTGGCTGGTGTTCCAGTTCGAGACCAAGCTTACCCCAGGTAGCCTCCAGCATTATGGGCTCTTCAAAACAGAGAGACCTAATTAAAAATTATATAGAGATTGAGGCTTGCCGTCCCATGGTAGCAGAGAGTCAAAAAATGCTTAAAGAGGTACAGGATAACATATCAGAAACCGAACGAGATGAGAGAATAGGAGCTCGAAAAAGGAAGGACATGTCCAAGGAAAAAGGCCCTCCCCAGGATATAAAAAAAGGGGGAGAGAAAATAGGGAATAACCGGTCACACCCCGGTGAATTTAAGAAAAATAAAGATTTAAAACCTAGCCTCTGCCCTACAACGAAACTAGAGGTCTTGGAGCAGAGCAGTTCAGACTCTGAGATTTTAGACTCTAACAAGGAAACAGACCTAGAGGAGGAGCTGCCAAAAATAAAAGCAAATATGAGGCCACCGCCTATTAATCCAGCGGGTGTGCTTCCATCAGCACCGCCACTATTTGGTACTGACTCTTTTTTACCATTAGAGGAGCGAAGGAAATTGCAGATGGCTTTCCCAGTCTTTGAAAATGAGGGGGCAAGAATACATGCTCCCGTAGACTATAATCAGATTAAAGAATTGGCTAAATCAGTCCAAAAGTATGGGGTCAATGCCAATTTTACAACAATACAAGTAAAAAGACTAGCAAACTATGCTATGACACCCACTGATTGGGAGACAACAGTAAAAGCAGTGCTCCCCAATATGGGACAATATATGGAGTGGAAGGCTCTTTTTTATGATGCAGCCCAGGCACAGGCAAAGGCCAATGTCACAACAGAAAATAAAAATCAGAGACAATGGACCTTTGAAATGCTGACAGGACAGGGGCCACATGCCCTCAATCAAACTAATTACATTTGGGGCATATATGCCCAGATATCAGCTGCCGCCATTAAAGCATAAAAGGCATTGACAAAAAGAGATGAATCAGATGGACATCTTACAAAGATAGTCCAGGGGCCCCAGGAGCCATTCTCAGACTTTGTGGCCAGAATGACAGAGGCTGCTAGCCGGATATTCGGTGATACAGAACAAGCCATGCCTCTGATTGAACAATTAGTCTTTAAACAAGCAACTCAAGAATGCCGAGCAGCCATAGCTCCACGGAAAAGTAAAGGTTTACAGGACTGGTTAAAGATCTACAGAGAACTCGGAGGGCCACTTACTAATGCAGGCTTGGCCGCAGCCATCTTACAAACCCAAAGGCGCCAAAATACGTCTGCCTGCTTTAACTATGGAAAAACAGGTCACCTTAAAAAGGATTGTAGAGCCCCTGAAAGGATTAGAAAAATGGAGTTGTACAGGCGCTATGGAAAAGGTTATCATAGGGCCAGCAAATGCAAATCCATGCGGGACATAAAAGGTAGGCTTTTACCCCCTAGGGAGGAACCTAAAGTGTCCCAACCAAAAAACGGGCTGCGGGGCCCATGGTCCCAGGGCCCTCAGAAATATGGGAACCAGTTCCGAAAAAGCAACTCAGAGAAGGAAGGGACTCCCGAGGACACTCCGGAGTGGACCTGTGTGCCGCCTCCGACTTCTTATTAATGCCCCAAATGAATGTTCAGCCGGTCCCAATCCAGTCTCCGGGGCCTTTACCCCCCGCTACCATTGGGCTTATTTTGGGCCGAGGTTCCTTGACCTTACAAGGACTCATTGTGTATCCTGGAATCGTAGATCCATATCATAAGGAAGAATTCCAGGTCCTCTGCTCCAGCCCTCGGGGCATGTTCTCCATAAAGCAGGGAGATAAGATCGCACAATTAGTGCCATTGCCCTCCCCTGGGGATAGAGAGAATTGCACCTCCCGAAAAAGAGCCTTGGGCTCTACCGGTAATGATTCAGCTTATCTGGCCATACCCCTAGATGAGAGACCAACTATGAAATTATTGGTTAATGGAAAAGAATTTGAGGGGATTACAGATACAGGGGCTGACAAAAGCATCATTTCATTACATTGGTGGCCGAAATCCTGGCCTACTATGACTTCATCACATTCTCTTCAAGGCCTTGGATATCAATCCTCTCCAGCTGTCAGTGCTGCTGCCTTGGTCTGGCGGAGCACCGAGGGCAGGCAGGGACGCTTTACCCCCTATGTCTTGCCCCTCCCAATAAATCTATGGGGGCGAGATGTGTTACAAGCCATGGGCATAACCCTGACCAATGAGTATTCCCCTCAGGCATCAGCTATTATGACAAAAATGGGCTATATACCAGGAAGGGGCCTGGGCAAAAGGGAGCAAGGTAGAATAGAGCCCATTGAACAAAAAAGAAATCAAAGCAGAATGGGACTGGGTTTTATTTAGGGGCCATTGAGGCTTCACGACCCATACCATGGAATACAGAGGACCCGGTATGGGTCTCTCAATGGCCATTATCCTCTGAAAAGCTGAAAGCAGTCACAAGACTTATACAGGAGCAAGAACAGTTGGGGCATTTAGAAAGTTCTACTTCTCCCTGGAACAGCCCAATTTTCATTATAAAAAAGAAATCTGGAAAATGGAGGTTGCTCCATGACCTGCGGGCTATTAATAACCAAATGCGCCCTCTGGGCCCTGTCCAGAGAGGCCTCCCTTTGCTTTCTGCGCTACCCCAAAATTGGAAGCTTCTTATTATAGATATTAAGGACTGTTTTTTCTCCATCCCCCTCTTTCCTCGGGACCGGCAGAGGTTTGCCTTTACTGTTCCCTCACTCAATCACATGGAACCAGACAAGAGGTACCAATGGAGGGTGCTCCCACAGGGCATGGCCAATAGTCCAACTATATGCCAATTGTATGTCCAAAAGGCATTGGAACCTGTAAGGAAGCAGTTTACATCCATGATTATGATTCACTATATGGATGATATTCTTATCTGCCATAGGAAGATAGAGGTCCTACAACAAGCCTTCCCCATGCTGGTAGCTGAGTTAAAACAATGGGGACTGGAGATAACATCAAAAAAGGTCCAGGTCTCAGATACTGGTCTCTTCCTGGGCTCAGTAATTACCCCAACAAAAATAATCCCACAAAAAATAGAAATACGCAAGGATCATCTGAAAACCTTAAATGACTTCCAGAAACTCTTGGGGGATATAAATTGGCTGAGACCCTTTTTAAAGATCCCCTCTACAGATTTAAAACCCCTTTTCGACATCCTGGAAGGTGAGCCTCATATTTCTTCCCCCAGAAGCTTTACTCCGGCTGCTTGTCAAGCCCTACAAAAAATGGAAAAGGCCTTGCAGGATGCACAATTACATCACATAGATGAGACATTGCCATTCAGCCTATGCGTCTTTAAAACGGCTAAGTTACCGACCGCCGTCTTGTGGCAACATGGGCCGTTGCTTTAGATTCACCCAAATGCTTCCCCCGCTAAGATCATTGATTGGTATCCAGATGCTGTCGCACAGCTCACACTTCGGGGAATAAAAGCAGCTGTCGCTCATTTTGGCAGGGACCCTCATCTCTTGATTGTACCTTACACCGCTGCGCAAATTCAAACACTAACAGCTACTTCTAATGACTGGGCGATGTTAGTTACCTCCTTTTCAGGGAAAATTGATAATCATTTCCCAAAACATCCAATCCTACAATTTACACAAAATCAGGCTATAATGTTTCCACAGATGACAGCAAAGCATCCAATCCCAAATGGGACGATGGTTTATACTGATGGTTCCAAAACCGGTGTAGGGGCTTATGTTATAGGAAATAAGGTAGTTTCTAAACAATTCAATGAAACCTCACCCCAGATCGTTAAATGCCAAGTGATGCTGGAAGTCCTTGAGGCCTTTCCGGGGCCACTTAATATTGTATCAGATTCCTCCTATGTGGTTAATGCAGTCAACCTCCTTAAAACTGCTGGTATAATACGACCCTCCAGCAGAGTTACAGATATCTTTCAAAAAATACAAATTACCCTATCAAACAGGAGGTTCCCTGTTTTTGTCACCCATGTTCGAGCACATTCGGGGCTCCCAGGACCTATGTCCTCTGGGAATGATTTGGCAGACCGGGCCACAAAGCTGATGGCTGCCGCCTTGTCCACCCAGATACAAGCTGCACAAGAATTTCATCAGCGCTTTCATGTGACGGCTGAAACCCTGCGCCGTCGATTTGCTTTGACAAAACAGGAGGCTAGACAAATCGTTACTCAATGTAAAAACTGCTGTAAATTTTTACCTGCACCTCATGTAGGAATAAATCCGCGCGGCATTAGGCCGCTGCAGATATGGCAAATGGATGTTACACATGTTGCCTCCTTTGGAAAACTCCAATATGTTCATGTCTCAATGGACACCTGCTCAGGCATAATTTGTGCCACGCCTTTGACAGGGGAAAAGGCCGCGCATGTGATTCAACACTGTTTAGAGGCTTGGGGTGCCTGGGGCAAACCTCATATCCTAAAAACAGATAATGGGCCGGCTTATACCTCTCAAAAGTTCCAGCACTTCTGCAGACAGATGGAAATTACCCATCTAACTGGCCTTCCTTATAATCCTCAAGGACAAGGCATTGTGGAACGTGCCCATCGCACACTTAAGTCTTATTTAATCAAACAAAAGGAGGGAATGGGAGCATCCTTACCCTCGGTGCCAAGAGTTGCAATATCCATGGCACTCTTTACCCTTAATTTTCTAAACACCGACGTTCAGGGCCATACAGCGGCCAAGCGCCATACCTCAGAACCTGATAGATCTAAGGAAATGGTAAAATGGAAAGATGTCTTAACTGGTCTTTGGAGAGGCCCGGATCCTATTCTCATAAGATCCAGGGGAGCGGTATGTGTTTTTCCACAGGATGAAGAAAATCCTCTGTGGATCCCAGAAAGACTCACCCGAAGAGCCTCTGCAGACCTTCAAAAGTCGAAACTCCACCCTCTACCCCCGGGAGTTGAGAGCCGCTATTGTTATCCAGATTAACTCCTGTCCTTGGCGGAGAGATGGCGAGGGGTGGGGGTAATTGTTCGATGCAGCCGTTTACAGATTACTATTATTTTTGGCTGGTCTGTGAGAAAAGGGGTGGATATGCAGCCGCCTGCGAAATGCTGTTACTCCTTTGGCTGACATGTAAGCTCCAGGGCTCAAACCAAGAGATCATCCAAGCGCTTATATTTTTGGCTACTAAGCGATAGGCCGCCGGCCAGACAGCTCTTGCACACCCGGAGCCTAGGCTCATTGCACAGGATAGAGTGTCTGATTTGTGCAGCCCCCAAGAGGGATGCTGAGCATAGGCATCGCACAGAGTTGCCTATTATACAGGCTTCTCTGGGAGGTACGTTGACCTACATAAGGGTTACCTGCCTTGAGAATTTCCCTTTCCCAGAAAAACGACAGAGGACAGGTCGGGAGTACTTCGGGTCAAACTGACAGCCTGATGGTGACTCTCGTACACAGTCTTAATGTTTGATTTTGGGAAGGTCAACCCCTGCCTCTATCCCTCAACATATGGGTGACCTATTTGCTTGTAATAATATAAAGCCTTTTCATTAATTAATAAAAAAAGGGTGATATGTAGGAAGCCGGTTCCTGCATTATAATGCTGCCTGAAGACACCAAGGTGTGAATTACTTCACAGGCGCTGGGTAATCTCCATTCCTTTGATCTCTGCCTATCCCGTGGCTCATTCTTGCCTGAGGAGCTAAAGCCATTCATAGGGTAATACGTCCCAGGCGGCTGGTCAGCCTTTTATATAGGGATGGTTTTCTTAGTTCAATGTCTCTGCTTAGTCTCTGCTCAGTCTCTGCTCAGTCTAATGCATTAAAGCTTGTCTGCAGAAGGATCCGAGTGTCCTGCGTGTGTTTCTTGCTGGCGAGGAATACAGAGCGGGCGCGGGACAGTTACCAACAACAGTAAATAACATAAGCACAAAGATGTACCAGACACAAAAAATCATGTTCCTTTTATTTTAAATGAAAGACTATCTTCCTAATGGCATTCTATTTCTGACCCAAAAAGCCTACACTTTATGCCACATGGTTTAATATTTTTGTGTAAACTGAAGGGCAAAAGAAATTGCTACTTCTGTTAAGATGGGTCTTCAAGTGAAGAGAAGAACTGGAAGGAGGGTATGATTATTTTTAAGCCAAAACTTGGGGTTTTATAAATGTGTATGTTTCTACACATCAAGTAGTACGCATCAAATGTACACATTTGCATTTCTATCATCTGTCAAAAAAGTGTTTTTGAGTTATATCCCTCTAATATCTTCATTTTCCCATATATCATGCCAGTAAGATGGAGCATCTGATACACATCTTTGGATAGTAGTAGTTTTTATCTTAGCAATGTTTATTGTGTTTAGAATATTTCAAAAGTACTTTAAAATGTTTTATAATTTATCAAAGATGTGTAGGTGCATGTTTATGTTTATCCATGTATAATTTCAGTTGTATTTGAATATTTGAAGTTCCATTGCTCAAAAATACAACTTATCACCAGGTTCAAAGATGAAGCTGTGTTTAAATTTTAAGTTCAAATATATGAGCTACTTTACTTTTCTTGATCTTAAATAATTTTCCCTTTGCAAATGAAATTGTAACCTGTTTTGTAAGGTTAATCTTCTGCTGTGCTGATGGAAGAGAATATCTAAGGGTGTTAAGTGTAAAATAGCAACACTTTGGCATGTGGAGATTTTTTAAACAATCTTACCTGTGATGTCTTGAAAAGTGGCATACTGTGTTTTTAGACAGTTTTGATATTTTCTATTGTGTTCGACTCTCAGCCTGTGAGAAACTCAACACATATTTGCAAGGTTGGGGGCATCTTTCCTTCAGAATTCTTCTTAGGTTTCCCTGTATTTATATACTGCCTCCACTTTACTGTTATATTCTGGAACAGTCACCCAATGTACATTTCCTTTCCTCTGTGTAGCATCCTGGCCACATGCCCCACACAAGAAAGTATTTGTGCACTTTTAAGATATTCTGGCATTTGTTTCTAGTGGTATGGATTTCCAGGGGACTAGATGTAGAGATGGTCACATTAGAAATGGACACATCAAAAACATACTTAAGTTTTAATGACTCATCTTCTATTGATTGATTAGATTATTTTGAGCCCGTCTTTCTGTATTATTTTATAATCATAAAGTAAGTGTAACAGCCCATTCTCTTTTACCCTCACAGGCTTAAAGTGAGAGTAGAACATAAAAAATAATTAAAGACCATGAAAACTAGATTCTGCATACTAAAGGAGACTGTATTTCTGCCCAGAGGAAGAAGCAGCATATGTCTGATATGTATGCTTTCAAACCAGCCAGAAATGCCCTTCTTGATTTATAAATATCAAATCTGCTGTTATCACTTTTCTAGAAAATAATATATCCTAGAAAAATATCATATGTACATATGTGCAAAAAATGAGAAAATGCAAATGTGTATGAAAAGAAAAAAAACATGTTATTATAGAGACTGACAGCATCATTAGGCTATGGTGGGAGGAAACTGCAGTGACCATGATGAAGACATATTAAAGCATGAATGTTTGGCTTGAATTATTTCATGGGAGTTCACACTCAGTGTGAGCGCTATTAAGAGGAGGACCCCCACTAGAAAACCTGCTCCACTTTTGTGTAAAGTGTGTGAGAGATGAGAAGGTAGATGAAGAGACCACTATAAAGTTCTTTCCTCCGTGAACAGATTTAGATAGAACTTCTGGTATCAGATAGGCATTATTCTTTCCCTTCTGAGTGAAGTAGTTCTATGACTCAGGCTACATCTGTGGGTGCTAGAAGTGGATATGATACACAAGAAACTGTAATGGTGTTTAAATTTTAAAAAATTTATACCATTGGTTTTAACATTATTGCCTGGAAAAAATCACAGTTCTATAGGAAATGAAACTGTGTTGCTACTGATAAATAATGCCCCATATAAAAACATAAAGAACCCCATCTTAATAGAATCCCAATTGAATGGAGTGGACTTAGAATAAAAAATTTGCTACACTGGTAATTGTCCCTGTTGCCTGTCAGAACCAGTACAGCAAATAAGAGTATTTTATGAGGACACTTGTGCTGGTTTGAAAGAAAAATGACACTGCTGGGAGATGGACATTGTTGGAGGAAGTATGTCACTGTGTGGGTGGGCTTGAAGGCCTCTTATGCCCAAACTACTGCCAGTGTTGCAGTCCACTTCTCATTGTCTTCTAATCAAGATATAGTCATCACCATGCCTGCCTGCATACCCCCATGCTCTCCACCAGGATCACAATGGACTGAACCCCTGAAGCTGTAAGCCACTGCCTCAATTAGTTTTCCCTTGTAAGAGCTGCTGTGGTCATGGTGTCTCTTCCACAGCAATAGAAACCCTAACTAAGACAACAGTAAAAGGTGTACTTAATTCCTAAGGACACAAAAGGGTACACCTAAATGGAGAAAAGAAGAAAGACATTGGAGAGTCACAAAAATCTTTATAAAAAAATGGAGAATGAAAAAAGGAAATATTAAACAGATTTCCAAAAACATTCAGTGTAAAAGAAAATTGGTTACTGAGAGATTAAAAATCATAAGCTAGGGAGACCAATCCTGCTTTCAAAACCTAAGTAAATGAAACAGAAGCATGTAAACTGCAATAGTTACATGTAAGGTGACACATTAGCTATAAATTACAAATATGGAATGGACATATTTTTAGCATATATGTAGGAACTGAAGAGTATGTATACTTTTGCTCTTCTTTTCCCAGTTATATTTACAGACTTGCTAGGGAATGGAATAAAGTATTGACATTATGATAATACTGATAATAACCACAATGAAAAGAACATAATTTAATCATCACCTGATTTGTAAGCTACAGATATATGCACAAACTGATTGTAGTGAATAGGATCATAATAAATGAGATGTGAAAATATATGCAGTCACCTTACAATATGTAATATATTAAAATTTATATCCCTAGATCATGCTGGCTTCTCCAAATGTAACTGTGGACAATAATGGCATTGTTTTGCTCCAGTATACTGTCACCACCAGAAAATATATGAGAGCGCTGTGTGAAGGTTCCCAAATCGAAGGCTGAGACCCTTAAAGTTGTCCTTAACCAGAATTGTCAATTATAATAAATAAATAGCCTTGATACAAAAGAAAATGTTATAAAAATTAGTTTATTGCATATCAATTTTGTTAGACTGTACATGCAAGGGTCAGGTAATTAATTTTTTGTTTTAAAGTCACAGAGAGAAAAATTGTAAGAAAACTTAATATGAATTCCTTTGGTAATGACTGAAATATAGAAATATACCTTGAGATTTCATCAAAAGAAAGTCCCTTAAAAAATTAGTATTATGACATTGTTGACTTTCTGTTTCTTTAATTCATGTCTGAGACAGTGTAACAAAAGTATATAAATCCTGATGTTCAATTTCCCAAGACATGGTACCTAATTAATCTGATATGATAGATTAACCATACTTGTTGTATGAATAAAAGTCTTATTTTAGTTCACTTTTATTTTAGTTCTTGCTTTTTCTAATCCTTACCTTTCTACAGACAATTCAAGGGAAAAGAAAACAGTAACTTTGCCAAGTAGGACAGATTTTTGGATTTCTTTCCTAACTGCTACTTTTTTTTTATTTCCCCATTTTTTTCTAGGCATATTGCAATAGGCAACATTGTTTTTTTTAATGTATTTCACTCCTCTCAGAAACTAATAGTATTTTATAGTTGACCATTTCCCTCCAAGAAGCTCTTCACTGTTTTAGGTCTGAAAAGATTAGGTTTGGAATTTTGAAACACAACCTGTCAGCTGAAATTATCAAATTAATATAATAAAAAACACTTCTAAGTTCTATTAATTTTGACTTGAGGGAAATGGAGTTAAAGGATTGAAAAGAAAAAAATAAGGCTTAGAAATGAATTTGGCTTTTGAAAGCACAGGTTTCCAGCCAAATTGCGAAAATCTTCCTTGACATCAAGGTCAGATCAAACTCTGTAGTTGATTTCATTCAAATTGATTTGATTTTAACCTAAAAGTTCAGTTGAGTTCTACCCAATAGAGACTTTCAGGTTAATGAAATTTAGCCCAATAAACTGCATGGAATATTAATGTGGAAACTACCTGCATTTATCCCAGAAACTCAATAAAATTGGAAAGATTCTTTTGTATAGACAACAGTGCAAAAAGCTAAAAATCTTTCTATTAACATTATTGTCAGTTCTGATACAGTTTTAAAGTGTAAAGTCTTCCTTTTCCTGAGAGACACAAGCTTTTTGGTTTGTGTGTATATAGTGTGCACATATCTGAAGTGCTCATGAGTGAACAGAGATGTACATGCTCATGTTTATAGACATTTATGTAGTCCCAAGGAGGATCACATTTCTTTTCTGTATCATATGGTTTTCTTCCTTTATGTTTTGAGTCAGGGTCTCTCACTATAGCAGAACCCCAACAATTGTGCTAGGCTGAGCTTCAGGAGTCTACCTGTTTCAGTTCTCACCATTAAAGAAGATGAGATTAATAGCATATATTTCCATGCCTAGGTTTGATGTGGATTCTCAGGATCTTTGTTTGTATGGCAAGCTGACTGAAAGCTATCTACTTAGCTCTGAACCACAAATATTTAAAAGTATATATATATATGACTATTGGGTAAATACCCTTGAATGTAAAATATTTTGATGGAATGTAATGATTTTATAATCATTAAGTGCTATTCAGTAATTAGTGAAAGTTTTAAAGAACAATAACCAGAAGCTCAGAGATTAAAACACCAGGGTCTTAGAGGCAGCCTTCTTAGATACCTGTTAGCAATTTCAGTCTTTACCAGGACTCAAAATGACAAAAAAATAATTGGGGGTATTATGATGTCTCTAAAGGGCCACGTCTAATGCTAGCACTCCCTGAAGCTAGTAGGTATACTTTCATAATAGATGCATGCTTAAAGATCAGAGAAGAGGCAACCAGAAATATTAACAATGTAATCACCTCCCACATCAAATTGTACTGTCAAATATAGCTTCACTACTGGGGGCTTTGGTTGGCCTTAAGGTATTGTGAAGGCTGAAACAACATAGTCATGAATTTTGGAGCCACATCAATGTGTTCTTAATTTGTGTGAAGATATAAATGACCTGTAGACTTTTGCAAACACACATGTACTGCCATTCCTAAGAAGTCTTTTATTCACAACCTCAAGAGAAAAGGAGAGCAACTAATATTCTGTCACTGGTGATGCTTATTATTATACATTTGATACATCTAAGGATTATAGATATGAACATAGACTAAGAAATCAAATTATTAGGCCTGACAGTGGTCCTGCAGGCCCATATTCCAAGCACTCAGGAAGCAGAGGGAGAAGGATCTCTGTGAGATCAAGACTAGCCTGGTTCTACAAGAGGTAGTTTCAGGACAGGCTCCAAAGCCACAGAGAAACCCTGTCTCAGAAAAACAAAACAAAACAATAAAGGAAATCAAATTACTTTATAAGAGCGATCTGAGGGGTAGGGACATAACTCAATCAGTAAAGTGCTTTCCTGGCATGATCACAACCATTAAATAATCTATACTACCTCATATTCCACAAATGTTGTAGTATTAGTGGGGAGACAGAGGCCGGTGGGCCAGAAGTTGAAGTTTCTCCTACATATCTAGATTTAGGCCAACCCATCTTGTAGCAGTTTCCCTCAAGATTGTTAACATCACATCCTTCAGGGAAACTTGGTAAAATAGGAAGTAAATAAGTCAAAATAGTATTTTCTCAGTTGCTGAAACCTACCTCCTCCACTCCCAATTGTATATAAGCAGTATAGACTGATGAATACTACTCTCAGACAAGCCAGAAATTGGAAAAGACTCTCTGAGAAGCTGAGCTGCTTAAACTTTTTAAGCTCAAAGCCACAAAACTGGAAGAAGTAGAGACTAACCAAGTACACTGGAAGAGGCAGAGACCAGTTGAACTAAAATGAAGAAACAAAGACACTATGGGCTACATGGAAAAGGCACTTGGAGAGGACACACCAACCTACTCAGCTGCCTGTAATTGTTCACTTTTTTTTCAATTTTCCAGACTTTGTGAGCTGTAACTTATGCTGGGGTAGCAGTAGGTGATGCAACTGTCTTTTGAGTAATTTCTCCTCTTGTAAGTAGATTATCTTTCACATTCTTATAAGTAACCCCATAAGACTCATTCATTTTCTGAGTTGAACTTTGGTGGTATCCATACTTTGGTCTGTCATCCGAGATGAGTAGGCATTTGTTTACATACCTCTAGGCATAGTGTCACACAATGTAGTTCTAGCTGTATGAAACCCTGATTCAAAATGAAAGAGAAAGAAAGAAAGAAAGAAAGAAAGAAAGAAAGAAAGAAAGAAAGAAAGAAAGAAAGAAAGGAAGGAAGGAAGGAAGGAAGGAAGGAAGGAAGGAAGAGGAAGTATAAACATAGTATATGATTGAGTCCCTCGTGTCAAATTGTTACTCACTTTACAGTTATGTGAACATAAACATATATTTACATAAATTTTTCAAAATAATGCCGAGATAACAGTAGACATCACATTTTGTATGATATGAATTAGGCCAACAATTATCTCAATTTACTGTCAAGATATTTCATGTTAAGTTATGATCTAAGACATTTTTTCATCACCTGTAACTAAGACCAATATTCAAGTGTGAAGAAAATAGTATATTAGAATTAATTAAATCACCATTAGAAAAACTCACTGAATAAATTACATATTGGAATCGGGAAGAGCTTCCCAATGCAACCCCTGGTGACTGCTAGAGAGTGAGCCACTTCCTTGCTAGGTGTGGCACTAGTAGTTTGTTCATGTCACAGTTGATATACCTACCTCCATGCTCATATGTGATTATTAGCTTTTTGAAATAACAAAATAGGATATGACATGAAGTTGAGAAGAAAACCTATTAGGAGTTCCCAAAGGAAGCTGGAAGGAAGTAGTGGGGGCTAGATATGATTAAAATGCTTTGTATATATGTATGAAGTTTTCACAAACTAAATACAAATATGATTTTGTAAAGGACACAGCTGCACATGGTAATATATGCCTGAAATCCCAGCACTCAGGAGCCAGAGGGAGGATAAGCTCTATGAGTTTCAGGTCTGCCTGCTATACACAGGGAATTCCAGGCCAGCCAGGGTTAAAGACGTGACAAGTCCTTAAAGAGAGTGTGTGTAGGTACAAAATATTAAAACAGAAGGAATAGAAATCCCTGTGTAGTCAGAATCCTACGTAAAAGAGCTATTACAATGAATGCCTCATCACCAGAGCAATTCAGTATGAAGTACTGAAGAAGCAGAGGCCAGAAATTTACACAGTTGTATTCAGTTACATAATTCAGACTATATTTGAATGAGTGAATGGCCCCAAGTAAGCAGTCTTTAAACTGTTTGATCAAGTATTTCCAAGAGTAAAGAACAGCGACTGTTCCCTAGTTGTGACTTAAATTTTACTAATAACTTCAGTTGGAAAGATGATTAACATAATGATAACTTAACATCACTTTAGTTGTATTCAAATGTTCTCCATCAATACCATGCAATAAAAAGAAACAAATCACACCTGTAAGCCATACAAGGGAAGAAAGAAATTTAAATATCATTGGACCTTATAATATATTAAGAATGGTGAGAATAAAAGAGATTTGGCTCCCAGAATAACAATATAAAATTTCAAATACCAGAGGTATTAGTAAGAATACTACTTGCCAAACTTAATTTTTCCCACAGAGACACATGCTTTGGAAAACACCATAAAGATGGACATGGTAGCTTAAAAGTGCATCTGAGGTATCCAGAGCACAACTGGAAAAAAGGAACACTGAAGTGTATGCATAAGAGAGTATAGAGATTAGTGCCCAGTACATCCTTGTTACCCTCTCTCAGTACCACACAGTCCTGTGCCCACAGAGCTTAATTTCATTAATGGTCACCTCTTAGAGTAAAATGAGAGAGAAACAAACACCTACACTGATCATTTGTAGAAAGTTTCTAAGGAAAACCCCTGCTGTTTTTCCTTTGACATAATCTGAGAAGTTTAATCTTTAAAATATCTTCACACATTAAGCCATTAGTTTTCTTTCTCGTTCATTAAAACATATGCTGATGCTGATGCTGATACCAGTCTCTAATGCACTGAAAAGGTTGAATTAACCTGAAAACTGCGGTCTGCATTAGAATGACATTGGCCTATGTGTCATGCTGCAATAGACTCTATATTAAAATGATTAAAGCATTATTTTTCCTCCTTGTGCTTTTATGGATATTTCAATGGTTTGAATACTCTTTCTTGTGAAGATATTTTATTCATTTACCAAGTTTACCACTAGGCTGGAAGATCCTAGAATTAAAAGAACACCATATTATAGGTATTTGTCAGTAATTAATTCAGCAAAGAAACTTGAAAATATTTGCTCTGGTACCTTAATGGTTCAATGGCATGTTCTAAGAGAAACTTGGAAAGGTTCATATTGGTTTTACTCTACGTGCTTTTAAGATTTCAGTTTTGCTGTTTTAAGCTGAATTTAAGTTTTAACTTGGTTAATAAAATGTAATTTACATTAATGACTTAAAGTCATTGCACTAAGACAATTTGTTTCCTCTAACTTGAAGGTATTTTCACACACATTACATTTCTGATCCACTTAGCAGAATATAACATATAGTTTCCAGTAAAACCCCTATTTATTTCAGTAACATATTATCTGTAATATTAGAAAATGATTTTGGTATTTTATATACCAAAGAATAGGGAGTTATAACTCCATATTATAATATTTTTCTAGATGATTCTATCAGTATGCATGTAAATTATGAGAATATTTTATCAAAATGTAGTGCTTATTATTAATTTTTTGTGAGAACAAGAAAGTATAAAATGACACCTATCTAGAATGGGAAATCATTTGCATTGTTCATCATTATTAAAATTTATATCAGGATTGTTGCTTATCATTCAAAGTTAGGTAGATAAATTTCATCTTTCAAACACTAGATAGCTGCCAAACCTGCCAAAATAAGTCACTGTCAACCCATATTATCTTCTTTCATCTATAATCAACCTGACTTCTATTTTATCATAATTATTCCACTTGAAAATGACACGAATTAAATGAATTAATTAAGATCTTAAGGTTCAAAAGACACAATTTCATAGAATAAACACTTGTAACGTAAAAGCACCACAACTGTACAGCAGGTAACACTCTGCAGCCACCAGAGCAAACAAACAAGTAAGTATCAAAATGATAGGTCTCAGTCGTGCTCATTCCATGGACCTTCTCTAAAAAGGGCATCTGCTAAGACAGGGAATGCACATTCCTCATATGTTCTTCAATGTTAAAGACAAGAAACCTGGGATCTACGCTCTTAAATTTTAAATGAGAGACACCATATTTTTAATTATATAAAACCATCATACAACACATCCTGAATTTCCTCATCTACTCCATCCTCCTGGGATATCAACACTTTCTTTGTGCTCCCAGTAACCACAGTTCTGGCCTGTACTACCATGAGTTGGTTTAATTTAGACATTTCACATAGTTGAATTTTTTTAGCTATCCTACTTTGGATAATATAATAGTATCAAAGCCCAGCCGTGTCAGAGACTGACCCCTTGTCAGAATAAATTCATATGTTGCTAATGCTTTCATACACACTTGTGCTACTTCCACACTGTCAGCCTTTGTCAACAAGGCTGGTGTGAACATGGATGTTAAAATATCTCTTTAAGATCCTACTTTCTATTACACAGACAGGCAGACAGACAGACAGACAGACAGACAGACAGACAGACACACACACACACACACACACACACACACACACACACACACACACACATATGAAACCTGATTTTCAGATTACTAGTCAGTGTTCTTTTCATTTTCAGGGACTGTCACCTTGTTCACCAGAATGGCTGCCTCATTTTCAGTTCCCACCAGGAATTCGCAAGGGCTTCAGTTTTGCAGTATCATCTCCACAATTTTATGTTTAGACTACTCTCATTCTAAAGATATGTGGTGAATTTGCATTTACCTAATGATTGTTGATATTGAACATCTTCTCATGCACACAGTGCATACCATCTTCATAAGAATGCCTATTCAAAGTCATTTGTGCATGTTTGAGCCTCCAGAAAAGTGCCTCCCATTGTCTGAGTCTCCACTATTATTCTTATATCATTGGTTTTTAATACAGAAAATCTAGTTTCTGTGAATCCATTTTGTTGTCTGCTTTATTTCTTTTTAAGATTTCCCTAGATTAATTTTGTGTGTATATGTGTGTTGACATGTGCACATGAGTATAGGTAACTTCAGAGTTTGGAAGATGGTGTCAGAGCCTCTGGAGTTGGAGTTACAACTGAATATGAGCTATGTGTCCTGGGTGATAGAAACCAAACTCAGTTCCTCTGCAAGAGCAGCAAGCCCTTTATGCTAAGACATCTCTCTAGGCTCTAGTTATCTGTTAATAGTGGTAAGTCATAGCCGAATCCAGTGTCACAAGGCTCTTGCCACCTGCATGTGGTGGTTAATATTTCCAGAATTGTTTGTTGCTGCCATTTGACAACTTCCTAGACTTTTATAATTTCAGTCATTTTGATACTGAGTTTCCCTCCCTCATTGCACTGGAACACTTCTCAGGTTCTCCCACTTTCACGTGTTTTTGTTTTGGTCTGTGGCTCACTGAATTTAATGTTACTTCCCCTAAGTTTGTATTAGTCAGTTTTCCTGTGGTAAATACCCCATCAAATGAAAAATGGGGATGAAAGAGTTTATTTGAGCCATTGTGAAAGGAAATCAACACAGAAATTCAGGACAGGAATGTAGAGACAAGAATGAAGCACAGGCCATGGAAGAGCACTGCTTACTGCCTTTTTCCACGTGGCTTGCCCAGTGCAGACCCAATACTAGCCAGGACTGTCTAAGGCTGTCACACCCTGCTCTGGTGTTTCTGTCATCTGTCTCTGTGCAGCTATGGTTTGTTTATGCTTCTATTCCAAAATAGATATCTGAATCTGAGATAGTGGTAAGTGCAGAAATCAAATTCAGTTCTGACTTGTGTTATTCTCTTGTTGTTCATGACAATGTATTTTGTTTTGTTATGATTTTAGGTCATCCTGGTTTCAGGGTGCACCCAGAAATGACAAGCTTTTCTGTCCCTTATGAACCTTTGCCATTCTCTGTATGACATGGTCAGTTTCTAAGTTTTCTAACCTAACCATTTAGTTTTAAGTATGCTTTACTTATATATTGCCAAAGAAAAAAGGGAAAAATAGAGGGAGTGGGCAATGGTGTTATACTTTGAAATATCTCAAAGTTCCT
This sequence comes from Cricetulus griseus, assembly GCF_003668045.3. NCBI lineage: Eukaryota > Metazoa > Chordata > Mammalia > Rodentia > Cricetidae > Cricetulus > Cricetulus griseus. The sequence goes on from NC_048601.1 coordinate 67,769,881, forward strand.
TCAGCCAGAGGGCAAAGGATGGGAGCACTGGGGGATGGGCAGGACTGAAATACAAATAATAAAAGATACAGATACTGATATTGGAGTGCAAGCTTCAAGCTGAAGATCAGAGAAGCAAAGCAGCTAAGCCAGTTCATCTTACCTCTACCAAGCTGAAATGGCACTTGTTTCCATGAATCCTCAAAGGCAAAGATAGATTTCTAAGCCCTCAGAGGCAAAAGCTCTGAGTTCTTGTCTCTTCCTGCCCTATATTCCTTTCTCTGCCCAGCCATATCACTCCTCAACCTTCCTACTTCTGGGATTAAAGGTGTGAGATTCCAAATACTGAGATCAAAGGTGTGAGCTTGTTATTCTTCACTCTTCTATAGAACAGAGTGGACTTTAACTCAGAAAGATCCATCTGCCTGTCTCCTGAATCCTGGGATTAAAGGGGTGTGTCATCACTGCCTGGCTCTATGGCTTGCTAGTATGGCTTCTGGTATGTATCACCATTGCCTGAGCTCTATGGCTTGTAACTAGCTTCGCATCTGAATTGTAAGGCAAGGTTTAATGAATCATAAGTAGCATATCAGCACATAGCACTGCTTATCACCTACTTATTCCATAGTAGCAGCAGCAGTAATCCTAATTCTCTGGCCTTGGTGTCTGGAGTCACAGTCTTTTGCTCTAACTGGTATCTGGAGGTAATTGGTAAACTCTTCCCTGTAACCATGCACAGTTACTAGTCCTGGCATGGTGAAATGAGAAGCTGTTAATTGCAGGAGGTTTAAATTCCCCAAATTAACAGTTACATATCTTGTAAACTTTTTCTGGCAGCCTCAAAGTTTCAGAAAGCTCAGCATTTTCAGCAGAATTTACTTTAGATTCAGCCAAGGTAATTTCTATCCATGATTACAAAAAGGTTCCAGGTGCTCCCTAGCCTCTATCTACCCAGAAACCACATCTCTAAAGTTATAGTTCTGAATCAACTGCTTTGTCTTAGTTCCTAAAATTCTATCAAATTTATCCTTCACAACAACTTTGTATTCTACAATAAGTATATGACAAGTAGTTCTCCAAAATAATTGGTTCTTAATATTTATGCTGTAAAATGATAATATTTGTCTCTTGTTTTCCACATTAAAATAAAGTTTACCTTTATCATTTTCCATCTAGCAGAATGAAAAAATTGTTTCATCTTCCTTGTATTTTAATTTCTTTTGAAGCTCTATTACTTCCTAGTTTGAAAACATTATACAAATCATATTTTCTTTTTCAAGATACATTGTCTTTAATTTAAAACTACAAAACAATAGTTACCTCATCAGATATGTTTAAGTAGAGTATTTAAACACAAAACAGTACTAATATTTCTATATTAGTTATTCCTTCATCTCATATCAAATATCTTCATTTTCTCATACTCCCCTTCTTCCTTCTCCTTCTATTTTCCTTCTTTACTCCCTACCTCTTTGTCTTCTTTATCTCTCTACCTCTGCTCTCTGCCCTCCTGTTCCTAGTTACATAGGATAGACTTTTTTATCCTAATACCATTACTCATGGTGCTATGAGCATTTGTGACCAGTTACACATTTCAATCTATAAGTTCTTCCAATGTTCACAGTCATAAAGTCAGGGCCCATTTTTATCCATATTACCTCTAGTTGTTTAATCTATTTTCCTGTCTCATGGATCAGGAAACTGTGACAATCCATAATTTATCTGTACTTCTAGATCCTACATACTGCTCAGAATTGGTCTGTGTTCCTATCATGATCTCTTTGTGAACTGTTTCATGATCTTTGTTTTTAAATATTTTTTTTTTATTTTTAGTTACGTGTACACATATGTGTGTGCAAGGGATATATACACATGATCATTGGAAAGCTGCAAGGGGGCATTGGATCTCCTGGTTAGACAGAGTGGTTTTAAAACCTAGGGTTTGGGTACTGGGTACTGAAAGAGGTTACTCTAGAAGATCTGCAAGGTTTTCTTAACACTGAGCCTTTTCTGAAGCCTAACAACTTTTAAAATAATCTTGATTTAAAGGTAGATGGCAGCAATATTACTTGAAAAGGAATAATATGGAGTTTCATAAACAAGTATAATATATTCTATAAGAGTATAAGCTCAAGAGACTGATTGAGCTTAAGTATGCTTTGTGCTGATAATTAGCCTGTGATATTATATTGATTTTCTCTTTCTTAATTGTGGATGTTATGTGACCTGCTGCAAGTTTCTTCATTTCTCCACTAAGACTGGCTGTGATTTGGAATTGTGGCTTAAAATAAACCCTGTCTCACCTAAGGCACCTTTAAGGGTATTTATCATAGCAACAGAAATGAAACTGGAGCATACTTATTGGTTGAAAAGTCTCAGAGTATTATGTGTTTCTGCTTTTTGTTGTTGGTTGCATTGAGTCACTTCACTTGAAAAGGCATTTTTGGCATGATAGATCATTAGCTTTTATTTATGAGAAGAGAAAGCTGACTGCAGAAGTATTACTCAAAGACACACAGCAACTGGCATAACAGAAAAAAGATATGTTAAATCTAAAAATGGTAGAGACCAGTTGAGAAATGATATGTTTCTCTGCATAGATATTTATATATTATAATGCTCACAAAAATTTACCATATTAGCTGTTTCTAACAAAATGGACTAAAAATAGTACTAATATATATATATATATTATATATATATATATATATATATATATTAATAATATTCAAAGAACGAAAACTGTAAAATTGTCATGTCAGTTAAGTAATTGTTATCTGTCTAAAATGTGCACAATTGATCATGTAATGCATTTAAAAGATAAAATGATGTTTATTTATGACCAGAGCCTACTTAGAGTGACTGGAAGGAAAATTTGCCATAGATACTTTACAAAGCCCTTTTCTTGGCATGGTTTCTGATTTGCCAGCTTATTCACAGAATCTACTGCACCATAAATGGATCACATTGCAATTAACAACATAAATCGCTCTTCCTGAGAACTATGTGAATAAAAAAAGGAGAAATGCATACAATTGATTTTACATTTTTATTTGACAATTTTCTTGTTGCTGGAAAAAGAATTTGACTAGAGAAACTTGAGGAGGAGAGGGATTATTTTGTTTCACAGTTTCACAGAACAACACTTTGTGATGGAAACCATGGCTACAGGAACTTAAGGCAGCTGATCACATTGTGTCCAGAGATATGAGGCTGAGAGAGATAAAATTTAGTGCTCAGTGCCCTTTCTTAGTTTGACTCAGGCCAAGAAATTATCCATCCCATGGAAACATATAGATCACCTTTACAGTGAATATTTCTACTTTAATTAAATCAATCTAGAAACATCCTCAGGAACATTCCAAGAAATGTCTTCCCCAATGATGCTAAATATGCTCTGTTGACGGTAAAAATTAACCATTACAATATATTTACAAAAAGTACTATATAAAAACTGTTTCTAAAATCTGTAGAACACAGTATGAATAGATAGAAATAGAATTATGAGATTATTTTTTCATTTGTTTATAAGAGCACCCCCAGGTTTCCAGATTTCTAAAAATAAACTTTGTCACATAAAATGTATCTCTATAAATCTATCCTGAATTCTATGGTTTATTTGGACAAAAGACTAATTTATGAATTTGAACAGACTCTATTGTCAATAAATCATTTCAATACAACATAAGACAAAGGTAGGAAGTGATAAAACATATTGAAATATTTTATGCCAGTCAGTGTCCAACTTATTTAATACTAAATAAGCTAATAAAAGAGGATCTGAGAATATCAAGAACATGATCACACAGGTAAAAACATAAATTTGAGATTCTCTTTTTTGAGGACTCATCAGTACTGTAGCAAAATCTTAAAGGAAACATTTGACCCCATTCTTAACACACTCACTTAGAATAACAGAAGTATCGGGGCTAGTCATCATGATTTTCTGTTCTATATTATTTCCAGTGGGGCTCCTGAGCTTCCATTGTTAGGAATGTGATGTTGTATTCATTCATTCATTCATTCATTCATTCATTCATTCATTCACTCTTTTTGTCTTTCACATCATAGCTCGGTATTCCATACATGTCCCTCTCTACCCCAAAATAAAACAAGATAAAATTAAGATAAAAAGAGGAAAGAAATGAAAAGGAACAGGGGAAAATCTCATTGTGAAAGATGCATTGTGACATAGTGATTCACACAGTAACCCATTGTATCCATATATTTTTGCAGGCAGGCTTCTATAGAAAAAAGTCCTTGGTCTGATATGAGGCCTCAGGTCTCCATCAACATGGGGCTGTCACTGGGGATCTTGCTAGATATCCCAATTGCTGTACTGTGTCATGGAGATCCTGTAGCTCTGGGTCCACAGGAATGACAGCAACCCCCTTCTTCTGGTGCTCCAACAGATCACAGATTGCATGAATGTTCAATGGGCTAACATATAAACCTGATTCTGTATAGTTGAAAACAATGAAAATATTTGTCTGGGCTGGTGGTTGGACTACCATGGGAAACTGGGTTTTCAAATTTCTTTCCCTTCTGTCACAAAGACCAAATGCACAAAAGAAAGATTGCCTCATGTTTGCTCTAACTGTTCACTGTAGTTTGAAGGTTAATTTTCTAATCTTTCTGGGGGTAAAGCTCCCCCTATTGTCAGGACCTCTACAGAGAGTTATATAATCATAGATTGCCAAAGGCAATCTCAGTCTTCTCCCTTCATCCTCTCAAAGATGGGCTCACAAGAGATGAATTAACCTCATCTCCAATCTAGAACAGACGATTTTGAAGACCCTGAAAGGGACTTTATATGGAATGCAGTCAGAGTTAACCTGGAACAGTACAAGCTACTTGATGGAATCATTACCATAAATGGGGACACTTGGAATCCCCAAACTCTCATCTCTGTTTGTGGGATTGGGTCTTCCACAAGCCATGGGAGGGCACATAGCTGCAACCACAGTGAGAAAAAGAAACCACACTTTTTAATTGTACTATGTATGATTCCATTATAAATTGGTGGAATTATGGCCAGCTCAAAAACCACAATTAGGCTGGAGAAAATGGGCCAGCGGTCAAAAGCACACATTGCTGATTTTGCAGAGGACCCAAGGTTGCTTCCCAGCACTCATGCTGGGTGGATCACAACTGCCTGTAATTCCAGTTCCATACTCTTCTGGCCTCTGTGGACACTTATATACACCACACAGACCCAGGAACATTCCCATAACTGAAAATAAATCTTTTCTAAAATAAATAAATAAATAAATAAATAAATAAATAAACCTGATTCTGGGCCTTGGTATTTGCAGAGTTAGTCAGGCCACCAGCTCTCCTCTTTCTTTACCAGTAGAGTGGGCTCTCCAGGATTGTCCAGGCTAGCTCACTCCTTGCAATGGTGAGCAAGGTACAAGGCCAATTCTCAGGCTTTCAGGTCTTCAGCATCAATTATCCAAAACCTACAACTGAAGGACAAGTTACTTTGTTGTCCAGGCAAAGTGTAGGGGCTACTCTCCCAAGAGCAGCAGCTGATGAGGGGCAGGGACAACTCTCCTGTTCTAATGACTTTAGGGCTAATTCTCCCATCTGCCTCAGGCATTGATGGACAGGAACCACTCCCTTCTCTATGCTACCTCAAGACAAAAGAGTAATGAGGACAGCTCTTCCATGCTCATCACTTCTAGACTGGCTCTCCCACACTTCTGCCAATAAGGTTGGCTCCATTGTATTCCGAGGCAAGGTGCAGGGCCTGCTCTCTTGAGTGTTCCAAGTAGTGGAGGGCAGGAACACCTCTCCTGCTCTCAAGACCTCAGGAGCACCTCTCCAACCTGACTTAGGCATTGATGGGGGCAGGGCATGAGTATGTGTATTTATGTATTTATGTATTTATTTATTTATTTATTTAATATTTATTGAGACAGGGCTTCACTGTGTAGCTTTGGAACCTATTCTGACACTTGTTTTGGAGACCAGGCTGGCCTCGAACTCACAGACGTCCTCCTGTCTCTGCCTCCCCAGTGCTGGGATTAAAGACATGCACCACCAATGCCCAGTCGAGTTTGTGTTTTTATAGAAATTCAAATACTTCTATTTTTCTCTTTTTTCATTTATAGCTTGTTAAGTTCAAATTATACTTGGTGTTTTACAAAATTCTTAATATTTTTAGCCTTTAGGGGCAGGAACATGGAAAGTAGTGTAAGGAGAGAAGGATGGCAATGCATTGGGTCTATGGAAACCAAACAGAGGAAATGGGAGAGTTCCATAGGTCAGTGATGGGGCAAGTCCTTCTGTGTATGTTTATCTTATTAGGTGTTGAATAAAATATTGATGGCCAATGAAAAAGCAAGTTAGGCAGGACTAGGATTCAAGGAGGATTATGGGAAATGTAGTAAAGATAAGTCTTGTGATCCAGGCAGGAAGTGGCATAACAGGCAGACTCAGAATATGAGCAGGAAATGTTGCTCTTGCTCTTTATCTTCCTCCTGCTCTCTTCTCTATGGACCTGCCATGTGATCCCTGGAAAAGGACACCAGCAGAAGGCATACTCGATAAGAAAAGTCTTATAAAATATATAGATTTATGGTAATGAAGACTGAGCTAGCATATAAGAAAACCTAGTCAGGCTGGGAATTCCCATCCTGGGGTCTACAAGAAGATCAACTTGGCCCCTAAGAACCAAGCAACCCTGAGTCTGCTTAGATCACTTGGCTACCTCTGCCCCCACTGAGGGCAGAGGTGAGCTGCTCCAGCCCCTACCTTGGGACCAACTTCCACCTGCCCATTCTGGGAATTCCCAGGCTGGGGTCTGTAGGCAGGTCAACTTGGACCCTGAGGCCCAAGAAACCCTGAGTCTCCTGACATCTCTGTACTAATCCTGCCCCCACCCACATGGACAGTTCCGACTGTACCCACCTTGAGACCCATAAGAGTATCAGACTCTCTTGAACCAACCAGAAGAGAACATTGGACCCCCTACATACCAGAAAAGGAAGAGATACCACCTGCACTCACTAGAAGAAGAAATGGGAAGATGACAATATAGAACATATAGAAAAACAGAAAAACCACTAGAGTCTAGGGACTCTACTACAGCAAGACCTGAACATCCCAACACAGATGAAGCAGAAGAGATCAACCTTAAAAACAACTTCATGCAGATGATAGAGACCCTAAGAGAGGAAATGAGAAAATCCTTCAGAGAAATGGAGGACAAACCAAAAGATACAAGAAATCAAGGAAAGCCAAGGAAATATAATTAAACAGCTAAAGGAAACATTTCAAGATGTGAAAACTGAAATAGATATTAAAGAAAACACAAACTGAGTAAATGCTGGAAATAGAAAAGCTGAGTAAACAATCAGAAACCACAGATGAAAACATAACCAACAGAATACAAGACATGGAAGACAGAATCTCAGACACTGAGGATAAACGAGAGGAAATAGATTGATCAAGCAAAGAAATCTTAAGTCTAACAAATCCTTAGCACAAAATATCAAGAAATATGGGATACCATGAAAAGACCAAACCTAAGGATAATAGGTATAGAAGAAGATGAAGAAACCCAACTTAAAGGTGCAGAAAACATATTCAACAAAATCATTGAAGAAAACTTTACCTACCTAAAGAAAGATATGCCAATGAATGTACAAGAAACCTACAGAACACCAAATAGAGTGGACCACAAAAGAAAGTCCCCTCATCACATAATAATTAAAACACCAAACATACATAATAAAGACAATATTAAGAAGAGCAAAGGAAAGTGAAAGTCAGAAGGACTTGGATAGATATTCCAGCAACTCTAAGTTAACATGGATGCCAACCCAGACTACTATCCTCACCAAAGCTTTCTATCATTATAGATGAAGAAAACAAGATACTCCATGACATCACCAGATTCAAACAATACTTATTCACTAATCCAGGCCTACAAAAAATGCTGGAAGGAAACTCAAAACTAAGGAAGTTAACTACACTCTCAAAAACACAGGCAATAGATAATCCCACTTTACAAAAAGCAAAAGCAAAGAGAGGGTAAAAGCACACACCATACCACTACAAAAAAAGAAATCAAAGCAAACAAGAATAAGCACTCAATGGCCCATAATTTGCCTCAATATTAATGGTCTTAACTCGAGTATAAAAAGACACAGGCTAACAGAGTGGATATGAAGACAGAATCCATCCTTCTGCTGCATACAAGAAACATACCTCAACTTGAAAGACAGACATTACCTAAGAGTAAAGGGTTGGGATAAGATATTCCAACCTATTGGACACAAGAAAAAAGCTGGGATACCTATCCTAGTATGTACCAAATTAGACTTCAAACTAAAATCAATCAAAAGAAATGAACAAGGTCATTTCATATTCATAAGAGGAAAATTCATCAGGCAGAAGGCTCAATTCTAAACATCTATGCCCCAAATATGAAGGCACCTACATTTGTAAAAGAAACATTATTAAAATAAAATCACAAATAAGATCTTACACAATTATACTGAGAGACTCCAACACCCCACTCTCACCACTAGATAAGTCAATCAGACAGAAATTTAACAAAGAGACAAAGGAACTAACAGAAGTTTTGACCCAACTGGAATTAACAGATATCTATAGAACATTCCATCCAAACACAAAAGAATATACCTTCTTTTCAGCACCACATGGAACCTTCTCTAAAACTGACCACATACTTGGCAACATAGTGAAACTGAACAGGTACACAAAAATTGGAATAACCCCCAGTCTTATCAGACTACCATGCTTTAAAGTTAGAATTCAACAACAACACAAATTGCAGAAAACCTACCATTTGATAGAAATTGAACAATGTGTGATTGCAAAACTCCTAGGTCAACAAAGAAATAAAGAAAGAAATTAAAGGCTTCCTAGAATTCATTGAAAATGAAGGCACAACATATCCTAACTCATGGGACATTTTGAAAGCAGTATTAACATGAAAATTCATACCTCTATGTGCTCACGTGAAGAAACTGGAGAATAGTCACAACAGAGAGTTGATATCACAACTGAAAGCTCTAGAACAAATGGAACAAAATTTTCCCCAGAGGAGTAGATACCAGGAAATAATCAATCGGAGGGCAGAAAAAGAGTTGGAACAATGAAAACAATTCAAAGAATCAATGTAACAAAGAGTTGGGTCTTTGGGAAGTTCAGCAAGATAGACAAACATTTATCAAAACTAACCAAAAGGTAGAGAGAGAACATGCAAATTAACAAATTCAGAAATGAAAAGGGAGACAGAGCAATGGACACTGAGGAAATATAGAGAATCTTCAGGCCATACTTTGAAAACTTGTATTCCACAAAATTTGAAAATTTAAAGGAAATGAACAATTTTCTGGACAGATAACACTTACCAAAATTGAATGAAGAAAAGATAAGAAACTTAAGCAGACCTATATCCCCTAACGAAATAGAAGCAGTCATCAAAATCTCCCAAACAAAATAAGGTCAGGACCAGATGTCTTCAGTGAAGAATTCTACCAGAATTTCAAATTGTTCCATACTATAGAAGTAGAAGATACATTGCCAAACTCTTTTTATGAGGTTACAATTACCTTGGAACCTGAGCCACACAAAGACACAACTAACAAAGAGAACTATAGACCAATATCCTTCATTGTCACCAGCACCAGTACCAGTGACCAAAGAACCTGACCAGGCGAAAGTCTGTAGATTAAGAAGGACACAACTTGGGTCATTCGGTAGAAGCAAATGCCATCAGTTTATTGCAGCCAGTAGTTTATATAAAAGAGGAGATGGAAAAATGCTAGAAGAATGCACTCCCTTGCCCCATCATAAAGGAAACCACAACCACCGCCCACATCCAAGGAAGCAAGAAGGGGAAGGGGGCAAGGCATAATGTTTCAATAACAATAAAGGTTCATAACAACAAGTTACTGGGCTAGGCTAAGAAAAACAGGAGATATCTGTGGTTATGCTGGAAAACAACTCACAGAGATCCCGTGGGGGCTGGTTCCCAACACCTCATGAACATTGATGTAAAAATACTCGATAAAGTACTGGCAACCTGAATGCAGGAACATATCAGAAAAAAAAATCATCCAACAATATCATGTAGGATTCATCCCTGGAATGTAGGCTTGGTTCAACATATGAAAATCCATCAGTGTAATCTACCATATAAACAAACTGAAAAAGAAAAAAACACATGATCATCTCACTAGATTCTGAAAAAGCCTTTCACAAAATCCAACACCCTTTCATGATAAAGGTCCTGGAGAGATCAGGGGTAACAGCAACACACCTGAGCATAAGAAAAACAATATATAGTAAACCAACAGCCAACATCAAACTAAATGGACAGAAACTCAACATGATTCCTCTAAAATCAGGAACAATAAAGGCTGTTAACTCTCTCCATATCTCTTCAATTAGTATTGAATTGTTAGCTAGAGCAATAAGACAACAAAACAAGATACAAATTGGAAAGGAAGAAGCCAAACATTCACTGATTGCAGATAGTTTATATAAGTGACTCAAAAATCTCTACCAGGGAACTCCTCCAACTAGTAAACACATTCAACAAAGTAGAAGGATACAAAATTAACTAAAAAAAATCTATAGCCCTAATATATACAGATGCTAAGAGGGCTGAGAAAGAAATCAGAGAAACATCACCATTTACAATAGCCACAAACAACATAAAATATACTGGGGTAACACTAACTAAACAAGTGTAACACCTATACAGCAAGAACTATGAGTCTTTAAACAAAGAATATAAAGAAGATACCAGAAAATGGAAAGATCTCCCATGCTCCTGGAGAGGTAGGATCAACATAGTAAAAATGGCAATCTTGCCAAAAGCAATACACAGATTTAGTGCATTTAAATACAGGCAGAATTCTTCACAGAATTTGAAAGAACAACACTCTACTTTATATGGAGAAACAAAAGAACCAGGAGAGCCAAAACAACCTTGGACAGTAAAGGAACTTCTGGTGGCATCACCATCCCTGATTTCAAACTCTATTATAGACCTATAGTCTTGAAAACAGCTTGGTACTGGAACAAAAATAGACAGGAGACCAATGGAATCAAATAGAAAACACTGATACCTATGAACACCTGATTTTTGACAAAAAACTAAAGATATACAGTGGAATAAAGAAAGCATCTTCAACAAATGGTGCTGGAATAACTGGATGCTGGCATGTAAAAGACTGCAGATAAACCCTTTTCTATCACCAAGCACAAAACTTAAGTCCATAAGGATGAAAGATTTCAACATAAATCTAGCAACACTGCACCTCTTAGAAGAGTAAGGGGGAAGTCCCCTTGAATAAATTGGAACAGGAGACAGCTTCCTGAACTTTACACCTGTAGCAAACACACTGATATCAACAATTAATAAATGGGACCTCCTGAAACAGAGAAGCTTCTGTAAGGCAAAGGACACAGTCAAAAATACAAAACAGCAGCCCACACATTCAGAAATGATATTCACCAACCCCACATCTGACAGAGGGCTGATCTCCAAAATTTACAAAGAACTCAAGAAGCTAGTTTCCAAAACACATAACAATCCAATTAAAAAGAACTAAATAGAGAATTCTGAACAGAGGCATCCAAAATGGCTGAAAGACACATAAGAAAGTGCTCAACATCCTTAGCCATCGGGGAAATGCAAATCAAAACAACTCTGAGATATCATCTTATGTCAGCACAATGGCTCAAATAAAAAACACCAATGATAACACATGCTGGAGAGGATGTGGAGAAAGGGGAACACTCCTCCATTGCTGGTGGCAGTGACTACTTGTACAGCCACTTTGGAAATCAGTATGGTGATTCCTCAGGAAAATGGGAATAGGCCTACCACAAGATCCAGCATTTCCACTCTTAGGTATATACCCAAAAGAAGCACATTCATACAACAAGGACATCTGGTCAGATATGTTCATAGCAGCATTATTTGTATTACCCAGAACCTGGAAGCAAACTAGATTCCCCTTAACTGAAGAATAGATACAGAAAATGTGGTACATTTTCTGAATGGAGTTCTACTCAGCATAAAAATAAATGGAATCTTGAAATTCCTGGGCAAATTGATGGAACTCGAAGAAACCATTCTGAGCAAGGTAACCCAGTTACAAAAAGACAAATATGGTATGCACTTATTTATATATGGATCTTACACATAGAGCAAAGGATTACCATCATATAATCCACACCACCTGAGAAGCTAGGCAACAAGGAGGACTCTAAAAGAGGCATACATGGTCCCCTGGAGGAGGGGAAATGGACAAGATCTCCTGAGCAAATTGGGAGCATGGGGGAGGGGAGCAAGAACTAAGAGAATGAGTTGGGGAGAACAGGAAGGGTGAGAAGGACATAAGGGAGCAGGAAAGTTCTGTAGGGGAAGAATAGAGGAGTGCATAATAAGAGATACCAAAAATGATGGAGCCAGTATAGGTTTAAAGTGATATCAATCACTAGGGAAATGTCCAGAGATCTACAAGGATGATAACAACTAACCATCTAAGCAACAATTGAGAGGCTATCTTAAATGCCCTCCCCTGATAAGGAAATTGACAAATATCTTATATACCATCCCAGAGGCTTCATCCAGCAGCTGATGGAAGTAGAAGCAGACACCCACAGCTAACAACTGAACTGTATTGGAATCCAGTTGCAGCAAAGCAGAAGTGATGAGCAAAGGGGTCAAGACCATGCTAGTGAAACCCACAGAAAAGCTGACCTGAAAAAGAGGGAGCCCGTGGCCCCCAGACTGATGACTGGGAAACCAGTATGGAACGGATCCAGACCTCATAAATGTGGGTGTCAGTGAGGAGGCCTGGAAAATATATGTGGCCTCTTGTAGTACTTATCCCTAGCTTAGGAATGGACTTTGGGATCCAGTTTCACATAGAGGGATACTCCCTCAGCCTAGACACACGAGGGAGGGCCTAGGCCTATGACAGACTCTGAAGACCTCCCCCATGGAAGGTCTCACTCTCCCTGGGGAGAAGAAATGGTATTGGATAGTCAGGGTGTTAGTGGGGGACCGGGAATGATGGGAGAGAAAGTGAACAGGGCTTGACATGTAAAACAATCTTCTAATTTAAATTTCTAATTTAAATTAAAAATACCATAAAAACAGAAATTCTAGTCAATTGGCCACCAGCATTGTAAACTAATATAAGACTCTGTGTGTTATTCTGGGCACCCAGGTGGAGTTCAGGGGAATGGAGTAAAGACATCATTACAGGTCAGTGATTTATCTGTTCTTCAGTCTGATATGGCCTGCACTTAAGCAGAAGATATTATTACATATTTTATTTAATCATAACTAATTTTTATCTAACATACTCCAAAAGACAATATGATGCTATTCTTTTACAAACTGCATGGTTAGCAAGATGGTTCAAGAGGCAGAGGCTTGCCAACAGGGTAGTCTTAATGACTCACATGAGAGAAGGAGAGATTCCATATCTGCAAGTTTTTCCCTGACAAACACACCTATGTCATAGAGTGCTCATGCTCAAATACATTCACAATAACACAAAAATACAAATACATGTGGCTTTTCTATTTAAAATGTCTTTTTATTACTATTGTCATCTTTTATATAAATTATTCTTCCTGCATATTTTATTTTATTATTGTCTATATTTTGGCCAAATATTATATTTATTATATTTAAATCTTTTTCTTTTATTATTTCATTTACATGTGTGTGATTGTGTGTGTGGTTTCACATGCGTGAATGCAGTACTAATGGAATATGGAAGAGGGTGTATTCCTCTTAACTGGGATGACAGGCAGTTGGGGACTGCCCCATGCGGGTGCTGGGAACTGAAGTTGGGCATTTTGTGAGTGTGTGCAGGCACGTTTCACCATTGTATCATCTCCTTGGTCCCCATAAATTAAGTTTGAATTCCTAGAGTTTTAGGCTTTATGTTTGTCTACTGTGATCAATGCTGTTGTATCTAAAGATTTGAGTTCAGTTCTCCTTCATTTTCGAGAGATTCTATTTATAGACTCACTACTTCTTTCACTTAAAACTTACAGATATTCAGAATTGCTTGATAGACATAAGTAAAACTTGCCTCATCTCTCTTTGAACTTTTAGAATTTCTATAGCTTTCTATTGATTGAAAGTTTGTTAATTTGTGCAGCTTAAATTGTAAAAGAATATTTCTTTCCTGGAACAGATTTTGCAAACATAGTAGTAAAATTATCATTGTATTTCTATAATCATATTTCAATCAAGTCAGTTTTGTATCCTGAGAGTTCTTGCTTTATGCAAACATATTTCTTTCCCATTATCGTTTCTTTTTTTAACTCTAGCCAGTGAAGTACTTGGTTTTATACATTGATTTTTTATGCCCAGATTTTGATGACTTATTGTGATTTCATGTGTAAATTCAATCGGATTTCTTACATAATTAAGTATATCATATTTAATAATGACAGCTCTTCTTATTTAATCTTACAATTTCATTTATTTCATCTTCTAAATTTATTTACCTGATTGCCTCTTTTCTGTTGTTTTATCATCTTTGTCTATTCCTTTAAAGAAGAAGATATGTAATTATTTCATCCCTGGTGATTTGTGTAAGAATTTGATTTTGCTTATTTATTTATCCATCCATTTTTGTGATCCAGCAGTTCTTTCATTAATATTGAACTGCAATATTTTAGGGCAAAATGAGTTAATTGCAAACAATATAAATGAAAATAGACTGATGATAGCATGTTACAGGTAAATGATCACTCATATAATTGTTCTTATAATTTTACCTTATGTTTAGGACAACTGTAACTTATTTCTCACATAGTGATGCTATGGTACCATAACAATGATCAAAAGAATTGTCAACATGAGACCAGGAGAGATCACTATGGGATCATGATCTCTAAATGTTTTTGGCATTGTTTTCTATGCATTAATTTTATAATGTTGAAATTATATAAGATACTTTTAGGTTGTATTTCAATATTTCTGTTCCTTAATGTTTCACTGTAAACTCATCACATTTGTTTGTGATGAGAGGTGCTCAATATTTGTGAATGATGTGATGAACATTTGCTATGATCTGTTTGATTTCTGCCATTTGCCTATAGATTATGAGAGAACAGATATGCTTTTAGCCTTGACTGAGAAATGTTAGAGATAGACTATTTATTTTATAGACATGCTAATAAGTGTTACCTTCATATCCTGGAACTTTCTATGTTCTATTATATGACATTTTCCTCCCCATTGTAGAATTTCTACTTCTTATCCATTATATATGAGACCCACTACATCACTGAGGTTATAAAATTTATCCATGTCAGCTCATTTCCAAAATTTTATTTACTAAAAAAGACACTATCAACTTCTCACAATTATTTCTAATCCAAAAGTAGTATACAAGCAAATTATCAGTAACATAATTCTAAAAATATTCACTTGAGTTTTTGTTGATATTTATAATGTGTGACACCCATTAATACTGTGTTTCTTTTAGTCTTTGATCACTGTTTTGTTGCTGTTTTTATTTTGTTTTTTGTTTCGTTTTTGGTTGAGTGGTGTTTTTGTTATTGCTGCTGTTTCATTGTTCTTTATTCATTACATATAGTATTGAATTTTAAAAATCATATTATATTTATTTAAGTGTGTGTGTGTGGGGGGGGTTATGTGTGTCCAGATTCCCATAGAAGTCAGCAGAGAGCACTGAATAATATGGAGCTAGAGCTATAAGTATGTGTGTTCACCTTGCATGAATTCTTGTAGAGATTTATCCAGTTGTCTGCAAGAGCAGCAAGCCCACCTATCTGCTCAGACATCGCACCAGTCCTAGGACTGTGTCTTCTAATGTCAATTTATTATACAGATATAATGTTTTGGGGCATATTCTCCTACCATAATAGCATCTCTCCAACCATGTCTTCCTCTCATTCCCCTCCTAATATTCTTCTTTTACCTAAAGCAGGTATAAGCATACAGTATTTGGTTTTTGGCTTTCATACACTAAATTATTTTAATATGATAATTTCCAGTTACACCCATATTCCTGCAAGTTATAATGAATTTGTCAGATTTTACAGATTTACAAAATTTCATTTTATCATCTATTTTTTCACTTTTTTCATCCATTCCACTGTTGATTGATGCTTAGATTGATTTCATAACACAGATCTTAGCAATAGTGCTACAAGAAATATTTTGATGTAAGTAGCTCTGTAATATGCTTACTTTTGAGTGCTTTGAGTAATAATCAGATATGATATATATCATGCACCATAACTATTAACTATTTTTGAGAAGCCTCTACTGACTTCCACACTTGCTGCATAAACTTGCTTTCCAAACACAGTGTATTTTCTTCACTTTCTTACCACCATTTGCTATACATCTTCATAATGACTTATAAATGGAGTTCTTAATTGGTCTAGATAATAAAAAGCTGGTGTCAGATATAGAGGGAAATGCTAAGACATGAGAGAGAAGGAACAAGCCATTGCCCACCCCCTTATTGTCTCAGGAAACAAAAGAACAATTTACTGTTTCTCCCTGTTTATATCCTATTTCTTCCCAGCTACC
This sequence comes from Cricetulus griseus, assembly GCF_003668045.3. Taxonomy (NCBI): domain Eukaryota; kingdom Metazoa; phylum Chordata; class Mammalia; order Rodentia; family Cricetidae; genus Cricetulus; species Cricetulus griseus. The sequence continues at coordinate 67,786,451 of NC_048601.1, forward strand.
TCACTTCCTGTCTGTCTGTGCAGACCTCCAGACCCCTATCGTTAGCTAGAGGCAATCTCAATCCTCTAACACCCAGACATGCTTTATTTGTACAAGCAAGATATTGCAAAAAAAATTGTTTCCATTTTTCTTGTGTATCTTCACTTTGCTGCTATCTTTGATATACAAAAGATCTTTTTTAATTTCATGAAATTTTATCTGCCAGTTGTTAGGATTATTTCATGAGTGATACTGGTTCTTTCCATAAAGCCTTTACTCAGTGCTTATACTAAAAAAACACTTCCTTACATTTTATCTAACAATTTTCAGAGTCTCACTTTTCACCCTTATCTCTTTTATTCATTGGAGCTATTTGGTGTGTAGATGTAAGATAAGCAACAAAGTTTCTCACTGCTTCTTATAAGTCTGACAAATTCTTCAACATGGGGACAACCAGTTTTCCCATGACCATTAACTGAAGAGGGTATCTTTACTATTATGAGTATCTGTGGCACCCCCATTTTTTTCAAAAATCAGATGACTGTGGTTGTGTTCATTCATATTGGGATTCTGTATTCTGTTGAATTGATGTACATATCAGTTCTGTATAAGCACCATGTGGTTTTAGCTTTATGATCTAGTGTGGGGATATTCCCAGCAGTGTTTATTTGCTCAGATTGTTTTGGTTTCTCCAGGAATTTTTACCCTTACATATAAATTATTATATTGTTATTTTTCTAGATCTGAAAAGAGTACCAATGGAATTTTGATGAAAGTTGCATTGAACCTCTGGACTTTAGTAATAATAGTCATGTTAAAATAATAATTCTTCCAATCAATAAACTTGGGAGATCCTTCTTTATTAGTATTTCCTTAAATGTCTTTTCTCAGCATTTATAATTTTTATTTGTAAAGAACTTTCATTTTCTTGGACAGATTTATTTCAAAGTGGCTTCTATTTTTTTTTTATTTTTGAGGCAACTTTGAATGGGACTGCTTTACTTATTTGGCTTCCATTATGTTTACTAATGCATAAGAGGGCTACCGATTTTTGTATGTTAGTTTTGTATTTTTTCCCCTGTGTTAGTTTGTCCTAACAGTTTACTGGCAAGATTTTAAGTTCTCATTATATGAAATCTTATTATCTTCACATAAAGATACTTTGGTTTATTCTTTTTATTTTGAGTCTGTTTTATTTCCTTGTCTTGTTTCACTGGTCTAGGCAATGCTTAAATACAACAATAAATAAAAGCATGAAAAGCAGACACTCTTGTCTTGCTGCTGTGTTTAGAAGAAATATTTATATATTTCTACTTTTACTACAATGTTGTTTATTGGTTTCTTATATAACACCTTCATTATGTTGAGGTATGTTCCTTCTACTCATAATCACTTGAAAAATTTATCTTGGAAGGATGCTAGAATTTTGTAATAATTCCTTTCTGTGTCTATTGAGATGAAAGTATGATTTTTGTTCCTGAATTGATTTATATGATATATTATGATCTTTATTTTAATATGTTGAAATGGCCTTGCCTCCTGGAATCAAACCAACATGATAATAATAATATAATGATGTGTTGTATAATTTTTCAAAACTTTTATTAAGACTATGTATATCTATAATCATTGGGGAGATTGGCCTATAATTTTCCTTGATTATTGTGTGACTATCTGGTTTTAGTTTCTAGGAAATATTTGTAACACAAATATTTGTGTTACAAATATTTCCTAGTAGCATTCTTTACATCTTTGTATTGTGAGAGTTGGGAGATTAGTAATCTTAAGTAAGACTACTGAATCTGTGGTTAATTCATCTCAATCTATGCATTTTTTAAGTGCAAGTTTTACTTTATCAAAACTTTAATATCATTGCTAATTATAAATGTTTCAGTTGGTTATATCAACTTGGTTGGATTGTGATAGGCTATCTCTATATAGAAATTCATTCATTAATTTTATGTTTCCATATTTATGGGTATTCAAAATTTCAAGGTATATCTTTAGGATTTTCTGAATTCTATCACCACCTTGAATAGTGGTCACATTTTCACCTCAAATTTATTGATTATTTTTTAAACTCATTGAATATGCAAAGTTCCTGTGGTTTTACTCACTGTTTATTTTTATTTTAGTCTATTATGTTGAGATAGGCTACTAAATTTCAGGATAGAAGGGATGTAGCCTGAATAAGGACAAGAATTATTACTAATATTAAATCATCTGAGAAAAAACAATGAAAGAAAAAATGGGTGGGGTAAGGGAAATTTTAATACTTTTAGTACCTATATATTTTAAAGATGGTTAAAGCAAAATGAAACTGTATTCTAACTGGTACTGAGGAGCTAATATTTTTTATTTTAGCATTAATTATAGTGGTATAATAAATAGAAATCTTCTGGAGATGATATCAAGTTTAGAGTCATCTCCCATCACTTGTGTTAATGCTGATCAAAACAGATGTTGAAGCAAACTTTGTTAATTGAAATAATAATGAAATAAAGTAGAGCTGGCTATATGGCTCACCATACAATTACTCTTGTCATTGAGTATTTCCCCCAAGATTGACATGGTGCAAGGACATAACTATCATGCACAAATTGTCCTCAGAATGAAGTATACATGCGTTGGCATGTGCTCTACACATACATTAAATTAATTGCATTTAATGAAAATAATTTAAAGAAATAAAAATGAAACAGACTATAAAGATAAAGGAAATGAAGCAACAATAAATGATACTGCATGCAGATGCATATGGAAATAGTAATAAAGGATACATAATTGAGCATATACAGAATTATACATAACAATCAAATATCTAATTCTGTGGTTAAAAATTAAAACAATACAATTAAGAAGGAGAGCACACTAATTTAAAAGAGATCACAGTGTTAGTCACTATTTCTTCCCTAGTGTAATGAGTTTTGAATTTCTTCCCTCCTCTGTTGATTCATGTAGAATGCTGCACTGATAGGAGAAATGTGGTTTGAAACTCAATTGGAGTTGAAACAAGTTATATTTGAATTTTATTTCTGCCCTGAGATTAGCAGAGTAGTACTCTGTTCCAGCATTGCCACTCACCGGGGTTGTAACAGGAGTTTCCAAAGTAACCCAAAGGTCACAGTCCAGCTCCTAAGTTCACAACCTCTGCTGACTCATGTCAATGCACCTATAATATATCTAGCCCTTGGTCATCTCTGGAATGAATCAGTTTCTGAATAGAACTGCTTGGTTTCTGCAGCTTTAAAGGCAGAAATCCATGTCTGGCCTTTTCCACTAGCCCCATCCAAAAATCAAAGGCTAACTTTATCTTTAGTGATGTCTAATCTGTTGGTAAAGTAACTTTCTGAGCTTCAAATTCAGGTAACTTTATTTTTACATCTACTGTTTCAATTTCAAAGATATAAAGAAAGCTGCTGAATTTGTTTACCACGTTGTTAAATATCTTCAATGAAAGACAAACAATGTCATATGTAGTCAGACTGCTGGAATTTAGGACACCTCTTGGTATTGATTCACTATTTATCACAACTTTTTAAAAGTACATCTGAAGTTTTGCAAAATATATCATCTATTTAAAGACATGACAGCTGAAAAGAGAATGTCTTATTGTTCTTGGCAATCTTATAGCTATTATCTCACCCTTTCTCACTCTCTGATCTCTATTTTAGTTAAGCCACCTCTTTCCTCCATATGGTGTTTTACTTTTGAGTATCACATGATTCAAGAATGCTTCATTTTCTTTTTCCCCTTTTGTTTTGCTGTGTAGCTTAGTTTCTTGAAGTGGATTATTATGGTTCCCTGAGCATTTCTGAATGGTATAGGTCCAGTAGTTAACTCAAGAATGGTGTGAGTATTTTATTCTCCACCTTTGTCATCAGTAATATCATCAACTGATAAGTGGTAAGTCTATTATCAAAGCAGTACAAAGATTTCTTCTCCAAAACTGAATAACAGAGCCTGAGAGGTTTACCTGTTTTCACCTATCACACTAAAAGAAAATCTGACCCTCTTGAAAAACTATGGAAAGTGAAAAAATATGCTTTCATCATGGTTAGGTGAGAAACTTAATAACTGTGTAATTTTATCCTCTTTACAAATATATTATATTGTATATATATTTACAAATATATTATATATTGGTTTTCATTTGGAAGACTTCAATTCAGTGATGTACTTTTCTTTCATATTTTTATTTTTTGTCCTCCTTTAATAGAAAGTAACTATTCTTTACAAGTAGTTATCTTAACAACATCAGATGTTAATGACAAATTTAATATGCTATTCAATTTCCTTCCAACACAAATGCCAAGATCTCTTTCTCCTACTGGCACGTCTTTGAATAGCTCTTTTTGATTAATTATTGTCTTTCCATAATCATGTGCCACAAAACACTTGTAGGATTACGCAAAAGAAAATATCAGTGTAATTACTTTTTACACATTGTGTTGCACATAATAAAACAACAACAAAAAAGAGCACCATAGAAAGACCTAACCTATTTATGATGAGCAAAAGACACATCAGAATTAAAATTTATGTCACTTTACCTGGAAGATACATTGGGATGCTTGCCACAATGACTAACATTACAGCTGCAATTGTAGTTTATTGAATCTGTATTACCATTTCATGTTACAATACCCTGATCTGTAAGCTAAGGCTGATAACTGTACTGGTGTCAAAGAATAATTATGGGAATTAAATAGTTAACATGAAGAAATGCCTTAAAAGAACACATGCAGCTAAGTAATCATTATTTCATAAATGTTGGTATCAAAGGTGAGGCAATAAGTAGCTCACTAAGAATCCACTCAGTTTTTCTCTTGCTCTTTTTAGAAAGTACTGTATGTGAATCCTTCATTTATAACTACATTTCCATACTTTAGTTCTTGACATATTTATTAAGTCACCACAAACTATTGTTATTTGTGTAAATAAAATTAGTGAAATCCTGTTTATTTGTGCCTTTCATTGTATTATAATGTCAAACTGATTTTGAGTAAATCTAATTACTTGCTCAACATTAATGCACTGCTGAAAATACTACAAGATGGGAATATGCTAAATTTCTCTAATTGACAGGCCTATAAAGAGGCAAAAAGTAAGAGAAAAGGTTCATTTCTGAGTGGCTTGAGGTCATCTAATCTTTTCAATTGCTCGGCTTATAAATTGTATGATTATGAGAATTATGCCTACACATATAATAGGCTTTTCTTGCATGTGGGTATTTGGGGTTATATTTAATTCAGGATTATAAATCACATAGGGAGATGATTTATGCAAATTTAGAATTCATTAGCATGCATTAAATTATTTTCCCAAAAATGCAAGCAAATGGAAGAAGTCAAATGGATCAAGTTGGGGGAAAGAAGCAATTTACTAATAATCCCATTACTGTGTTGATAAATAACCAAAAAACAGATAAGTTGCAGGCTGTAGGAATCTTGTTACCTTCATTGTAATTCAAATATATTCAGAAGAGCCTCAGAGAGGTTGACTTTTTTCATCATCCCAGAGGTACCTACCTGGCTGATGACACTGGGAAAAATGTACTTTCTGAACATGAGGACTACTTCCTAGGAGGAAAGTCAAATAATGTGTTGATGAATGAAAAACAAGCAGTTTAGCAAAGCATAAAGCTGTATGTCAGTCTTACTCTGTCACTCTATGGCTTTAAGAGCTGTTCTAATTGTTCTAGACACAAAGAGGCTTGTTTGGTTCCCCCCCAAAATTCCTTTGGACAGTAGTGAACTCTAAAATAATCAAGATATTAAGGTATTACTATTTGATGCTATTGATAAACATTGAATAAATAACCTTCTATATTCACAAATTCCCTGAGCCCTGAGACTACCAGCTCATTTTCATATATTTTCCATCCTTGTCAGTGCTGAAAATATTTGTTCTAAAATACATTCAAAAGCACCTAATTTTGTAAGACAAGAATGATGTGGATTCTCACGACTGTATATTAGCTCAGTTTGCATTCTTTCTTTGATGTTGAAATCTTTCACACAAATGCTTTCCTGTGGGCTATGAAGTATATAGAAAGAGACATTTTCTTTCTTCATATGATATAATCATATGAGATCTTCAAGGTAAAGTTAGGGTATAGTGCTGCAGTAATAGGATAACACAATGTAGTGGGATATACATAATTTAGAGAAAAAGATTGTCAGTTGTCCAACCACAACAAATAAGTATACAATGCAACTCCTTCACCTAAAGCTCAGAGAATATAACCAAAGACGTGTTTGAAAGATTTAAGAGCCAGAAGACCAAGAAAGCTGCTGTGAGATTGTCTCAAAAATGAAAGGTAAGCTTCACCCATGTATCAATAGTATTGCTCTCTCTAGGAGACCTGAAGAAATATGTCAGTAAACATGCTAATGTGGAAGAGGATAATGTCCTAGGACTTACTCATAGAATAAACTTAATGATATTAATAATGGTAAATCCACCAATTGAGGGTGATGCATTGAGACAGAAAGAAATGAGCTTCCCTTCTGCTCTTCACATAGGCAGGGTGTTATCTTATAAAATTGTAAGAAATATACATATAGTACGATAGGTGAGAGACATAGCATGGGAGTGGGGGAAGAGTTTACCTGAAGACTTCAGTCACATACTATTGCTACATGCTTTCATAATGCTTCTTTGTTATTATCTTTAATCTATTATCATTACTAAAGGCATTATTATATGTATAGGTTTGAATACATATATACACACACACATACATGTGTACACACACACACCTCTATTATATATAAAGTTTGACATTAGATCTTTAGTATTCATTCAGGAACTTGAAAATATCCTTCAGGGATAAAGGTAGATGGCCACATTTAGCAAAGAAATTATGGCAGACAGGCTAGAACCATTAAATTATTTGTTGATTTGTTCATTCAGATTTGACTTCCATCCACTTACCATAGAAAGCCAACTCATTCACTAGACTCTATGTGTATCTAATGACAAAAAACCATAAAAAACATTTCTCATTGGAGGAAAGTATGACTAATCAGAATTAAATACAAAACAACATCATTAACTCAATGTAGTTATTTGAATGAATATTTAAATGCACATAATGGATCACACCTTTGTAAGCAATTCTTTTGGTATTGCAAGACTATTTTTTATTGCACCCAGTTTTAAGAAAAGTGGGTATTTTTTTGTACTTTTGGTGATTTCACACAGTTTTACATTATTCATGCTTTTGTATCATGGGAAATGGATATGTTTTCTACTTGAGTATTCATCTGTCTCATTTCCCATCCCCCACTTCATGTGGTATTTGTGTATGTGTATACTTGCACATGCATGTAGAGGCCAACTGTACTATCTTACTGGGCCACAATGTATCTACTCAGCTATATTTCTAGAAAACAACTAGAACATTTGTATTCTGATTATAGATTCCTAGAGGAAAAAAATGCCTTTTGGTCCTATTCAGTCAGTTACAGCCTTGATAAAATCAATCTTGACTTCCCTATACGGCAATTCATCCAATGTCAGGAGTTGTATGAACTGACACATGCAACAGAACAGTCAAACTGATAATAGCTTCAGTTTAAGAGAGGCCTCTTAAAGCTCTATGCACTGTGTATAAACTGTCCGTTTTCTGCTTGACTTGTATGAATTTGTGCTTCTTTTTAGGGCACAATCTTGAGATAACTAAGGTTTCTAAGGCAACAAAGTAGTAAGAATTTGAACTGAAAATATTCACGAGGACATGCCTGTAAGTAGGAATTCTCTAGAAAGGGCATTCTTCAAACTTTTTAATATATCTTTATGGGGTATTTGTGTGTCATTTATGCATGCATGCATGTTCATATGTCTAAGGAAGGGTACATATGCACGATAGAGTATATGTCAAAGTCTGATGGTTTGAAAGAAAATACCCCCCAAAGGGAGTGGCACTATTAGAAGGCGTGGCCTTGTTAGAGGAAGAGTGTCAATGTGAAGGTAGGCTTTGAGGTCTCATGTATGCTCAAGCAATTCCCACTAAGAAAGACTACTTCATGACTCAAGACTTAAGAACTCTCAGCTCAATCTCTACCACATAGCCTAGTATAGCCTCTTGTATGGTTTTCCATCATGGAAACTCTAATGTAGATTTATAATGAAAAGGAGCAAACTGGGCAGCACACAGTACAAAATATAAAATTTGAGGAGAAAGCAAGAACCAGTTAGTGGAAAGGAGCTAAGTCCTGTGTTCAAGGAGATGAACAGAATAAGAAATTGAATAAAAGGAATAGTGACCTCAGGGCAAAATTCCACCACAGCTAAATTTCCAACTTGTGTATAGGAGCTAAAGAAAAAGTTAGAGAAAGTTGTGGTGGAGCATTAATCCCAGCACTCCAGAGGCAGGGGCTGGCAAATCTTGAGTTTGAGGCCAGCCTGGTCTGCCTAGCAAGTTCCAGAATAGGCAAGCTTAGGAATTGAAGGAATTCATCAAAAACAGACAACTGGTTAAGATGTAATTGAAAGATTTCTGAGTTCAAAGCCAACTTGGAATAGTGGTCTAGTTTCAGGACAGTCAAGCTTAGGCAATGAAGAAAAACATCAAAAACAGTAAGTTGTTGAAGATATAATGAAATGAAAGGTCTATATTCCAGCCCCAGTAAGCAGCAGAACTTGGCAGCTTTGATCACCATGGTTCTGGAATCAAGGATAGAAGAAAAAGGCTATGGAATTTGCCTCTGTGGCTGAGGAAAGACAATGAAGCCAGGCATGTGTCAGGAGTGTCCCTGAATAGAGGCCTAGTAATGCCATTGTGTGAAGATGTGAAGTTGAAGTATAGATTACCTTGGAGATCCCAAGCTTTTGGAGATGCCAGAGCTGTGGTATAGTTGCTGAGGAAAAATGCTAACAAAGTGGAATTATTCCAAGAGTAATAAGAATGTTGCAGTCAAGAGAGCTGAAAGAAGTTAGAGATTTGAAGAACACTTTGACATAAGATATGGAGATACAGTTTCAAGTTTGCCAAGCTGTTTTTCAGTCTTGCTTTGGTCCAGGTTTTTCTCACTATGTTCCCTTCACCACATTTTTGGAATGGTAATATATATCCTATGCCATTATATGTTGGAAGTATGTGATTTGCCTTTTGATTTTAATTTTATAGGGGATTACAGTTAAGTTATTGTATAAGTCTCAAAAGAGACTTTGAACTTTGGAGTTTTTAAAAAGTTTTGAGAATGCAATAGACTACAGGAACTTTTGAAGTGGGACTAAATCTCTTTCACATTATGACATCAGCACAACATTTTGTGGGTCAAGGAGTAGAATGTGGTGGTGAAAGAAAATGGCCCTCAAAGGGATTGGCACTCTTTGGAGGTGTGGTCTTATTAGATTTGTCATGGTCTTGTTGGAGAAGGAAGTATGCTACTGAAGAAGCAGGTTGTTGAGGTCTCACAGATGCTCAAGTCATATATGGTCAGACAGACCACTTCCTGTTGCCTGAGATTCAAGATGTAAGAACTCAAACTCCTTCCCTAGCACCATGTCTGCCTGAGTGCCGTTTTGCTTCCCAACATGGCAATAATGGACTGAACCTTTGAAACTATGAGCCACCATAATTGTTTTCCCTTATAAGAGTTGCCATGGTCATGGTGTCTCTTCACAGCAATAGAAATGGTAACCAAGACAAAGTCCAAGGACAACTTCCAGTAGTGGGCCGAATGCCAGTTAGCTTGTGATTTTCCAGGGATTCTGCCTGCTTCCCAACCTGCCACAGGGAAGAGAAAGAATAATTGCTGCATCCGTTCTCATGTGACTTCTGAGGAAACAAATTCAGGTTCCCATACTTGCAAAGCAAGCACTTTACCCACTGAGCAATCTTCCTGTTCCATTATTATTTACTGTGAGTGAATGTTAGAATCAAGAGAAGATATGCATTGCTTGTTTTAGGGGGTTTTTGTAACCTTTTGCTTACAGATGTTTCGAGTGTTCTTCCTAAATACATAATCTACAGCTGATTTGGTCTGTCACTCTCTTTTGTAAGTTACTGTCTGGACAGTATGAATTTGGGGGATCTGAAGTTTCACATTTAGTTTCTTCAATCTGAATATTTACATAAGCACTCAAGTCTGTCATTCTCAAGAAAATGATTAAACAGAAAACACTCATGTGAGACATTTAGGCTCATGCTCTTGTATCTCTACAGAAATTGTGTGGCATCATCATTTATTGTCTCATTTATGAAGAGGTTGCTGTAAGATTCTTACAGTTTGGAAGTGTGTCACCCAGATCATGGCATCTTTCAAGGCTTTGAGAATGTAGAGTCAATATCCAGGGACATGAAGAGACTCATTTCATAATTTTCTGCAAGATTTTCATCCATCATACTACAGAATTAGTTGTTTGTTTTCTTTAGGAAAATAAAGAGAAAGCTACACATGGAGAAAATATGTGCTATTACTACATGTTTTTTGTCATTTGATTTTATAACTGTTCCTACTTTCCTATTTTAATAATAGATTTCTGACATCTGAGAGCATAATTTGCATTAGTTGCATATGCTCTGAAGTAGCTAACTTTCAAATACTTTGCCAAATTTCCTTGTCATATTTGAGTTAAAAATCCGAAAAATTAAAAAGAAGGTTACATCAACAGAAATTTGCAGGCTGTGTAAATGCTAATCATCTGCATAAGCTAATTGGATTTTGAGAAGTAAAAATAATTAGAATGTCAAAAGTAGATTAAGTTCAGCTTTAATCGGGATAATATGGTTTCTGATCAGTTTCCCTTAGAGTTTAGCCCCTCCTCCCTAAAACATGGCATCCCTGCTTCTATCTAGAAGATATTCTGAGTGGTGACATATGTTATAGGCAAAAGTAAAACACAAATGTGAATTAGAGCTGACACATTGTTGGTTGGGTACAACTACTACTTAAATAGCTATTTCTAGAGGTCTGGAATAATGGCAAATACAGTTGAGAAGTTAAATTTGAACCAATGAGACTCAAGATGCAGGGATAACATGGTAACAACAAAGGAAGTTGCTCTGTTATACTTTTCTGGAACATGAGATTCTGCACTCTCTTGTGCTCATTGTGACTTCCAAGTGGTTCTCCGACTAAGGGCCAGGACTCAGCACCAATCTCACCCACCATGGACCCAGGACTTATCCAGATTTCTTCCCTCATACTAGAATGCAGTCTTTATCCCCTGCATTCCAGGAGCTCAGACTTTCCCTCTTTGTGTGAGGTAGCTGGATAACTGAATGTCTTTTTGTTCTCATATCACTTCTTTCTACCATGAAAATTATGCTAAATAAGTTGGGTGTCATGTCTAAAAGAACCCAGCAGGAGTTTTTCACTATCAACTCTGGGCTTGAGCATCAATCATCTCATATTGACCAACTACATTCTGCATACATTTTTTCCACCTTTTGCTTTATTTGAAGTAGAAATGTTATATTTTGCAGTGATCTTTTCATCTGATTATAAGTAAATATACAGAGCATAAGATCATTTAAAGTGCAGTGTAGGGTCTGGAGAGATGACTCAGCAGTTAACTGGATTTGCAGCTCTTGTTGGAGACATGGGTTTATTGCTATCATGTATATGACAGCTAACAACGATCTCTAATTCCAGTTCCAGGGAATCTGACTCTCCTGATTTTACTGGCATTGCATGCTCAGACAAATGTATAGACAAAAAACCCATATACATAAAATTAAAATAAAAAGAAAGCTTTAGAAAATATAGAAAGTATAAGTAAGATTATAAAATGCTTAGATGAAGTAGAAATTCACTTAATAATGGAAAAATTATGAATGAAGCCATGCATTTATAGACTACCTCCTATTCTCAAAAGATATTCTAAGTAGAAGCACATATAGAAAAGATAGAAAAATGCATTAAACTTTTATTACTATATACTCATTCCAGATTTTAATTATAACAAATATTATTGATTCTAGGTATTTAGCTTAGAAAAATTAAAATTTAAGAGTAAATTAAAATTTACTCTGAAAACAGTAATGTAGTACAGTATTAAAGTTTATATTAATATTTGTGATGCCACACATATTTTGAATTTGGGATAATATAAAGTCAAATTTTGTAATACCTATGAGGTAATCTCATTGAAATGTCATATAATTGTCCATTCCTATGAGTTAAATCCAGGTATTTTACCCTTATAATGTATTCATATTTAAATTATAAGATGACTTACTTCTGAACTAAGTAATATATAGAAAAGAATCTACCTTGGGAAAAATCTGTAGTTGTGTAACTTTTTTAAATATTCCTTTCTTAATTTTACCTTGCCCCAGAATTATTTTATAGTCAATGGATTAAGCTCCAAATTAATGCTAGTATATGAAAATAATAACCTAAATGTAGCAATATACATTGTAGAATAGTCAACAATTAAAACTCACTTGTTTAACTCCCAACATGCCTGCTAAATGGGACTGGAGAGAGAGGTAGCAAGTGAGTTTTAAAAAAATGACATGAAGCCTCCTTCAGAAAGGAGGTTGTGTAAGCCGTGCGTTGGTGGCCCACGCCTTTAATCCCAACACTTGGGAGGCAGAGGCAGGCAGATCTCTATGAGTCCGAGGCCAGCTTGGTCTAGGGAGCAAGTGCCAGGATAGGCTCCAAAGTTAAATAAAGAAACCCTGTCTTGAAAAACCAAAAAATAAAAAAAAGAAAAAAAAAAGAAAAAAAGAAAGAAAGGAGTTTGTATATGTATTGAGTTAGGGATTCACAAACATAGAACCTTTGGAGCTATAGAGACAACTCAGCTCTTCAGAGCACTGTTTGTTTTCAAGATGACCCCAGTTCAGTTCTGATCACCCACATGACAGTTCATTGCTGTCTGTAATGCTAGTTTCAGGAGATTACCTCCTTCTGGCCTCTGTTAGCCCTGCATGTATGTGATACACAGCTACACACATTCAAGTAAATCACCTATATATTTAAATTCCTTATCTATTTTTATGATTTTATAATATCATTTGTAATCTGGAATTATTATTTAGTGATAAAATCATTATAAAAGCTGCAATCTTGCCTAGGTGGAGAGGGATGCAGTTGAAGAGCAACGAAAGAGATATCTTAATAGAGAGTGCCACTATGGGCTTAGGGAAAAACCTGGTGCTGGAGTAATTCCAGAGAATCCACAAGGAGAACCCCAACTAAGATTCCTAGCAATAGTAGAGAAGATGCGTGAGCTGGCCTACACCTGTAATCAGATTGATGAATACCCCAACTATCATCATAGAGCCCTCATTCAGTAATTGATGGAACAAGATGCAGAGATCTACAATCAAGAACCAGGCTGAGCTCTGGGAATCCAGGTGAAGAGAGAAAGGAACAAACATATGAACAAGGAAGGTCAAGATCATAATGGAAAAATCTTGACGAACAGCTGGACCAAGCTAATTGAAACCCATGAACTCTAGACCTACAACTGTGGAGACTCCAGGGGACCGAACTAGGCCATCTATATGTGGGATACAGTTGTGCTTGAACTATCAGAGGATCCCCTGGCAATAGGCCCATGGTTCAAACCTGGTACAAGAGCTAGCTTGTTGGAGCCCATTCCCTAGGGTGGGATGACATGCTCAGTCTTAATGCATCGGAGAGGGCCTGGGCCCTGGGCAAACCTATTGTGCCAGACTATATTGACTCCTCATGGGAGCACTTACCATGAGGAGGAGCGGAATGAGTGTGGGCTAGAAGGGAGGTGAGGGAGGGAGGGAGGGAGGAGCTGATGGGTTGTAGAAGAAGACAAGGTGGGGTGGGAGAAGGGGTGGGAGGGAGAACTATGGTTGGAATATAAAATGAAATACAAAAAAAAAAAAAAAGCAGGCCGGGTGTAGGTGGCCAACGCCTTTAATCCCAGTACTCGGGAGGCAGAGGCAGGCGGATCTCTGTGAGTTCGAGGCCAGCCTGGTCTCCAGAGCAAGTGCCAGTATAGACTCCAAAGCGACACAGAGAAACCCTGTCTCGAAAACCCCCAAAAAAGAATGAATGAATGCATGAATGAATGAATGAATAAATAAATAAATAAAATAAAAAGCAGCAATCTCATATGCAGACCTTGCTCTCAGTATAATAGGAAAATAAATTGAATCCATTTTTCTATCTTCAGTCCCTGTTCTATACTTTGAATTATTTTGTGGATAGAAGGAGGACTTTAATATTTTTATTATAAACAATATGGTTTAATTTAAAAAGAAGAGTTGTTTTTAGTTCAAGTAAACTAGGTTTGGTTTTATTCAGATGGTTTACCAAAGGCTCAAGTTGTAAAGTTCTATTAGGGTTCAATCATCCTTAAGCATATGCACTCTTTCCAGGAGGACAAGCACTTGTGCTAAATGTACATAGAAGATAAAGTTGTGCCTCTTTCCAGAAATGTGAAATAAAGATTAACTTACTTTCCACTTCAATTGCCTTTGATCAAGAAAGTGCAATTTATAAGAATTTATTAAGCACCAAAAACAACCAAGAGAAAAATCTAAAAAATAGCCAACACCCAAAATAAAAGCAAACAAGCACAAAAAATATGCACACAAAGATATGCATGTTTTAAAGATACTCTTTTAAGAAGTTTGCTACCAGCAATGTATCTATTCTGTTACTGCAAAGCCTAACATTTGATCTTGGGATATTTGCAAAGGACCAGAGTTCAGTTCCCATCAGCCTTGACCATGGCTCCTAACCACCAGTAACTCAAATTTCAGAGTTTTTGATGCCTTCTTCTGGTTTCTGTAGCTACATCTACATTAGTGGCATATGACACACATGCAAGCACACACACACAAACCCAAACATAATTTAAAAATAAAACATTAAAAATAAATTCCATCAATAATTATGCATCTTCTGGAGTTGGTTATTGGTAGAATACCAAACAAGGCTGTAAGCTCAACTTTAATAGAGTAAAGCAGTAACCCATTGCTAAGTGGTGGATGGTAGAGGGGAAGAGGGAGGAGGAAAAGGAGGAGGAGGAGAGAGTTAATATCCATTAATCCATTGATAAAACAAGCTATAGTAGAGATTGCATATCACATGTTATGATGGCATAAAGGTACTCCCTAAAAAAATCAAAATACAAAAACTCCTCAATGCATTCAAGAGTGCAACTGACATCAACTTTGCATGTTGTGATTCCTTCTGTGCTAATTCAGAAGACAATATGCCTGTTTAAAGCCCAGTTCTAAAGATAATTTGACTTAAAATTCAATAGTCATTTTATGGAAATTTCCTTGTTCCTATAACTGCAATACAGATTGCCTAAGTATAGAATACAATGCTAATTTCTGAGTAAAGCTTGGCATTGAATTCTCACAGGAGCCTATGCTATTTCACAACTTTTGGAAATATATTTTTTCTTTGTAATGTCTCATGATAATACTCGAAACATAAAGATTTATCAAGAGAACTCGGACAGAGCTATAACTACTACAAAACTAACAGCGAAAGACATAATGATTTTAGCTTTATACTATAATCTGAAATTGAATTACATTCATTTCATGGCAAAGTCAATATTGCTAATTGATTAGAAACCTCGCTGTTACAAGTATTGTTGAACTCATATTTGGGAAATTCCATGGAGGGAAAAGATTATTCTTGTGATCCATTGCACTTAGACTTGGAATTCATTTGGAAAGAAACTCTGTTCTATGGAACAGTTTTGCAAATAAGTGCTTGGAAGTCAAGATAAATAGGGATAAATATGGCATAATAATAAAGCAGTTATGAACCTTTACTGGCATGTCCTAAATACCACTGGAAGAACAGATTCTTACTATAAAGTTTTGCTCTGCAAAATGGATGCCCTATCATTTATAAAATACGAATTTCAAGACATGATTCAGAGTCCTATAGGAATCTGTCATTAGGTGAAGGTGTTTAGAATCCTCACGAAGAGATTTAGGTCTACATGTTTGAGTCCCCTGAAACTGAAATTACATATGGTTGTGAACCAACTTATATGTGTTTGGAAGCAAACTTCAGTGCCCTAGAAGAGCAGCTGGTGCTCTTAATCAATGAGTCATGTCTCCAGATCCATTTGTTGATACATATCTTATCATCTTGTATCTTTAATATTTTGAGGAAAATGCAGGCAATGAAAATACTCCACTGACAAAAAAACTAGAAAAAGAACATAAATCCATTGTTTTTGGGGCAATATAATCTATCTATTAACTATCTGTTTGTCTGTCTATTTCTTGTCTAATATATATATGGTTAAATGAGGTACAATTTAGTAAGAAAATTAGCACAGCAAGGCAGTTGTGCCTCTTCCACTGATGACTAATCTGTTTGAACCAACCCTATGCTGAGAACATTTAGAAAATCTACTACCTAAAGGTATCACAGAGAAGCTAGGATATGCAGTGTCAAACATGAGAAAATACAAGATTCTTAGAAATGATGCTAATTGTTCAGGATGGTTTTCCCGTGAGCCATGAAAAGAAATGATTGAATATAAAAGAGCTGACAGGAAGAAAAATTAGGTCAGATAATTACAGAAATGAAGCTAAACTCTCAATGGAGTTATGCAATTTGGCGAACAAAGAAAGAGGGTCAGGACCTTACAGGAAGAAGTTTTCCCGGTATTAAAGCTGAAACATACTGAATTCTGGTAGCAAAAAATATTAACTAGATGAAATTATCTCAGTGGAATTCTCAATAGATTAAAAGAAGTTGAAGGGAATTAACCGAATAGATGACAGATAGAGAAATAAAGTATTGATAGAGGCTATCAGTTGACAGAGGCAGAAAAATATGAAAACATCAGGCAAGAATAAAACATCTAACATAAAAATCACCAGAATTCCAGAAACACAGTCACACAAAAATGAGGCAAGTCTATTGAATTAAAATAAAAATTGAAAAGAATGTTTCTGAATCAAGGAAATATGTAAGCTTACAGACTGAAGAAGTATGATGTTCACGCTTCGTTTCTTCTACTGTGATAAAACACTGACTAAAACTTACTTAGGCAAAAAAAAAGGTTTATTTGAGTGGCAAATCCTGATGGAAAGAACACATGGAAGGACTTCAGGACAGGAACTCAAACAGGAAAAAAAAAAAAAACAACAAAAAAACAGGAGCCATTAAAAAAAAAAGCTGCTTACTAATTTACTCTAACACTAATGTGTGGATCCCATTCTTCCACCTTTCTAGGCCAACTGCTTAAGGGTCACATCATCCACAGTATTCTAAACCCTCCCTCATCAATCAGCAATCAAGAAAATACCACTTTCTTAGAGGTGAATCTGATTGTGGTATTTCCTCAATTGAAGTTCTCTGCAATGTGACTAATTGTGTCAAGCTGACAATATCTAGCCAGCATATAACATGTACCCAAGTGAAACATACTTATTTTAATAATAAAACTGATGAAGGTATCTAATTTAATACTCCTACAAATGCTAATAATGGTTTCCATAGAACATGGTGGGGGGAGTCATAAAATACCCTACTACTACAAGCATCACTGAACTAAAGGAATGTAGAAGGCAATATGTGATGTTTAAAAAACCAGACAGCCATGGAAACAAATCATAATGATATCGAAGTAAAACCAGTCAGATATAGCAGTGAGGTGGAACAGTAGGTACAGAAATAAATGCCCACTGTATTGACCATTTGATTCCCAACACAGCTGTAAAGATTTGTATAGAGAAAGAAGATCTCTAACGAGTGATCTGAAGAATAGAAGGTGTTCACATGTAGGAAAGAAAACAAACAAAAAACCAAAACCAGAGTCCTATCTCTAATCATACACTAAAGCAACTCAAAGTGATGAAACACTCTAATGTAGCCCTGAAACTTTCAAAGTACCTGCCTGAAAAAAATGCCTGAAAACACTTCAAGAGACCAGAAAAAAATAATGAATTTCTGAATAAGACACCAATAGCTCAATACACTAGAGGAAAATTTCACAAAGAAAATTGTCTCAACTTTAAAAAGCTTCTGAAGAGCAAAGAAAACAATGACCATGGTGAAAAGTCAACCAAAAGAATGAGATACAGTCTTTCCTTTCTTTATATACAGTATGCAATCAATAAATGGAAAATGAGATAACAGAGTTTTCTTTAGAATGTTTCTACAAATTTCCAACAAGCAAACATAAGTAATTCTCTTTAGAGTAGTTATAATGAAGAATACAGAAAGTAGACAAATATGTTGGCTCAAGCCTATAATCAGAATATGAAGTTAAAGAGACAGGAGTATAGCTAGGTCCAGGTATGTCTGTGCCATATATATGCAAAGCAAGATATTGTCTTGGGAAAGAATAATACATTATGGCAATGATTTGGGAAGGGAACACAAGTTCAAATCTCAAGTTCATATACAGCTTGTATATGAATGTCATCTGCTGCAGAAATCCAATATAAATCTTAGGAGTGTGTGTTAGCTACTGTACCACAACAGTGGTTACCACAGTTTAAAGAACTTTCTATTTTTAAATGCTCTACTGTGTATGATTCAACAACCTGACTCAGAAATTATGAGTGATTCAGCGTCTTCTCTTGGGCTGAATTTCTATTCAGCTGTGTATCATTCCTTATTACATATGTGGGTAGAAGCTAATGCTAGCATATAATCCTTTTTACTAATTGTGTGTCTGCCTTCATTATAAAACTGAGCTCTGGTTCCAGTTTCTGACCATAAATTCTTAATTGTTGTATCAATTTTTATCAGATATTTTATCAGAAATTTTATCAGAAATTTTTATCAGAAATTTTAATAGAACAACTAAAAGTAACTCTCCTTCATACTTTAATATTTTAAATTATTTCATATGTGTAGATATGTAATGTGCATGTGTGCATGAGCACATGCATGTTCATAATGTGTGTGTGGCACACAAGTGTACAGGTACATGTGAACTTGAGTGCACATCTCTGCATAGGGCAGCAGTTGGTATCTTTTACTCAATCTATCTCTACTTTGTTCATTAAGACAGGATCTCTCATCGAGTCCAGATCTTGTCAATTCAGATACTCTAGCTAGGCCTTGGTATATGATGGCCCCACACAGTAAGATTAAAGCAGAGTCATTATGACAACTAGGCTTTTATGTGGAGGCTGGTCATCCAAAGGCCAGTCTTTATTCTTTCATGACAAACAGTGTATCCAATAAAACAATGCATCTCCCTGACTCAAAAATCCTTTATGTCTGTTCAAGCATATTTTTCTGAAGCTCAGAGCTACATACAAAACTGTTTTCTCTTTGCTTTCATGATTGGCATTTCATTTTCTACATTTCTAAGATTTTCTGCTGTAGGAAAATTAATTCTCTTTCTCTACTCTTTATGGAAAATTTGTATATCAATTCTAATTCATTTAGAAAATGTAAACAATGTGTGATTATTGCGATAAAGTATCATGAACTAAGGACATCCACTAATGGAACAGATCTTATGAAAAAAAAAGGATAGAAATTTTCAAGGTCCCTTTCTTTTCCTCCAAAGGGAACCACTAGTACTGGAGAGGTGGCTTGATAGTTAAGATTATTTTCTGGTTTTGCAGAGTACTGGAATTCATTTCCCAGAGCGTACATAATGGACTGTAACTTCAGCTCAAAGAAATCTGATGCCCACTTCTTGCCTCCATATACATATAGAGATTCACGAAATCTGTATAAATAAAAATAATCTTTGGAAAATAAAGTTAACATGTTTGACATCTGTTTTTAATTTTATTCATGACACTAAATTTAACATAAATAAAATAGACAGTCCTCTTATATCTTAGCTGATTCCTTTCTCTGTAGTTATTGACAATGAATAAATCCTAACTTCTGTGTTAGGGATTAATGTTGAAGGGTGTAAATGAATTCCTGTCTGGATAATCTGTTCCACATCTGAGGCAGGTAAGGTGTTTATACCTACTTTAAAATTTGCAAGAATAACTGGCCTGAGAAGAACTGCTTCCTTCCTTAGAAGTAGACAGTCATACCCACAGTCTAGAGAGCTAGCCCTGAAAGTAGTTATTGCTGGCTATGAGTTTTTTTCTTCTTTATTGATTCATCCTTGGCATTATTATGTTCATCATTCCTTCGACAGGTGAAGAAAATGGTGTGAGAGGAAAAGAATGCATGCTCTTACATCTCAATAATTATGTGTTAAGATGTGCCAATTAAAGGAAAATGTCTAAACAGAATACTCTGAGTTACTTCTTGTTTATGGAACTGAAAACAAATTGACAAGAGAATTCCTCCATTACTATGAAACAGATTGTGTCATTAGGGTTAATATTAAATGATTACTTCTTCCTGTTTTCTTCAATCTTTTATGCTTTGGTATTATTTCAGTAATGTAAATGTTAACCCACATTAAAATGATAAGATTTCATTAGTGGACTTTATTGGTGCTAGATTTAAGCCCATTGATTTGAAATAGGAGTTTGGGGGGTAAATTTACCTAATTGAGTAGATTGTCTAACTTGTAAGATTTATTATTTCATTTTGAATAAATTGCATCTAACAATAGAGATAGATTTATTTATTATAATTAAACAAGCAGGCTCTTTGCTGTTGTTTGGTAACTGTGGTAGATTTTCAAAGCATCATGAAATACATGAATTGATCTACAAACACAATTACAACTGCTCACTGGGCTTATACAAGAGCACTGAGAAATTCCAATAAGTGATTTCAATCAGTTCTAATAAATGGAAACTAAATTTGAAAAGGTGTTGGATTTGAGGCAAGAAAAGAAAGGAACAGTACTCTTCTTTCTTTCTTTTTTTCTTTCTTTCTCCTCTCATCCATTTTTTGACATGTTTATCTTCTGATAGTTCTTATATTTATCAAGTAAAAATAGCAAAGAACCCATCAGCCTGGCATAAGAGAAAATACAATGTGGGTGTTTTTTCCCATGCTGTATAATAGTATTACTCAAGTATGTGTAGAGTTTTCAGACATTGACAAATTGCAGTTCCTTATATTTTCAGCATACTGAAAAATAAAGCAAGACTATTTTAAAATAACTAAGATTATGCAGTGAATTCAAGAGTGACTTTGTACATTTCTAGGATAAATTCAGAGTCATTCAGCTTAATGCATCTGTCAGTAGTCATACACATTTCTTGTTTAGTTCATCATTGGAGGGAAGGAGTGTCTCAAGTCTAAGAATGAGGTGAATAATGAGACAACATATGTGTTATATTATAGCAAAAAGATGGAGAATGGAGATAAGGACAGAGAGAAGAGAAGGAAAGTAATAGCAGAGAGAGACAAAATAGAGAAGATAGAGAAAGAAAGAAAGAAAGAAAGAAAGAAAGAAAGAAAGAAAGAAAGAAAGAAAGAAAGACATGGGGTGAAACATAAACATGTTTAGAATCTAACTAATTTTATTTAATTGTTTATTTGAAGAAGCACACTTACAACTGGAAAAATATTTGATAATAGAAAATATGGGTAATTCTATACAAATAAGTTAAAGTATAGTCTTGCCTTAGAGATTTGTCTAGATGATGGCCAATGGGTCCTTTGAATTTCATCACTAAGGCTGACACTGGGAAGTGTTCTCTATGGTACCATCACAATGTGGTGCTGTGCATTACTGTTTTCAGCACAAGTATTCCATTTATTTTTATTATGTGTATTTTTTTCTGTGTACATATATGCCACATCCATTTAGGTGCCTAAAGAATCTAGAAGACAATATTAGTTCTAATGGAGCTGGAATTACAGGCAGTTTTGAGCTGCCTCACTTGTGTGCTAGGAACAGAACTTGGGTCACCTAGAAGAACAGAATCTGCTCTCATTTACTGAGCCACCTATATAGCCCCAGACATGTGTTTTGTTTTTGTCACCTTTATCTTTATTTATCCAGCAACATAGGCATTCAGGAAACAGCCTGAAAAGGAAGTGGAGCCTGTATATAAACCTAAGGAATTGCCCCATCAGCTCTCCACCTTGTAAAGCTCCACAACTTATTTTAAAATGGTGCCATCAGCTGAAGAGCAAGTATTCAGACATGTAAGCCTGGACAGGATGGTCCTCATTCAAACCACAACTTTTACACTAAATAATGATCCAGAGGGAATATAAAGGCATATGGTATTTCATTTACATAAAATTTGAAAATTTTAAGCTAGTGTGTATTGGACTAAAGTACTCTGATTGTTGTCTAAAATAGAAATCAAAGGAGCAAAATAATATACAGGGAAAAAAGGAAACAGTTGGAGGTGAGATGTATGCTCATTGTCATGACTACAGTGACAGTTGTATGTGGTTATAAATATCTCACCTATAAAATTCCATACTGAAATTTATTGTGTCATTATTCCTTCATCAATGCAAAGTTATTTAAAATCATTAAACTATAAAATGCAATTATATTCACTGAAATTAGAATTATTCTAATTTTACAATAAAATAGTGTCAATAGTGTGAAACAACAAGATATATAGAATATGAACTTGAATGTTACTTGGCAAGCTGTGCCTTTCTCCCTTCTCATGGATTCTGAAATGACTCTGTGCTGTGGGACTTTCTATCTAGATAAGTATGCCCACTTAAAGCTACTTAGCTTGCTGACTTCAAAGATTTGGTGTGAACAATTTTGGTTTGCTTTTAAAAATACCTTCTTAGATTTATAAAGGCCTTTATATACAAAAAGATACAAGGAAGTCAGGGCTATACATGTGTACTGTGTGGTGGTCAGGTTTATGAATGGCACCACAATTGGATATAGTATTGTTCCCTCACAGCATCCTATGCTCAAATTCTTTTTTAAAACTTGCAAATTTTCTTACCCAGTTTCCCTGCATCTTCACCTGGGACCCAGTGTATTGGGGAATATTCATCCCAGTTATAGCCAGCTACCAAAGTAGCTGCTCAATTTTTGTTTGAAATCCAACTTGGACTCCACCTAAAGTCAAAGGTTCCCAATTGTTTTATGATACTACCTTCAAAAGCCAAAGTTGGAAGCAAATTTGGAAATCACAATAACCCTTATTTTACTGATGAATTTGAATGACAGAAAACACACTGTCCCACTAAAGTACTGTATATGAACTTTATTAGGTGTTTAATAATTTTAAAACCCTCTATCTAACATTTAAAATATTCTGAATTCCAGTGTTGCATACACCCTCATACTTAGCACTTAGAAAACTGAAACAAGAATTGTGAGCTCAGAGATAGCATTAACTACAATATAAGACCCTGCCTCAGAAATACACTTTAAACATTAATAGGTAATGAAGCAATTAAATGGGGCTGGAGAGTTGACACAGCACTGGCTTTTCTTCCCGAGGACCTGAGTTAGATTCCCAGCAGCTCACAATGGTTCATAACTGCAGTTCCAGGGAATGTGATACTCTCTTCTGATCTCCACTGGCAGTGAATGCATGTGTTGCACAAATATGCAGTCAAAATGCCCATACACATTAAACAATAAAATAGTAATTTGAAAAAAAACACTCTTTGTTATTGCTCGTTTTTTAATATCTTCATTCCTTCCAATGTTATTTTTCTTTTCATGGTATTCTATGTCCATAATTTTAAATAAGATATTAATTACCTATATTTGGCATTGATGCATTTTATTAAATGAAATAAAAATTGTAATGTGTGTCTTTAGTGAACATTTTGATTCAATAATATGAATGCTATTGAATAGTATTTTGTAGAGTTGTTTAAAGCCTTGGAAAGGAGACTGAGGTACATTCTATATATAAATGTGACCTTCTCCTGCTGTGCCATGATGTAGGAAACACCAGAGATCAATGACTGTATGTATTTGTACCAGGATCTGCTCTGGACACAAAGTCAACAAACTAACCAGTGTTGAGTAATGGATAGAGGGATTTGTATTAGTTGGCATGTGCACTTGAAGTCACACATACCAGGTATCTTGCATTCACAGAGTTCCTGTTCAGACCCTCATTCTTTTATCCTTAACAGGACTGGAGAATTTATGGAGCTATTTTACAATCCAAGCTATCCATGTTACCACCAACTAAGTTACTTTGCTGGCTGTCTCCCTAAACACATGAGGAGTTACTACACAAACTTCTCTATAAACAAAAATGCTTCTTCACAGTCTTCACATACTATCTATGCTTGCTTTTATTTTGCTGCAATAAAACACTCAACAAAACTACCATGGGACAGGAAAGGGTTTATTTTATTTCAAATTCATCATTGAAGAATGCCAGGGCAGCAAAAAATGTCAGGAACCCAGAAGCAGGAACTGAGACAGAGACTATACCAGAATGCTTCTTACTATATTGTTTCATTAAGCTTTATCAGCTACCTGTTAACACAACCCAGTTTCATGTGCCCTGAGATGGCATGACTCACAGTGTGCTAAATCCTGCATCCATTTATTATCAATACAATGCCCCTATATAGATGCCCACAGTCCCATTTGATGACGTATATTCTGTAGTTCAGTTTCTCTCTTCCCACATATGCCTAGATTTATGCCAGGTTGACAAAAACTAACCAATACATATATAAATTACATTTTATTACTAGTGTACATTTTGAGAAATTGATAAACACTTTTGATATGGGTTAGAAATTCATGTAAAGAAAAAGTTGTGCAATTGGACTTTATAGACACATTCAAATACTTCAAAAATTCCTTAAAACTAAGATCTTATATGTGACATCTCAATTATTTTATATAGACAAAATATATAATTAAAAATATATACCTGAAGAGATGTAAAAATGATTGGGAAATGCTTTCAAAATAAAGCATGTCAATATTTTTTTCAGAATTATATCAACTATGGATACATGTTTCTATAGTGCAGATATTCTGAACCATTGAGCTAGAAATGCTGATTAGTGATATAACTACACTTTGATCTAAAGTCTTCCTGTAAAAGAGTGTTAGAAGTAGACTTCACACAGGCATCATGTAGATATATAAAGGGGGAAAGAAGACAATCAGTTTATGACACATCAATCTATTCTACCTTTTCTGTAAAAAATCTATAGTTTTGGAATTAGAAAGCCTTTTCTAAACTAATCGGAGCAGCTTCCATATGCTCGCACTAACCAGTGCTCTTGGGGCTTGGACTCTGCATTCCCAAGATGGCCTGCAGCCCTGCCGAGTTCTAGGGTTAGGCTTCTGTGCTCTCACAGCCTCAATCTGCCTTCCAGTGACTAGTCAAGCATAAGCAGAACCCAGGCAGCTGGCAGTAGTGTTACAAATTTCTATGTAAACCTCACAAAAGCTTAAAAAGGGATTTTAGAAGCAAAGGAACAGAGACAAGCATGACTTCTTGGTAGCGACATTTTCTAGGGTGGTCTCTGTTTTGCTAGAGACATTAAGGGAGGTTTCATGACTAAGCATAAATGGAAAAATCACATGGCTCTTTTTAAGAGCCCCAGCTAGCTCACTTTGTAGAGCAAGAGACTCTCAATCTTAGAGTTATGAGTTGGTGCCCCATGCAGCTGGCAGTGGCAGTGACCACATCTATAGGCTGGCAGCTTGCTGTTTGATGGTAACATAGACAAAGGCAGTGAGCACAGCTCTCAGTCTGTCAATAAACACATGTCTAACATCTTGGAAGGACAGTGGCTAAGAAAGCTACCACTTTAATTTTGGTGGTATTGTTTAACATTTAAAAGACTGTGTGGCCAGAAAAAGCTGAATATTTATAATAAAGACATATTCAGATGAAGAAAAATCTCTAAAGGTTTACACTGTATTTAAAAGAAAGAAGGAAATAGAGTAACTGGGTGTGGTGGCACACACCTTTAATCCCAACACTCCAGAAGCAGAGGCAAGCAGAATTACAGGGGAAATCCTGCCTCAGGAACAAAGAAACAAAAGGAAGTAAAAGAAATAGAATAGTAAAAAAAAGCTACATAAAGATGGAAAATACTCAGAGTCTGGATACTATATGCTACATAGTTCTCTTTAAATTGTTTGATTGCCAAGAAAGAGTTAAAGCTGCTACAATTCATTTGATTGTAAGTGCTGCTAAATTAATCCAACTTACATATTTTAAAAATGCTTTGACATCAAAATTTAAGTCTAAGGACAGGCTTCTTGGGAAAAGATTTCTTCCCTGTGTTTCCACAGAAAATGGGAAGCTATGGCTTCCTTCCAGACTAACATGGTTTGATCAAGTAAGACCCCCTCAAGCAGTGAGTGGCCCAACTGATCCTACATTCAAAACAGCTGAGATGTTGCAGCCACAGATAACTACAGCCAGATTTCTATGTTTTATCATGATCCCCATGGTATGGACATTGCCTCCAACCAGCAGGAAGCAGTTTGAAATGTACAATGCCCAAATTCCCAAATATTGTTTATAAATATTTGTTTTCATTTAAATGGGGTTGGTTATAAATGGTAATGATCACAGACAATCTCTTTTTTTAAAAGAGGGGTGGAAGATGAATATATTGGTATGGATTTTCATTTATTGATAAGAATTTTTGGTCAATATTGTGATATGCATAATTAAATACAAATTATATAGTCACCTAAAATAGTTACAAGCTACAGTTAGGTTAGTTATGTTTTCTAAATATACAGAGATATATTTGAGATGGATATTCTTCAAAACTTTCAAAGACTAACAGAATATATGGCATTTAAAAGGTTTGGGTTTTTTCTGGCAGTGAGACAGAACTGCTCTTGGCACATCAATTTTGTCAGAAAGGAGGATGGGCATCAAAGAACTTGTTATAGAGTTTGCCTTCAACATGGCAAGATTATCCAGTTGGGCAAGAAACTGCTCTTGCCTGGACTGTTTGTTGCTGTATAAACTGGACATGCAGGACCCACAAGAAAGTAACTGCTGAACTTACAAAACAAGATGAACAGTCCTGAAGGGTTCCAGTTGAAATGGAAAAGTATGCCAGACACACTGTAGTCTATGGGCTGAAGATGGATGCCCCAACATTACAGAGGAACTTTGGGTGACTGTCCAGATAGCAAGATATCTCTGTCAATATATATATATTCTAGAATTAAGAAGCAATTTAGGTGGGACTATGAGTCAAGGAGGATTCTTTGAAATGTGGTAAAGAAAATGATCCAGGCAGCAAGTGGCATAGCAGGAAGACTCATATATAAGCAGGGACAAACAGGAAATCATCCCTTTTCTCTTGCTCTTGCTCTCTGCTCTGTAGTTGCCATGTGATCCCAGCAAGAGAAAATGCCTGCAGCTGGCATCCATTAAGAAAAGTCTTTATGGTTGATAATTAAGACTGAGCTAGCAAGTAAGAAATCCTAGAGATTGGCCAGCAGCATTTTTACCTAATATAAGTCTCTATGTATTATTTGGGACCCTAATGCAGCAGGCAGAATTCAGGCGGCCGGGAAGAAATCACCCACGTGGCAATGGGGCTAGGGTGGCTTTGGAGTAAACACTTATCATTACAGGAAGCTATTTATCCATATCCCCCTCCACAGATATCTGCATTTCACTGCTTTCTGTCTTTCCTCCTAACCACCATCATTTCTCAGTTTCAGGTTAAGCAATGATAAAATATTCCACTTCACTTTTCCCCTTGTGTACTTCTGGAAACAAGGACTTGTCTGTATTTTTTTATTTATTGCTTGTAATACTTTCTATGGTTTCTTTGTTTGTGTTCCATTTGGTGTGTCTTGTCTTCATATTCCTTGAAATGCCAGTTTTAAAGGAATATAGTATAATTTTATTGCATTATAGTATATACTTGATTTATTTTTACTTTAATCCATACTGAATGTTTTTCTAACAAAAAGTACAGCATGCTCACATTTAATCAGGGTAATATTTTAATTTTATTCAACCTAATTTCTTTTAGTATTATGTATATTATGCTAATTTTTCTTACTCTGCTATAGTTTATTTTTTCAGTTTTCATCTTTCATTAAACTCAAGATGTAGAATTTTTCTTCATACTTTGCTTGAAAAAGAAATCAATACCCTAAATCAAATTCTGGAATGTGCTCATCCTGATAACCAGATTTTTCTGAGAATATAAGCCCCTGAAAAAAGCATGAATTGTTGTATGTCATTTAATGTTAGTACAATGTTTCTTTGACAACTACCACTCAATCCAGTGCATTAACTATCCATGCTATCTATGGCTAAGAGAGAGTAACCTTATCACTCAGTAGACCTTCAAATGCTTATTGAAAATATAAGAATATGCAACAGGGGTTCCTATTCACATCTCCCTTGGAGCAAACTCAAAATAGTTGTAGTAGTTCATTATAGATGTGTGGAAAATGCAATATTTAAATCATCTTGTTCCAAAACTCTTATACAAATCTGTAGTCACATAATCATTAAATGCATTTTAATAGGAAAAGAAAAATATTGAGTCATATAATGAGCTAATCACCTACCTATCCTGTAAGTCTGTCTTCTGCAATGTAAATTGCTTACCAGGATGCTTCTACAATATGTTTTTCAGTGTACTAACAATTTACACTGAACAACTAAAGATTAGACCAAGAAAGCCTTCTCAATTCAATCTACAGACTTTCATGAATCAGAAGACTTCCTCAGTATTCTTGCTCTTGTCCTACCAAAGAGATCTTCTATTTCTCCCTTAACTCCTTATTCCTGTTGTTAGTTCATCACAATTTCTCGGGAACTTCATTTTTTTCAGAGGCACTTGGTCCTCAAACTTATTCATATGATGAATTTTAATACAATATTTAAATATCTAAAAATGGTAAAACTTACATAGAAATATTTCTTTCTAGATAAGTATCCCAAAATATATAACCATTGAGGTATTAACAGGTGTCCTTGTGAGCCTGGCTCAGGAGTTGCTGGGACAAGAAAACATCAATTTAAAGACATAGCTCTCTTTTAAAGAAAAAGTCCAAGGTTGGAATGGGACAATTAGGGATAAAATATTTCAAAATAAAGCACACAAATAAGAAAGGCAAAACTTGTCTTGGCATATACTTCTCTAGCATGTACAAGACGCAAGTTCAAACTAAAATACTGTGATAAAATAAATAAAATGGTTTGTTTTCTTCAAAACTATATATATTTTCCATTTATCCAAAGGTATCAATCATTCTGTCTTCTCACTCATCTCCCATCTGAGACATTTAAGAATTTTTTTCAGCTAGTTTCTTCTTGTAGAATCAAAACTGTACTAGTAAATATAGGAGCATTGACATTCACTAAACTCCCTGCAACAGAAAGAACCTTAGAAATTATTATGTATAAGCTGTGCATCATGGGATATTTTCTGTACATAATTTCACCTTAACATTATTATTTTGAAAGCCCGTATCTGTGACCCTGCTTGTCACAGAGCAGAATGTCATCACCCTCACGAGTAGAGCTCAATTTGAGGAATAATGCTAAGAGGAGACTTATGCCTAACTATACAACAGCAGTGTCTCCTACGTATCAGAAGTTAAGTTCATGAAAATTGCAGTGATGGAGAATCTAACATTGGTGTATTAATGAAACCAGCTTGGCAGGTAAAGTTGGGTCAAGACTGATTTTATTTTGCCAATCACGGCCATTCTTTCCTGAAATTTAACTCCAACAACTTGAGGGTGCATATGTTATATTAGTAGTCAATGACTCAGATTGTTCTCATTTCTCACACGTCCTTGAGAATGTGAAATTTTTAGTATTTTTCTGACAGCCTGGGACTCACTGTCAGCAGTTCTATGCTTTAATTAGATTCTATTGGAAAATTTAGCCCCAATATTTGGACTTTATGTATTAATAAAATAAAGTAGTGATATAGAGAGAAAGAGCATATACCAGCTATGACACAAGATTATATGTATATAATTTGTATGTTAATATTAAAACCAAACACATCACTTCATACAAACTACTCAAAGGTGTAACAACTCTAAGCATCCTATATAGTCATCAGTAAGACATCAGATGAGAAACATTTTCTTATCAATGATATTTTTGGTTAAAGATTATTTTTTAAATAACTTGAGAAAAATAGAATTAGCAAAGTTTTCTGACACTCCTCAAAACTTTGAGATTTCACTGCATTGGCCTATAGAAATAAAATTCACTTTATGTGACTTTGCATGCCTTTAAGATTAAAAAAAAATTGACTTCAGGTAGGGCAATCAAATGTATAGATGTTCTCCTTAGTCATAGAATAGACCATGCTTCAACAATAAAGACAGAAGAGCTCATTAATTTTTGTTACTTTCTTGATCTAACTGCCTTTCAGAAAAAAATTTACTAGACAGATACTGCTATTATATGTGCAGATAATTTTTCATTTCTTAACATATTACTGTTGGCACTCAACCATCATTGAATCAATATGCTAACAAAATATGGTGTATAACACAAAGGAAGCCAAAAGGTGTTCATGAATCCTGCATGGTACTGATCATAAGAATATGATAGTAATTTTGAGATTACAAAATTATCTTATTGACTGTCTTCTTGGTTATAGATATCTGTCTGACCTCATAGTTCATATAGCTCTGAATTATTGTATTCCCAATCTCCTTTTGTGAGAAATACATGAAGACAGTTTTCCATCAAGATGAGAGATGTAGCTTGATTCAGAAGAGGCCACTGGCTCCAGCCTTCACATGGCCTTTACTGAAGAACAATCAGGATGAAACCCTGACTGCCCCATATATTGGACACTTTTTCCTAGGGCCTGGAGACAAAGGGGTAACAGAAACAGGTATTTAGTGGTGTCTTAAGTAGCAGAGACAGAAATCAGCTACAGCCTGAGGCAGAGAAAAACTGGAGTAGAAATTATAAATCCTGGGTGCCACAAAGATGATGGGTAGCCTGCTCTCAGTAACACTATAAGCCAAATTGAGTTTGTTGAAGATTTGAATTTAGCCCTAACAAATCTTGAGAAATGTTTAATCACTGTTATAATAAAGAATTTATTTCTTTAGTGTATGTGTATGGGTGTATATGTATGTGTATGTTGGAGAGGGTGATGCCACATATATAAAAAGTATGTACTGATGCCTAGGACAATCTTAGAATGTCATTCCACAGGCACAATCCACATTATTATTATTATTATTATTATTATTATTATTATTATTATTATATTATTGTCATTAGACACAATTACTCTCTTTGGTCTGCAGACTACATGTAGGCTACTCTGGCCCAAGGCTTCTAGGCTTCCTGGTCCCAGTGCTGAAATTACAAGCTTGTGACACCAAGCTTGTGTTTTGTACATGAGTTTTGTGGAGGAATTCAAGTCCGCTTACTTGCAAAATGACAATCTCTTTACTGAATGAACAATCTTCACAGCTACATATTATGGGTTTTGGGGTATCTTAACATTTATCAAAAATTTTCATTAATGCCTTTATTAAACTTAAAGGAAAGGATATACTTATTGCACATTTTTAACAAAAGGCAACTATTTGATGAAAGCAACTACTGAAACTGAGTTTAAAATAATTTCTAACCTAATATGTATCACATTCTCTAAAATACTCTATACTTCATACTCATTGAGAGCCATTCATATGCCTTAGTAAGTGAATCTCCATGCTTGAATTTTTAAATAAATATCTGTATATCTGTATTTTTATACACAAATCATATTTGTTAGTTTTGATGTGTCAGGAACTTGTGTTCATATTATGACCATATCCTGCTTTCCTAATATTTGAATATAAAATTATAGAATTATTCTTAGAGATTTCTTTACTTTTATTTTATTTTTAATTAATTTTTATTTAAATTAAAAACATTCTTATTTTACGTACCAATCCCAGTTCCTTCTCCCTGCTCCTGTCCTCCCATATCCCCTACCATCTCCCCATCCTACACAACAATCTGCTCCTCAAGGAGGGTGAGGCCTCCCATGGGGGATCATCAAAGTCTGTCACTTCATTTGGGGCAGGGCCTATGCCCTCCCCCATGTATCTAGGCTGAGATAGTATCCCTCCATAGGAAATGGTGTCCCAAAGCCCATTCAGTGTTTTGCCTACATATATGTTTTTGCACCATAAGTGTGCCTGTCTTTTGCCGGAGCAAGAAGAGGGCCTTGGATCCTATATAGCTTCAAATACAGGCAGTTTTATGCTGTCCAAAGTGTATATATACCAGGAACTAAAATCAGGGCTTCTGCAAGAGCACCAAGTGCTCTTTACCTCTGAGCCATCTTTCCAGTTGTTGTTTTCTTTATAATTCCTCAAAACTGGATGTAGAGAGCCAAACTTGTTTTAAAAAAAAAATTACTTGGGGTCCAGACCAGGCTGGTGAAAACCACAGAAACAGCTGACCTGAATATCGGGGAGCTCTTGGTCCGCAGACTGATAGCTGAGATACCAATATGGGACTGGTCCAGAACCTAGGAACATGAGTTTCAGCAAGGAAACCTCGAAATCTATGGGACCTCCTGTAGTAGTTCAGTATTTATCCATAGCATAGGTGTGGAATTTGGGAGCCCATTCCACAAAGAGGAATACTCCCTGAGCCGAGACACATGGGGGTAGGCCTAGACCCTATCCCAAAGGATATGATAGACTATGATAACGCTCTATGGAAGGCCTCAACCTCCAGGGGCAGCAGAAAGGATATGTGATAGAGAAGGTTTTAGTTGGGGGTTGTGGTAGGGTAGGAGTGGAGGGAGAGAGAATTGGGATTGACATGTAAAACAATCTTGTTTCTAAAAAAATGACTTTGAAGATGACACACCATTGTGTAATATACATTCAGTACACCACTCCTAAGGAAAATAGCATTGCTTTATGATACTTCTGAACCAGTCTTTGTAATAAGTAGTGTGACTAGAGAAAATAGATTGATTTTTGTTGATTAAATATCAACACAATAATCTTCTTTTCTAACCTCTAATGGCATCTATCCTTCCAAGTTAATTTGTGTTAGTGGCCACACCCCTTTGGGGTGGTTTCAGGTGCAGCGGGAATTGGAAAGAGGAAAGCTTGAGGCATGGTGTCTCTCTCACAATCTCTTTGCTCTTGGGTTGCATATCAAATCAAAGGGCAAAGAAAATGCTGTGGCTGTTCTTTATTATTCTGTGTAAGTTGTTCCCTGATAAAACACCCATTTATCATTTATCTTGGGTCTAGTGAATTAATTAACCCTCACCTTCACTAACCCATTGGTGCAGGCAGATCTCTATGAATGTGAGGCCAGCCTGGTCTACAGAGCGAGTTCCAGGGCCGGCTTCAAACAATACAGAGAAACCCTGTCTCAAAAAAAGAAAAAGCTATTTGGAATTCTTTTGTCTCTTAGCATATTTCTCTGAATACTTGATTCATACAGTATGACTTCTATCCCAAACATCTTTCTATCTGGCCCCATGTGTAGCATGTACAACTTCAAGAGCCCATGACAACTTCATCATTGGAGTTCAATTCTGTCTACTGTGTCCCTGTCATAAACAATCTGTTATTCTGTCAGCAAAGAGATTGAGATTGGCTTAAAATGACTTACTCTGTGCAAACCCTGTTGAATTTTATGTCAATTAAACCACGTCTAATGTGCTGCATTTCCCACTCACAGATGTCAGGGGGCAGATGGGTGCTTATTTGGGGATTCAGAAGTCTCTTTTAGCATCTTTGAAGTGTCTTAAGCAAATTGATAACTGTTTCCCCAAGTTGGGAGACTTTAGCCAAACTCATTTCAGCTTTGACGTAGTCTCCTCTGTATTATTAATTGCCCTTACTCAGAAAGTGAGGATTAGAACAGAGAGGGTTGTCGAGACTGGTTAAATCCAGAATCTCCCATGCATGTTTCTCACAGGCTACCAGGAGACACCTAGGGTAGCTGCCCAACTAGGCTGTATGTCTCCATCACAACAAGAGTTCTCTGATTTCTGGGGAGGGAGAGATGGCTCAGTTGTGAAGGGTGTTGTTGGTCTTGAAGAAATGGTAGTTTGGTTCCCAGCAAGCAAATAAGCTCACAATGGCTGACTTCCACCTCCAAATGATGTAACACACAAGTCTAGATTCTTCAGTCATGCACATGCATATATACATGCATATACAGAAATAAAAATTACAATAAATCTTAAATTGAAAAATTATCCAAACTTTTGTATAGTCTAGGTTTCTACTGGAATTTTGAAACTTTTTCTGCAAAACTAAAATCCACCATTTTGTTCTTTTGACCTTTCTTCCTGCCATACCTTGAATATTTTTCAGTTCATCAATTTTTTGTCATTTTGCTTGTTTCTAACCTAGATTACAAACATTGAGCATAAATGTTTGGCACTACCTAAATTTTTAAGCTTGTCTTTGCATTTTAAAGGGTTAAAGTTTATTTCATCATGTTTGTACTAAGCAAGAAAGCCTTAAAAAAGGAATTGCAAGTATATATGAGAAGTACAAATTACAGAGATGCAGAAAAATACTGTAACAAATGTAAAATTAAACAATGGATTTTCACTGAGACTACTCCAGTGGGCTAGAATTTAAAGATGCTATAAAAAACAAACTTGAGGAAGATAGATGTTACAAAAAGGCAAATCTCTAGATTTCTTCTGTATTTCCAGTTGTTTTATCAGGGTACTGTTATCTCTTCTCTAGGTCACTTACCATATTTTTTTAAATTACTGTCATTTATTTTTCCACTCTTAAGTGTCTGACTACGGAGTGGACTGGAATTGACCCAGGGTCCTCTGGAAGAGCAGCTAGCACTCTTAACTCTTCTCTTCAGCCTCAGATTAGATTTATTAATAGCATAGTGGCTGCTTTTCAGAAATAACCATCCACAGAGCAAAATTAAGTGATCATTAATACTAGGCCAGCCTTGAACTTCCGTGGTCTTGCTTCTTCCATGCAGTCCTTGTTGTGATTTTTAATAATATTTATTAAGAACAAACATATATATCTTAAGAAAATTATATGAATGACTTTCACTACTTATGTCATTTCCATATTCAAATGCCACTCATCCTTCCAACAAGAGCCTCAGAACTTAGGTTTCAAGTTATTCACTCCAATTCTAGTATTTGTTCATCTAAATCAGGTGCAAGCAAAGAAGTAACTCACCACTCTGTTCTGTATTTACAGAGCCAAGGAGACAGTAATCTCACACCCCACAAGTGTATTCTACAGAATTAGAAAGAGCAATGATAAGTGATATAGATTCTCTCATTTTAAAAGGTGGAGAAGAAAGGGAAAATAACTTTTCTATAATTATGCCATTTCTTAAGTATGGTTTGTCCCCTCTGAGAAGACACTTTAGTCCAGTTCTAACAAAAAAAGGCACTATTTGGTTATAGACTCTACCTTTGTGATTTAAAATTTTCCTCAAGCAATCTTCCTTTTCCACTAAAAGTAACTTTGTTGTATGTGAAAATTTTTTCATCCTGTCTTTCTGCCAAAATAATGTGAGGAACAAAACATATTTTAATTGTTTATAATTTACTTCTGTTTATTAGGTATACTTTTACAAAAAATATATTTTTGATTTTATGTCTCAATGTATTTATGTATGGGTACATATGTTTATTCTTTTTTATACATGTGTGCTCTTATTTTCATGCATGAGGACACACAATGTATGGATTCACATATATGTGTGCTTTTGTATGTTGAGGCCCAAGGTTGGTGCTAAGAATTATCCTTGTCACTGGATGTTGGTGGCACACACCTTTAATCCCAGCACTCGGGAGGCAGAGGCAGGCAGATCTCTGTGAGTTCGAGGCCAGCCTGGTATCCAAAGTGAGTACCAGGATAGGCTCAAAGCTGCATAGAGAAACCCTGTCTTGAAAAGCCAAAAAAAAAGAGTTACCTTGTCTACTTTTCCATTTTATTCATAGAGAAAGACTGTCTCAATAAAACTCAGAGCTTATGAAGATAATGGTGTTGCTAGCCAGCTTCCACTGGGAACTCTGGTCTCTATTTTCTACCTATATAGCTACCCAGTAATTTCAAGTGTTCAGAGGATGTGAATTCCAGTCCTCATGCTTGTGTAGCAAGGGCTTAGATGTTAACCCGTCTTCACAATCAACAAAAATATATCTATCCATAAATTAGATAGGATATCACTATGTAGTCCCAGTTGGCCTGGAACTCATTATGTAAACCAGACTGTCCTGTAACTGACAGAATTTCACTCAGTCTTAAATGGATGTCTCCATCAAATCCCTCTTCTCAGGGCTCAGGGAAGTATGCAGAATAAGAGATGGAATGAGTATAAGAGCCAGACAGGCTAGAGAAGACCCCATAAATAAGGCCTTCTGAAGATAACAGGATCAATACACATATGAACTCAGAGACTGTGGGGACATGTACAGATATGGCCCAGATGGAGTCCCTGAATGAAGAGAAGAAGTGGAAACAAGGCCCCATGCCTATCTCAGAAGCTATCTCATATTGATGGTCTCTTCCAAATAAGAAAATTCATTTTCTAAAAGAGTCACACTGTGTATACAAACCACTCTTAAGGCCAGCCCCCAAGCCCTACAGTAGATGACTAGCACAAAATTACCTCAAAGTCATTTTTAGAGAAGTTTATTTGTCTCTAAATCCTTGTCAAGACCTTTTATTTATTTTCCTTTTATACCTCCTTTGCATATATATTATGGTTTCCAGTTTATGTTGACCTTTTATATGATTTTGTATGTGTGAAAGTATTTGTCTGTACACTTATATACATTTCTTATGCTTTTTCTTTGGATCATTTTCTTTTATTTGTTTCTTTGTTTTGTCCTATTCTATATGTTTGTCTTTTTGTTCATTTTATCTTATTTTATTTTACCATTATTTAAAATTCCTGTTTGTATTTAAATGAAGAAAGAAAAACAAAATGGTGCTAATTTGTGTCTATGAGGAAGAGGTGAGGATCAGAGAGGAGTTGGAGGAAGGGAAATTGGGATTAGACTATACTGTGTGAAAAAATAGTTTTCAACAAAAAAAGAAATTACAATGAATATTTAAAAGATAAATGTTTCATTGTTTCATGGATGTATGGAACCAAAATAAAATAAATGCCAGGATAGCAATGAATAGTAGCAACTGAGATGGGAATCAAAATAATTCAAGAAATGTAGGTCAAACAGAATATAAAATTAAAGGTAAAATAGCTGTCTGGTAACTAAAATACTGCATTAAGTCTATTTTAAAAATATTGCACTAAATACAGAAATTTGCTAACAGTGATTAGTAGGTTTAGACACCTTTTATAGTGTATTTGCAAACACATGCATGAATATTTCTCTGTGTGAGACCATGGATATGTTGTGTTTCCATGTGGAAATCATTTCACTATCTACCTATATATGAGCATATCATATACCTCAGTTATATAACAATAAATAAGTGAACAATAAAGTTAAAATTCATATTTCATGAGGAAGCTTCATAAGGTGATAATTTTTGGTACCAGCGCAATTAGTGTTAATATCAACTGATACCTATACTTTTAAAAAGTAGTACTTTCTAAATGATCTGCTGGGGCAGTACCAACCATCATTCTGAGACTACAAAACACGCAATTTAAATTTCACCTATTGACATGATCTTTAACCCTCAGACCCTTTCCTAATCTGAGATCAATTTTCTAAGCAGGAAAAGCAAAGAATAATTAAGAATTTATTTTCTAGCTTAGGTATCTTGGATTAGACATTGCAGGTATGCTTAAGGTCATTCTGCCTTATTTTTGGCAATTAAAATATGCCAGATGGTACTTTAAGCATTCTGATTTAATTTTTTTTATTTTAGTAGCCCAATCTGAATAATTCATTTTGCATTTTCTTCATAGCTTTAAGAAAGACTGTTGCCAAACTTTTTATGACTACATAGTGAGGATCTAATTTCCCTCTAGATAAAAAACAAAGCAAACAAGCAAACAAACCCTCTTTATTTCTTTAAGCTCTTACAAACAATCTGCCTTAGGATCATGAGGCTTTCACTAACATTATCTGTCATCACTTGCCAGTTTGCCCCAATGTTAATGTCATGCATTATACTATTTTCCCCACAATGATCTCCTTTTTATAGGTACCAAAACTTAGTTGAACTAACAACTGTAAAACTGAGGGTCGTAAAGTAATAAAAATAATCATTTTATTTAGACATCTTCCATTTTATGTAGTCTCAAAAGAAATGAACATTGGCTATTCAGATAGGGTCTGCAAGGTCCTACTTCAGTTTGGCAGTCTCAAATGATGGCCAGTCTTACACTGGCGCTCTGATGGAATCTCAGTGGAGGCTAAGGACAAAGGCATGGAATCCTCTATTTCTACTTTCAAATACTTTCCAGGGTTTTCTTACATAATGTCTACATCACAAGTGCTACTGTGATAGTTCATTTTAGTTGTAAACCTGAGTGATGTTGCAATAAATTAGATAGTAAACCACATGGAATTTCTGTAAAGGGTTTTTCCTATCAGATTATCTGTAGTAGGAAGAATTATCTTAACTGTGAGTGTCATTGTCTAGCAGTGGTTCAGATCAAAGATGAAAGAGAAGTTTTGCTTTTGTCTTCTTGCCTTCAACCTTGGTAGCAACTTCATCTATATTTTTGTTGCAGTTCTGCATTCCTTTACTGATATCAGGATCCAGCATCAGTTTTACAACATGCATTGAAGATTATTGGCTTTCTATGATACCTCTAGGATTGGATAGGGTATGGTTATAGCTATGGTTAGGGTTAAATGTAGGGTTAGGATTTCAGAACTACTGAAATATTCAGCTTCACATATAGATATGTGACTGTAATTGTTGGACTGCCCAGGCGATATTATGTTAACTATATTCATTCTATCAGTTCTTTCTTCTAGACAATCCTGTCTAACAAAAACACCTTGGTCCCACAGCCACAGTGGGAAACTCTGAGTGGCTATTCATTGTAGTTTCAGAAAACTCATAAAATTCTCCTTACATCATTAAAATGTAAAAGTATACAATGGGCCTTGTCATACACTATAAAAGGGAGGGTGAATAGTTCCTGAATCCCTTTGACCTCCCTAACACCCTGTGTGTTTATGTGTCTGTCTATCTATCTTCAGTTTCTAAGATTATTGATGAATAAGTATATGTTTAATTATAAATAAATAAAAATAATATAAAATAGATACTGTATACAATACAAACAAAAGTCACTGACTGTTTTGATTGATAACAAGCGATTACAAATGCAAAGTATTCACATCAACAAAGACTTTATGAAAAATTTAGATTCTGTGCACCTCACAAAATTGCGTTACAAATCTCTCAGTATTGGCTGAGATCGCTAGGC
The DNA here is from genome assembly GCF_003668045.3 of Cricetulus griseus. Taxonomy (NCBI): domain Eukaryota; kingdom Metazoa; phylum Chordata; class Mammalia; order Rodentia; family Cricetidae; genus Cricetulus; species Cricetulus griseus. The sequence continues at coordinate 67,825,548 of NC_048601.1, forward strand.
CATTCCGGCCCCCACAGAGTACAGAGAATCCATCGGTGAGCTGATTGAGCCCCTAACCTGGGCCCAACTTCTACCTGCCCGCCCTAGCAACCTACTCCCCCGCCCCCGGGATCTGTAGGCAGAAAGAATCGGTTCCTGCTGAACCTGGCATCCTCTCTCTGCTGAGATCGCTGGGCCATTCTGGACCCCACAGGGTGCAGAGAGTCCAGAGGTGAGCTGATTTGGCCCCTAACTTGGGCCCAACTTCCATCTGCCCACCCTGGTAAACCCTGCCCAGGAATCTTCAACAGGACAACTCTAACCCTGAGGACCAAGTAACACAGAGTCTGCTAACATCTCTGCACCAGTGCTGCTCTCACCCACCTGGAGAGCAAGTGCCTCAGGCCAGCCTGCACCCAACTTGAAACCCATCAGTGTATCAAAGTCAATTGCACACACCTGAAGAGAACACTGGACCCATACACACCAGGAAAGGAAATGACACCAACTGTACCCACTAGAACAAGAGATGGGAAGATGACAATATAAAAACACATCCAACAACAGGAAAACCGATATGACACCACAAGAGCCTAGGGACTCTAAACCAGCAAGACATGAACATCCCAACACAGAAGAAGCATAAAAGAGCAACCTTAAAAACAACTTCATGGAAATGATAGAGAATCTAAGAGCGGAAATCAGAAAATCCTTCAGAGAAATGGAAGAAAAGACAAACCAAAAGATGCAAGAAATCAAGGAAATCCAAAAAAGCCAAGAAAATACAATTAAATAGCTGAAGGAAACAGTTCAGGACCTGAAAACTGAATTAGAGACAATAAAGAAAACACAAACTGAGGGAATGCTGGAAGTAGAAAAGCTTAGTAAACAATCAGGAACCTCAGATGCAAGCATAACCAACAGAATACAAGAGATGGAAGACAGAAACTCGGACACTGAAGACAAACTAGAAGAAATAAACTCATCAAGCAAAGAAAATCTGAAGTCTCTCAAATCCATAACACAAAATATTCAGGAAATTTGGGACATCGTTAAAAGGATAATAGGTATAGGAGAAGGTGAAGAAACCCAACTCAAAGTTGCAGAAAACATATTCAACAAAATCATAGAAGAAAACTTTCCCAACCTAAAGAAAGACCTCCCAATGGAAGTACAAGAAGCCTACAGAATGACAAATAGAGTGCACCACAAAAGAAAGTCCCCTCGTCACATAATAAATAAAACAACAGATTACAGAATAAAGAAAAAATATTAAGAGCAGCAAGGGAAAAAGGCCAAGTAACCTATCAAGCAAACCTTTCAGAATTACACCAGACTTCTCCATGGAAACTCTGAAAGCTAGAAGGACCTGGATAGATATTCTACCAACTCTGAGATAACATGGATGCCAGCCCATCCATGTTTAGTAGTTTAGACTACTAAACCCAGCAAACTTTCAATGAATATAAATGGAGAAAGTAAGATATTCCACATCAAAACCAGATTTAAACAATATGTAACCATTAGTCCAGCCCTACAGAAAGTACTGGAAGAAAAACTCCAACCTAAGGAAATTAACTACACTTGCATAAACATAGGCAATAGATAATCCCACTCTACAAAAACACAACATAAAAGGCAGGGTAAATCCAAATATAATACCAGTACCAACAACAAACCAAAACAAGAATAAACACTGAATGGAACTTAATTTCCCTCAATATTAACGATCTTAACTCATCTATAAAAAGACACAGGCTAACAGACTGGATACAAAGACAGAATCCATCCTTCTGCTGCATACAAGAAACATACCTCAAATTCAAAGACAGACATTACCTCAGAGTAAAGGGTTGGGATAAGATAATCTAATAAAATGGACCCAAGAAAGGAGTTGGGGTTGCTATCCTTGTATCTAACAAGATAAAGTTCAAATTAAAATCAATCAAAAGAGATGAAGAAGGTCTTTTCATATTCATCACAGGAAAAATCCATCAGGAAGAAGTCTCAATTCTAAACATCTATGCCCCTAATACAAAGGCACCAACATTCATAAAAGAAACATTAAAACTCAAATCACAAATAAGGCCTCACACAGTTATAGTGGGAGACTCTCACCAATGGACAGGACCGCCAGACAGAAATTTAACAAAGAGACAAAGGAACTAACAGAAGTTATGACCCAATTGGGATTAACAGACATTTATAGAACTTTCTATCCAACACTAAAGAATATAACTTCTTTTCAGCACCACATGGAACCTTCTCAAAAATCGACCACATTCTCGGCAACATAGCAAAACTCAACAGGTACAAAAAAATTGGAATAATCGCCTGTGTCTTATCAGACCACTATGCTTTGAAGATAGAAATCAAAAATAAATCAAAGTGCAAAAAACCTCCCAACTCATGGAAAATGAACAACATGAAATTGCACCATTCCTGGGTCAAGGAAGAAATAAACAAAGAAATTAAAGACTCCCTAGAATTCAATGAAAATGTTGACACAACATACTCAAACTTATGGGACACTTTGAAAGAAGTACTAGGAGGAAAGTTTATAGCTCTAAGTGCTCACATGAAGAAACTAGAGAATAGCCACACCAGACATCTGACGTCACAGCTGAAAGCTCTTGAAAAAATGGAAGCAAATTCACCCCGGAGGAGCAGACGCCAGGAAATAATCAAACTGAGGGCAGAAATCAATTAAGTCGCAAAAAGAAAACAATTCAAAGAATCAATATAACAAAGAGTTGGTTCTTTGAGAAAATCAACAAAATAGACAAAGCGTTATACAAATTAACCAAAAAGCAGAGAGAGATCATGCAAATTAACAAAATCAGAAATGAAAAGGGGGACATAACAATGGACACTGAAGAAATCCAGAGAATCTTCAGGTCATACTTTGAAAACCAGTACTCCACAAAATTGGAAAATTTAAAGGAAATGGACAATTTTCTGGATAGTTATGACTTACCAAATTTGAATCAAGAACAGATAAGCAAGTTAAACAGACCTATAACTTATAAGGAAATAGAAGAAGTCAGCAATAGTCTCCCAACCAAAAAAAGCCCGGAGCCAGATGGATTCACTGCAGAATTATACCAGAAATTCAACGAAGTGTTAATACCAATACTCCTCAAATTGTTCCACAAAATAGAAGCAGAGGGGACATTGCCAAACCCTTTTTATGAGGCTACAATAACCTTGATACACAAGTCACAAAAAGACACTATTAAGAAAGAGAACTACAGACCAATATCCCTCATGAACATTGATGCAAAAATTCTCAATAAAATCCTAGCAAATCGAATACAAGATCATATCAGAGAAATCATCCTCCAGGATCACATAGGCTTCATCCCAGGGATGCAAGGATGGTTCAACATACGGAAATCCATCAATGTAATCCACCATATAAACAGACTGAGAAAAAAAAAAAAAAAAAAAAAAAATGATCATCTCACTAGATGCCAAAAAAGCCTTTGACAAAATCCAACACTCCTTCATGAAAAAGGTTTTGGAGAAATAGGGATAACAGGAACATACCTCAAAATAATAAAAACAATATACAGCAAGCCAACAGCCAACATCAAATTAAATGGAAAGAAACACGATCCAATACCTCTGAAATTGGGGACAAGACAAAGCTGTCCACTCTCTCCATACCTCTTCAATATTGTCCACGAAGTCCTAGCTAGAGCAATAAGACAACAAAAGGAGTTCAAGGGAATACAATTTGGAAAGGGAGAAGACAAAGTCTCACTATTTGCAGACGATATGGTAGTCTACATTAGTGACCCAAAAAACTCTACCAAGGAACTCCTACAGCTGATTAACACCTTCAGCAAAGTGGCAGGATACAAGATTAACTAAAAAAAATCTGTAGCCCTACTATACACTGATGAAACATTGGTGGAGAAAGAAATCAGAGAAACATCACCCTTTACAATTGCCACAAACAACATAAAATACCTTGGGGTAACACTAACCAAAAATGTGAAAGACCTGTATCATAAGAATTTTGAGTCTCTAAAGAAAGAAATTAAAGAAGATACCAGAAAATTGGAAGATCACCAAAGCTCTTGGATAAGTAAGATCAACATAATAAAAATGGCAATTTTGCCAAAAGCAATCTACAGATTCAATGCAATGCCAATCAAAATCCGAACACAATTCTTCACAGACCTTGAAAGAACAATTCTCAACTTTATATGGAGAAACAAAAGACACAGGATAGTCAAAACATCCCTATACAATAAAGGAACCTCTGGAGGCATCACCATCCCTGACTTCAAGCTCTATTACAGAGCTATAGTCCTGAAATCAGCTTGGTATTGGCACAAAAATAGACTGGTAGACCAATGGAATAGAATTGAAAACCCTGATATTACCCCACACACCTATGAACAGCTGATTTTTGACAAACAATCCAAATTTATATGATGGAACAAAGAGAACATCTTCAATAAATGGTGCTGGCATAACTGATTGCAGACATGTAGAAGACTGCAGTTAGACCCAAGCCTATCACTTTGCACAAAACTTAAGTCAAAATAGATCAAAGATCTCAACATAAAACCAGCAAAACTGAACCTATTAGAAGACAAAGTGGGAAATACCCTTGAATTAATTGGTACAGGAGACCCCTTCCTGAACATTAAACCAGTAGCACAGACACTGAGGTCAACAATTGATAAATGGGACCTCCTGAAACTGAGAAGCTTCTGTAAGGCAAAGGAGACAGTCAGCAAGACAAAACGGCAGCCCACAGACTGGGAAAAGATATTCACCAACCCCACATCTGACAGAGGGCTGATCTCCAAAATATACAAAGAACTCAAGAACCTAGTCTCCAAAACACCAAACTACCCAATTAAAAAGTGGGGTACAGAACTAAATAAACAATTCTCAATAGAGGAATCTAAAATGGCTGAAAGACACATAAGAAAGTGCTCAACATCCTTAGCCATCAGGGAAATGCAAATCAAAACAACTTTTTGCCAGAATGGCCAAAATCAAAAAACACCAATGACAGTTTATGTTGGAGAGGATGTGGAGAAAGGGGAACACTTCTCCACTTCTGGTGGGAGTGCCAACTTGTACAGCCACTTTGGAAATCAGTATGGCAACTCCTCAAGAAAATGGGAATGAGTCTATCACAAGACATAGCAATTCCACTTTTAGGCATATACCCAAAAGAAGCACATACATACAACAAAGACATATGTTCAACGATGTTCATAGCAACATTATTTGTAATAGCCAGAAACTGGAAGCAGCCTATATGCCTCTCAACTGAAGAATGGAAACAGAAAATGTGGTACATTTACACAATGGAGTACTACTCAGCGGAAAAAAACAGTGGAATGTTGAAATTTGCAGAAAAATGGATGGATATAGAAGAAACCATTCTGAGTGAGGTAACCCAATCACAAAAAGATAAACATGGTATGTACTCACTCATATGTGGATTTTAGACATAAAGTAAGGATTACCAGTTTACAATCCACACTGCCAAAGAAGCTAATAAACATGGAGGTCCCTAAGAGAAACATACATGGTCCCCTGGAGAAGAGGAGAGGTTCAAGATCTGTTGAGCAAATTGGGAGCACGGGAAGAGGGTGGAGGGAGCTAGGACAATGAGAAGGGGAGAGGAAGAGGGATGCCGAGGACAGGAGGGAGCAGAAAATAAGAGTCAGGGGAAAAAATGCAAGATAACAAGTATGGAGATATCATAATAGGGGGAGACATTTTTGGTTTCCAGAGTAATCAGGCACTAGGGAAATGTCTGGAGATCTACAAAGATGACACCAGCTAACCATCTCAGCAATGGAGAAGAGTCTAGCTTAAATGCCCTCCCCTGATTATGAGATTGATGACTGACTTATATGCCTTCATCCAGCAGCTGGAGGAAGTAGAAGCAGACAACCATAACTAATCACTGATCTGAACTGGAACCCAGATGCCAAGAAGGACCAGTGAAGAGCACAGAGGTCCAGACCACGATGGTGAAACACACAGAAACAGCTCACCTGAACATCCAGAAACTCTGGCTCCCCTGTCTGATAGCTGGAATACCAGCATGGACCTGATCCAGATCCAAGGAACATGGGCTTCTTTGAGGAAACCTCAGAAATCTATGGGTCCTCCTGTAGAAGCCCAGTATTTATCCCTAGCATAGGTGTGGAATTTGGGAGCCTAGCCCATATAGAGGAATACTCCCTGAGCGAAGATACACGGGGGGGGGGCACATGGGGGGGCTAGGCCCTACCACAAAGGAAATGAAAGACTATGATTACACACTATGGAAGTGTAGGGAGCCGTCCCTGCATTCTCCATTACAATGATGGTGCCTGCAGGCACTAAATGTAAATTATTGCACAGGCGCTGGGTAATTTTCCATTTCCTTGATCTCTGCCTATTCCGTGGCTCATATGGCCTGAGGAGCTGAAGCCAATCATAGGGTGACACGTCCCAGGTGGGGCTGCCAGCCTTTATTAGGGGACAGGATTCTTGGCTCGGGGTCTCCGCTCTGGTAAGCTTATGCTCTCCTCTCAAGACGCATTAAAGCTTTCCTGCAGAAGGATCCGAAAGTCCTGTGTGGTTCTTGCCGGCAAGACTATCGCGCGGGACATCTGCGGCCAAGCGTCAATGTTTATGAGGCTTTAAAGCCCCAGGCATTCCAGGCCTCCAAGAAGTGTTGAATAACATGCACGGCCTTTTCCCCTATCAAAGACTGGGAAAGCCATCTGTAATTTTCTCCGCTCCTCTAATGGTAAAAAGGAGTCGGTACCAAATAATGGGGGTGCTGATGGAGGTACACCCGCTGGATTAACAGGCAATGGCCTCATATTTGCTTTTACTTTTCTATCAGGGTGGTATCTGTCTTACTCTAGCTCTGTTTTCTCGCTAGAGTCTAAAATCTCAGAGTCTGAGTTGCTCAGCTCTAAGGCCTCTAGTTTCATTGTAGAGCAGAGGCTAGGTTTTGAGTCTTTATTTCTCTTAAATTTACCGGGGTGTGACCGGTTATTCCCTATTTTCTCTCCCTCCTTTTTTGTTTCTTTTTCACCTAGCTGAGCTGTTTCCTCTAAAACTTTATCTCTTGAGCTTTCAGAGTCATCAGAGCTATCAAGATTTAAAGCTTTAAACTTATTTACAGAGTCATCTAACAAATTACTCACTCCCTTGTCATTAGACATCCCGGGAGGTCCTTTTTCCTTATTCATTGCTGTTTCTCTTCTTATACACACTCCCTTGTCATTAGACATCCCGGGAGGTCCTTTTTCCTTATATTTTATTGTTGGGCGCGCCCCATCTCTCACTACATTCGGTTTCTGACATGTAATTCTGGACTTCTTTAAGATTGCTACAACAGTGAGAAAGGTCAAAATGGCTCCTAGTAAAAGCACAGAAGCCTCTACACTAACCTCCCAAAATAGCAACATTCCCAAGCCAAAGTCCAGAAAAGACATACCTCTCCGAATTTACCACCCTGCAGTTCTGAATCCGCCTTGTAGCCAAGGGGTCTCCGTGGTGCCGGCGATGTTAACAAGTTCCCGGGTTTCGGCACCAGATGTCCCGAGCGATAGTCTTGCCGGCAAGAACCACACAGGACATTCGGATCCTTCTGCAGGAAAGCTTTAATGCGTCTTGAGAGGAGAGCATAAGCTTACCAGAGCGGAGACCCCGAGCCAAGAATCCTGTCCCCTAATAAAGGCTGGCAGCCCCACCTGGGACGTGTCACCCTATGATTGGCTTCAGCTCCTCAGGCCATATGAGCCACGGAATAGGCAGAGATCAAGGAAATGGAAAATTACCCAGCGCCTGTGCAATAAGTTACATTTAGTGCCTGCAGGCACCATCATTGTAATGGAGAATGCAGGGACGGCTCCCTACATGGAAGGCCTCACCACCCAGGGGGAAGCAGAAAAGTTATGTGATAGATAAGGTTTTAGTTGGGGGTGGATGGGCAGGGGAGGATGGGTGGGAGAAAGGAAATGAGATTGTCATGTAAAACAATCCTGTTTCTAATTCAAATTTAAAAAGTTGGAAAAAAAAGAAGAAAAAAACAATTCTCTCAGAATTGTCATTTATGCAAATATCTTGGTAAAAAAATGGAGCTTCTCAAAGACCTGGACTTTTACAGAAGGATTTCAAGTGTGTTTATACCTGCTATGTATCCAAAGCTTTTAATTTATCTGCACATCAAGGACTAATAGCTTAATTTCCTTTTCTATCTCAGTAATTGCAACTATGCTCAAGAGTGCCTTGAGTTTTTACCTATATCTGATCTTAAATCCCTATAAAATTATGGGAGGCTACAGCATAGTTCATAACTCAATCAGTGCATATATAAATTTCTTTGTAATGCTACTTTTATATTAGATTTAAAAGAAAATTGTTTAATAATACAAGTCTAAATTTAAGCTGATTGGCACATACTGCATAAAGACATAATTTGTAAGATAATAAAGCAAATGTAGAACAGAAATAAAGAAGCAACAGAGGAGAATATTTTGTATGCTACCAAAGACAGGTTAAAATTAGTGTGAGTTAGGTGGTAATAGATTTAAAATATTAAAAACAAAACTTTGGGCCATCATTAAGCAGGAGGACATATAATTTTAGAAATTATACAATAAGTAAAGGGTATCACAAAATATGTATGTAATATAAAAGAATTCAGTAATTGAACAATTTGGTAACATATAGGACCTAATAGATATAAAAGTTGCATACCACAGTGGCAAGTATGAGTATAGACTTGACAGTAATTACACTAAATTTAAATCTATTAGGCTCTCCAGGTAGAAGACAGAGACCATCTGAATAAACTTAATAAAATGATACAAACAACATAATTTCATGTAAATCTATGAAACTGTTTGAAAGCTACAACATGGAAAGATTATATCAGGGTAACTAAGCAAACCAAAGAGCAACAGACAGAATAAAATAACAAAACAGCTGCTTGAATGATCAAAATTGGCATCTGAATACCATAAAAGTTTCCACTATCTTCAGAATAACATCAGGATAAAGGTATATATTCCATCACATCAAAAACTATGAAGAAAATTAGATCATTATAGAGGTTATACCTGCAAAAATAATTTCAGTTGCATTCCATATGTGTGTCAGATGAAAATCTGAAAAGCAAGCAAAAAGGGTGGGAAAAGATTTCAGTACAGAAATAAAGTAGAGAAAACAGCAAATAAAAACTGAGTTGTTTGATATGATTGGCAAGAGAATAAATAGATGAAAATTCATCCTATATTCATAGAATGGAAGAATTATTGTTATTCAAATGTGAATAAACCCCAAACATCAACAGATTACCTGTATTACTATGGAAATCACAGTTATATATACTGAAGGAAATTTATAGGATATTCTTGTAAGGCATGTGAAAAATTAAAAATCAAAGAATAGCACAAAATCTTAGAAAATAAAAGCAAACATGGAAGACATGTTCTGTGATTTACAATCTTTCTACAGAAGTATACATTGTATACTAGATTAATAAGGACAAATCTATAGATCAATGAATGGAAATGAAACCAGAACTAACTAAATTTGCACCTTACACATTGATGCTTCATCTTAGTGCAAAGAGATTTCACTGGAGAAAGAAGTATCCTTTCAAGAAATAGTACTGAGACAACATAACCAAATACTGAAAGTAAAATTGAATGTTTGTATTAGACCATGAAAAAAATAGTTAACTCAGCTAATCAAAGGCAAAATGAGGAACAATAAAATTTTTTAAGGAAAATAACATCTGGGGTTGGAAAGATGGTTCAGAGATGAAGTGCATGTAGCTCTTTTGTGGAAGAACTAATTTTCATTCCCAGCATCAGGTCAAGATACTCACAATAACTTCTACCTCCACTTCCTGGGGATTCTGACACCTCTTCCTTTCAGAACATTTGAACTCATTTGCACACACACACACACACACACACACACATACACACACACACAATTAAACAATAAAATAATAGAAGTATTTTCTTAAAAAATAAAACAAGACACAACTATTTCTGTACTTTGGACATGTAATGGTTTTTTAGTTATGATGGTAAAAGTATAAAAATAAGCAGATGAATTTATCAAATTAAATTTGGACTGGCACTGGGGGCATGATTGTTCTGGGAGTAAACAAATACTTTCCGCCTCAATTTAAGTTCATTTCCAAAAGATGAAACCTATACATGGACCATCATTGGAATGGGGAATCTATGGCTAGACAAACCATAGGTTTTAGGCGAACCCTACTATGATTCTAATAACTAGAACTGGACATAATAATAAACTAATTCCTAGCTACTTATAGTTATACCCATGTATTAATGCATATCACAACAGTTGTGGGAGGGTCTTCAGCTTCTTTTTGTTTCTTGAGACCCTTCTATATGCAATAGATACTAATTAACATGGAGTCCCACAACTGGTCCAGGTGCAGAGAATAAGGACTATGTAATGCTCAACCCTAAAGAGGACATGTATATCATACCTCCTTCTCTTCCTAAGGCTGAGAGGACATTGAAGAAGAAACTCAGACAGAATGGAAGACAGAGGTGGTGTATGACTACAAGTAAATGATGTTTACTGGTTACTGCAAGGCAGCTGAACCTATGAACTCCCAGCAGGTATGCTATTGTGAACAAGACCTATACAAGCCAGAAAAACTCCCAACTTGGAGAGGAAAATGGATGCAGTTCCACCCCTCACTGAGGAGATATTGGCAATTAATAACTGTGGAGAGAAGAACATTCGTTTTCTTTAAGAGGTAGTCAATACCTGTCTCTCTTAGGGTCCTCGTTTCTTAGCTTCTCTGGCCGTATGGATTGAAGGCTGGTAATCATTTGCTCTATGTCTAAAATCCATATATGACTGAGTACATACTGTGTTTGTCTTTTTTTTTTTTTTAACTTGGTTACCTCACTTAGTATGCTTCCTTCTAGTTTTATCCACTTGCCTGTGAATTTCAAGATTCCATTTTTTTTTTCTTCTGAGTAGTACTACATTGTGTAAATGTACCACATTATTTTTGTCCATTCATCAATTGAGGGGAATCTAAGTAGCTTCCAGGTTCTGGCTATTCCAGGTGCTGCTATGAACATAGTTGAACAGAGGGAGTTTAGGAGAAAGAGAAAGGGAGAAGAAAACAGGAGAAGAGGACATGAGGGAGCATGAAGATTGAGTCAGGGGAAGAATAGAGGGCAGCAAGAAAAGAAGAGAGATACCATAATAAAGGGAGTCATAATAGGTTTAATGAGAAACCTGACACTAGGGAAATGTCCAGAGATCTATAAGGATGACCCCAATTAACAATCAAAGCAAGAGTGGAGAAGCTACATTAAGTGACCTCCCCCGATAATGAGATTAATGTCTACCTTATATGACATCCTAGAGCCTTCATCCAGAAGCTTATGGAAGCAGAAGCAGACACCCACAGCTAAACACTGAGCTGAACTGGATCCAGTTGGAGAAAGGGAAGAATGATGAGCAAAGGGGTCATGACCAGGCTGGAGAAACCCACAGAAACATCTGACCTGAACAAGGGGAGCTCATGAACCCCAGACTGATAACTGGGAAACCAGGATAGGACTGATTCAGACCCACTGATCATGGGTGTCAGTTAGGAGGCCTGGGTAATCTTTGGAGCCTTGGGTAATGGAATCAGTATTTATCCCTAGTACCTGAATGGACTTTGGGAGCCTAATTCCACATAGAGGTATACTCTCCCATAGACACATGGGGGAGAGGCTAGGCCGTTCTCCAAATGATGTAACTGACTCATTCCCTGTGGAGCAGAAATGGGATGGGATATGTGGTCAGTGGGGGCCAGAGGAGGAGGGGGGAGAGGGAAGTGAGATTGACATGCAAAACAAGCATGTTTCTAATTTAAACAAAAGAAAAATCACCATAAAAAAGAGGTGGCCACTGGTAGGTTGAACAAGCTTCTATGAATGGCCACAGACCTAGGAATATAATGGCAGCAAAATTTGGACTCAATAGCTTTTGTATTTTTAATAATGACACAAAATCAGGTGGGTAGGGAAAGGTTGTTGGATTTGGGCAAGCAGGGGCATGGGCAGAATATTATCAAATTACACTGTATGAAGCCATGGACAATTGATGGGGATACTCATTCTGTATGATGTGAATATATGTGTCTCTTATTGGTTAATGAATATAGCTGTTTAGGCCTATGGACTGGCTGGATCTATCCAGGAAGGAAATATAGGTGGGGTTACCAGATTAGGAGAACTAGGGGATGAGAAATGAAGAGAGTCAGGAGAGAGATGCCACGCAGCCTCCGAAGGAGTAATATGTTGCTGTATTACATGTATGGCAAAGCCTCGTGGCAATACAGAGTTCAATAGAAATGGGATAATAATTAAGAGTGAGCTAGTCAGTAAGAAGCCTGAGTCACTGGCCAAAGAATTTTTAATTAACATAAGCCTCTGTGTGTTTATTTGGGACTAAACGGCTTGAGACCAGGTAGGATAGAAACCTCTATCAACTGATAGTTCTAAAAAGTGTGATTGAAAGTCATGAAATGCTCAACTTAATGGGACAGGCTTTGTCCACTCCCATTGGAGCCCTTACCATGTGGGAAGAGTAGATGGGTATAGGCTGAAGGGGGAGGTAAGGGAGGATGGGAGGAAGGGAGGGAGAACTGTAATTGAAATGCAAAATGAAAGTTAAAAAACAAAGAAAAGGCATCAAATGACTAAACTATTTTGATAAATATCTTCCTGAATCAGAACCCAACAAATTTTCTTGAATATAAAAATATCTAATACAACCTTAAAAAAAAGGCTTACATTTTTTAAAAATTCTATGAAAAAAGAACACTGTTTGATGCAAGAGGTCCTTCTGTGTATATGATGATCTTATTTGTTGATAAATAAAGTACTGTTGGCCAATAGGTAAGCAAGATAGGTGGGAATGGGAGTCAAAGAAGATTCTGGGAAATGAAGTACCGGGATCCAGACAGGAAGTGACATAGCAGGCTGACTCAGCAATGTAGGCAGGGACAAGAGGCAAATCTTCCTCTTCCTCCTGCTCTCTGCTCTGGAGCTTCCATGAGATACCTGGAAGAGTCCGCCATCGGAAGAGATCCTCGATAAGATAAATCTTATAATATATATAGATATATGATAATTAAGATTGAGTTAGCATATAAGAAAACCTAGTCAATTGGCCAGCAGCATTTGTAACTAATATAAGTCTCTATGTTATTTAGGGCAACCACGTAGCAATGGGGTTTAAGTGGCTGGCAGAAAGATTTATTATTACAACTATTAACATATACAAAAGAATATATGTCATGAGACCATGCAAAAAAAAGTACCAATGGAAACATCATATTAACAGTAAAGGGATAATATCTATTTAGATGTTTATAATATGTAAAGGAAATAAAGAAAATGTAAACAATATATTGAAAATACATCATTACAAATGAAAAACCAAGTGTAACTAGTGAAAATGAAAAATAAAGTATCTTAAATTAAAAAAAATTGGGATGAAATTTACTATGAAGCAAATAATTGATATTCTTAAAAGTATAGAGCTATGGAAATCTATGGGACCTCCTGTAATAGTTCAGTACTTGTCCCTAGCATATGTGTGGACTTTGGGAGCCCATTCGACATACAGGGATACTCCTTGAGGCAAGACACACAGGGGTGGGCCTAGGCCCTTTCCTACAGGATATGATAGACTCTGATTACCCACTATGGAAGGCCTCACCCTCCCTGGGGAGCAGAAAGGATATGTTGTAGGTAGGGTATTAGTTTGGGGAAGGGAGTAGGGGAGGCTGGCAGGGAGTGGGAACTGGGATTGACATGTAAAACAATCTTGTTTCTAATTCAAATGAAAAAGTATAGAGCTAAAGAGATTTTCTGTGTGTTTTAATATTTTATTTCCTTTTGAGAAAAAAGCAGGAGAAACCATGAAGTTGGATGCATAGGGAGCTGTGGAAGTTCTGGAATGAACTGGGGAGGGGAATTCACATGACCAAAATATTCTGCATGAAAAATTTAAATAGAAAAATTAAAAGTACAAAATATTCAGACATAGTCATAAATGCACATGTAATCAAAAAGTACAAACAAGAAGAAGGCTGAACACAAAATCAGGAAACATGAATCAATATAATATGTTTTCACATAAGGTTAAATGGTGGTTTCATGTGAAAAGGAGAGGTCTGGAGAGATGGGCTAGCCTTTATGAGCACTTGCTGCTCTTCTGGAGTACCTGAATTTACTACCCAGCTACTATATCAGGTTGCTGATGAGTATCTATAACTGCAACTACAAGTTTTTTGCATCTACAAGCATCTGAACCCAAGTATGCTAATACACACACCTTTACATAATTAAAAATGATAAAAATAAGTATTTTCAAAACTGGAAGGGATAGAAAGGTAAACAATAAAAGCACCATTTAAGTAAGAACTTGATAAACCTTTTCTAATTTGATAAGAGAATACATCTTTTTATATACTAGAGAAATGGATTAATGAATTAAAAAAATGTGAAACAATCTCTCTCTCACACACACAAGAACATTTACATACTCCATATGGAAGGTGCTGCAAACCACTGTCAATACAAAGGTCCAAATGGATTTGACACATTGATCTCAGAGGAATAAAAACAGAAATTGTAAATAAAATATATCAATAACTATATGGGACAGATATCTTTATATTACTGAAAGAATTTCAAAATTGTCAACCTGGGAGACTATGTCCAGAAAGCATATTTCAATACTGAAAGCAAGAGAATGATTCTTCAATCAGCAAAGGAAGAGATAATCAGTGCACAACCAAATTAAGTAATACTGTGAGGAAAATAGCACAAAAGTTACAAAGGGATATCGGTGACAGTACACAGTTTTAAGGATATTGTGCAGCATGAAAGGTGGAATGACATTAATTTAGACAATGATTAATTGTTAAATAAACATAAAATACTATGCCACCTACCAAAATAAGAATGTATTGCATTAGATAATAGTGAAGGTATGGTTGTGATGCAAAGAGTAAAACTCAAATGAGTATTGGGAAAATGAATAAAATATATGTGACAAATAGTTAGATATGGGAAAAATATAAAACACAAATGCAACTGCATCAATAATTCTAAGTGTAAATTATCTAAATGCACTATCTTGGTTGGTGTTTCTCAACTTGACAATATACCTACATGTGCCTGGGAAGAGGAAATCTTAACTGGGAAAATTCCTTCAAAAAATTGTATGTAGGGAAGTCTATAGGATATTTTCTAAATAAGAGATTGACATGTGAGTTCCCAGTCAAGTGTGTGTAGTGCCAACCCTAAGCAACTGTTCTTGTAGGATATACGAAAGCAGGATGGGCAATCCATGATGAGCCATATATTAATGTTTACAGTTCCTGCATATTTATCAAAACTAAAATATAATAATCCAATGAAGATATTGAAATTTGTATTATAAGAAACAAGATAGATTCATCCAGGAATGTAAGTAGAAGTAGAGAAAGGGGAAGGGTATGGGACAATGAATTTAGAGACTCAACAGTAATAAATGTTATGTAATTAAAAGAGAGTCCAATGGTGCATGAAGAAAATAAATGACATAATAAATGGAAGAAAATCAACCAACTAAAATATAGCTTAAAAATTCAGCACTGTGTAATAATTACTCTGAGAGGAAAACAGTTACTAAAATATTCAGACAACACTCTCACTTTCCTAAATTTCCATAACAATATCATACATCTTCATAGGTAGAAATCAGATAATTAAGGAAACATTTGAAATATGACAAGGAAGTCAAAGTTCAGTCTTTGAAAATGTCAATAAGAAATGTAAAAACCTTTAGGTGCCTTGTGATTGAGATAAGATGTAAACACAGATGTGGGTGTAGGTGTAGATACTGCCACAGATGCAGAGATATAGTAAATGCTGATGCTGATGCAGATGCAGATACAGATAGAGATGAAGATGTCAATGGAGCTCCAGATGCAGATGTAGATATAGATACATGTAAGGTTGAAGATACAGGTATATTCCATGGTAAAGACCAAAAGAATTGAGATTAATTTTGAAAAGGACCAACAAAATTGGCATTCCTGAGTTTAAGATTTCTTTAAGATCTTATATGAGTGTTATTATATAAATATACATCACATACATATATTTTTATATTTTCTAACTGTATTTTTAAAATTGGTAAATTTAAACTTTTAAGGGATGACTAGTTACTTTATATTTTTACTATGATTATTAGTGGTTTGTGTATGTGTGTGTGTGTTGTATTCATGTGTGGTATTTGTGCATGTGAGTATTGGGTGTGGGGAGGCAAGTGCATGACTGGGATCCCTTTATCTCTCCATGGAGGATAAGACAAATCGAAGGCAACAGTATTATTCTTTTTTAAAATATATACTTAAATTAAAACTATATTATTTTACATACAAAAATGCCGGATCTCTCTTCCTCTGTTCTACCACTCCTACATGATCCACTCCTCAGAGAGGGTGAGGCCTCACATGGAGGATCATCAAAGTTTGTCACATCATTTGGAGCAGGACTAAGCCCCGTCCCCCTGCTTGTATCTAGGCTGTGAAAGTATCACTCCATAGACAATGGGCTCAAAAAAGGCAGTTCATGCACTATTGACAAATAATGGGAGGATTACCAGTAGCCCCGTGGACTGCCCAAACCCCCCAACACTCATGCTCAAGGGCCTAGTGCCCTAGTTTGGTATTAAGATGGTTCCCAGCACTGGTATTCTTTTGGCCTTGAATTGTAAGTATCAAAATCACCACCTTTACAAGTTGGTTTAAGGCAATTCCTTACAATTGGCAAGCCTTATGCAGAAGTGAACAATGACTACCATATTAACATAATTGCTCATAATGATTTGAACCCTGCTGTTGTTTGTTGAAACTTTAGGAAATTGAGGGATTTGGAGATTTCTATTGTGGAAACCTCTCATTTTGGTTTACTGTTGCTGTATGACTTACCACTTCCCTTACAGATTACCACTTCCTGTGTAGATTACTACTTCTCTTGTAGATTAACATTTCCACCATGCATTACCCCACTTGCTACATTAAAGGGGAATAAACATTTTAGTGCAGAGCAATATATAAGCAACCATGCTTTGAGAATTTTACATAGAAAATGAGATACTAAATGAAATGCTACATGATGTTTGGGATTCTATGTAAATTCGTTGTAAAGCATAAACCCTTACTAAATATTCTTTAATGAAGGACTGAGACTTCACTGCTTACCTTGCTGTGAGGAAGTGAAATCAAATGCTACATTCTCTGAAATGTATAGTTCAGTCAAATATTAAAATGTTTATCCAAAGAATCTCTGTGGATGAAAGTTTGAATTTTCCTGTCCAAAAATGGAAATTTTCCATATTCTTCAAAATATGGGAATTACTGAAGAAACATGTTTTCATTGATTACTATTTTCCACTATTAATGTCAATAAGATGGATCTTCTGGAGAATTAACAACATCTTTAGCTACACAAATATCTAAGTTGAATCACAATTATGATACACAGGTTCTAAGTGAATGTCTGTATGAATTGGAGTTGTTTTTTAAATCATTTCTGTTAAAAGTCCATATATACATGTATATATGTATGTATACATGTATATATGTATATGTATGTATGTATGTATGTGTGTGTGCTTGTGTATGGTTGTGAGCTGCCATCTTGGTACTGGGAACTGTATCCAGGACTATTGCAACTGCAGATTTCCTAACTGCACAGCCATCTCCATAGCTACTTGTTCTGTATTTTCTTACTTTCTTGTAAATTACTCAAATGATTTTCCATAGTGCGCACAATAAATAATTTCCTATCTACCAAGGGAAAATAGGTTCTGATTTTTTCTTTTATTTCTAAACAGGAAAAATGGAAACATTTGAATTGTGTTTAGCCAATATTTAGTAGTAAATTGTGTGTGTGTGTGTGTGTGTGTGTGTGTGTGTTTTACAAAAGGTAATTACTCAAAACAGGTGCTTCCATGCAAAAAAAATGTCTTAGATAAGAGAACATGAAATAAAGCACTAAAATTTGACTTGGTACAGTTTTAAACATAAGAAGACTTTAAAATTCAATGAAGGACAGAACAGAGCACAGCATACTTGACAAGAAAACTGTAATTTCACAATAAACAAGTTAACATATTTGAGAAGAGACTGCAAGATAGACTTGAAAGAGAGATGACACCCATAGACTGACTGAGAAGCAAATATAACATTAGAAATGAAAAAGAGAAAATGATAATGTCTAGTTTATCTACAGAGAAGAAGTAAAAGACTGAAAACAAAATGAGGAAACTTCAAACCACAGGAATATGCCAATATTATCTAGAAGCTGAAAAGAAATTGGATTCAATGAGTCATGTTCTCCTAGTGTCCTCCATCCACTATGATTCCTACAGTATTTTCTTCCCATCTTCTGTTGGGTTCCTGGATCTCCAAGGGGAAGGACCTGTTAGAAACCTCCATGTAGACTCTGGATAGCCTAAAATCTATGGAAGAAAAAAACACAACTGGCCAAAAAAATAACAACAAAAATCAATGAAATAATTCCTAATGATATTCTGCTCTACTCATAGAGCAGTGCCTTATCCAGTCATTATGAGAGAGGCTTCTTCTGAAAGCAGTTGAGAGCTGTTACAGAGCTAAATCTAATGTAGAGAGAGAATCAGGTTGAAATGTTATTGCCAGATAATGCATGATGCACTGGGTTTGGAAAGTAAATGCATCATGAGGCTTCCATCTTTATGAATGCCATTGGGTGCTATTTTAAAAATCATCTGGGAGATCTAACTCTATCTTCCTGTCACCTTCTGTCACTGGAAGATAGAATGTTCCTTCCCTCAGAAGAACACCACATTTAACATAATATTTAAGGTGCCTTTGTGGAACCTGAGACTAGATTTCCACTAGACCACCTCAACTGCCAGAAAATAGGGATCACCACTTCTTCTTCTTCTTCTTCTTCTTCTTCTTCTTCTTCTTCTCCTTCTCCTCCTTCTCCTTCTTCTCCTTCTCCTTCTCCTTTTGAAAATAGATATTTTTCTCACATATTTCCTGATTGTAATTCTGCTCCCACTAATCAGTTTCTCCTCACCTCTCCTCTCAGCCAGATACATCCCTTTTCTGTCTTTCCTCAATAAACAGATTTCTAAGGGATAATAATAAAATAAAGGACTATAATAAAATAAAACAAAAACTATCACTCTGGAATGGGCAAAAAAATAAGCAGAAGACAAGAGCTCAGAGAATGCTGAAGAAACACAAACCCATTTGTTTACACATTCAGGAATCCTATAAAGGCATTGAGCTAGAAGCCATAATATATATTCAAAGGACCTGTAGGGTAAAAAGAGAGAAGAAAATATATAAATAAAATAACAATAAAATAAAATAAATGTAATAATAGAAAATGTTTTCATGTAAAGAAAAGGTCATAACATATTATGAGGAAAAGAACTCCAAAGATGCATTTACATTCCTTTTGTGTTGGATATCTACTGTGGGCATGGGCTCTACATTTAAGAGTAGGTTGTTTCCACAAGTTAGCTTCTCTTGGAGGAAATTGAATTTTCATTTGCAAGAGGTTACCAATTAGAAATTGCTTCTGGCTTAGTGGTGTGGGCATTAGTCTACTTCTCTCAGCTCTAGGATTCCATTAGGTACAGAACTGTATAGGCCCTGTGCATGCTGCTTCAGTCTCCATGAGTTCATGTGTGTATTGATACTGCTGATTTAGAGGGCTTATTTCCTAGGTGTCCCAATTCCCTTGGGTCTTTACATTCTTTCTGCCTCTTCCAAGGTTTCCTTTAACCCAGAGTTGAGATATTTGATGGAGACATTCCATTTAGGACTGAGTGTTCCAAGTTCTCTCACTTGTATATGAATATGTATATCATATTCATATATGTATATATTATAGTACTCCTCTACTCTATTAGGTTTCTATTCTATGCCTCAAATTTCTCTTACATTTGGCTGTATCTCCCTGCATTCTCTCCCTCATTCTCTTGTCCATCTCTTTACCTAATTGATCCTCCTGTTTCACTGACATCAAAACATCCATAACTATTCTATTTCCTTTCTTAATGGTATCAATCTGCCCCTGTCCCTAGTCCTTACTCTATATTTAACCTTTGTGGTTCTATAGATTGAAGTTAGGATATCATTGACTTGACAGCTAATATACATATAAAAGTGAATAACTACCACATTTGTTTTTCTGGGTCTGAGTTATTCTATGGTGGTTTAATCTAGTTCCATCCATTTTCCTATGAATTTTACTGTTTTTAAATGTGTACATAATGCTTCATTGTATAAATGCACCATATTATTTATCCCTTCTTCTGTTGTGAGTCCTCTATGTTATTTCAAATGCCTGGGTATTGTGATTAGAACAGCAATGAACATGGTTGTGCATGTATCTTTAAAGTATCTATGTAGTAGGATGTAGAGTCCTTTGGGTAAATGACCAAGAGTGGTAAAATGTATCTTGATTTTTCTCTTTCTAAGGAACAAACAGACTGATTTCTATAATGGTTGCACAAGTTTGCACTGCTACCATTAATGGATACATGTTCCCTTTACTCCACATCATCAGCAGCATGACCTTTCACTTGATTTATTGATCTTATCTGTCTTGTGAGGTTTAAAGTGAAATCTCAAAGTAGTTTTATTTTGCATTTCCCTGATGGCTAAGGATGCTGAACATTAATTTAGGTGTTTCTCAGCCATTTGAGCTTCCTCTTTTGAGAATTCTATTTATATCTGTACTCCATATTTAACTGAGTTATTTGAAGATTTTTGATTTGTAGTCTTTTTAATTTTATACAATTTTATATTATCACTCTATCATATTTGTCATAAAGACAACATCATATGTATTCACACATAAATGGATATTAGCTGTAACTTAAAGTATAACCATAGACCCAGAGAGGAGAGGTAAAAAGGATGGTTTCAAGTGGGATACCTGGATCTCCCTGGCAAAGCGAAATACTTTCTTGAGGGGACGATGGACAAGTGGGGATGTGAATATGAGCAATCAGGCTGGTGCCAGGGGCAGATGGGAAGAGTACTGAAATAGAATACTGGAAATGGGTGCAATTGTAGGTCAAGGTAGAAATTTGCAACTAGGAAACTGCAAGGATGATCTCAGGTAAGACTCCTAGCAAAAACGGATTCATAACCTGTTACTGGCCACTTCCGGAAACCAGGCAAGACTTTAAGTGAAGGGATTGGGACACCAAACCAACAACAAAGACTTTGATCTACTATCTTCCCTGCTTATCGGTTGTGTGGGAGTAAGGGTGGCCTAGAGATTGAGGGAGTGGCTAACCAATGACTGGTCCCGCTTGAGACACATGCCATGAGAGTGAGCACACACTTGACAATGCCTGGAGTGCCAAGACCCAGAGGCTGGATGGCCCAGATAAGTAGGATCAAACCAAATACAATTGGAGAAAAGAAATACCAACATAATGATGCCTAATGATATCATGTTATACTCATAGATTACTTTCAGCCCCAATTGTCATGGGAAAGGCTTCATCCAGTTACCAGTGGAAATAGATGCAGAAACCCTCAGCCAATCATTAGGCTGAGTTTGCGGATTCTGAATGAAGAGAGGGAGGATGGATTGCAAAAGCCAGTGGGTTCAAGGACATCACATTAACAGCCACAGAATCAACTATCCTGGAATCATAGGCATTCACAGAGTCTGAATCAATAACCAGGGATTCTGCCTGGAACAGCCGTAGACTCTCTACATTTATGTGACAGCTGTAAAGCTTGGTCTACTTACAGGATTATATATATATTATATATATATATATATATATATATTATATATATATTCTTTTTTTAAGATTTTATTTATTTATTATGTATACAACATTCTGCTTCCATGTATATCTGCACACCAGAAGAGGGCACCAGATCTCATAACAGATGCTTGTGAGCCACCATGTGGTTGCTGGGAACCTCTGGAAGAGCAGTCAGTGCCAACTCTTCAGCTCCTACTTAAAGGATTCTTAATGTGAGCAGGGGCTGCCCCTAACCCTTTTGGTTGCTCATTCTGGGAAACTATTCTTCATAAAGGGTTGCTTTTCCTAGTCTTAATCCAGGGGAGGTGTTAAGTCCTACCAACTTGATATACTATGTGTTGTTGATATCCATACCCCTTTCTGAACATAAATGGGATGAACGGATTGTGGGGGGAGAGTTGACATAGGGGAAGAGGTGGGAGGGATTTTGAGGGAAAGAGGGAGGGGAAACTATAGTCAGGATGTAAACTAAATAAAAAAAATTAAAAAAATATTTTCCCTTTCTATAGGCTGCTGCTTTGCCTGAATGGCAGTGTCCTTAATCATGCAGAATATTCTCACTTTCAAAAAGTCCCATTTATGGTTCATGTCAATACCTGTGCACACCATGTTCTGCTCAGAAAGTCTTTTATCATGTCAGAAAGTTCAAGGCTTTTTCCCACTTTCTCTTCTATCAGAAGTAGAGTATGTGATTTTATGTTGAGGTATTTGATCCATTTCATTTCAGTTTTGCCCAGAATGATAAGTATAAATTTATTTGTCTTGTTCTAAATGCAGATATCCAGTCTGAACAACAACATTTGCTGAAAATACTCTTTTTTTTTCATTGGGTTTTTCTGACTTCTATATCAAAATTCAGGTGTCCATGGGTTTGTAAATTTATATCTTGGTCTTCAATTTGATTTTAAAATTGATGTGTCTGTTTTTGTGCCAATTCCATGCTGTTTTTATTACTATAACTTGGTAGTACAACTTATAATCAGCCATAGTGATACTTTCAGCAGTTCTTTTATTATTAAAGGTTGTTTTAACCATCTTGGTATTTTTATTGTTCCACATGAAGCTGAAAATTGTCCTTTCAAGATATGAGCATTGTAAAGCAAATTTGATGAGGATTTCTTTGAATCTGTAGGTTGCTTTTAGTAGGATGATGAAGGTCCCAGAAGCATGGGCAATCTGTCTTTCTTCAATATCTTAAACTTTTGATCACATAGTCTTTACTTGCTTGGTTATAGATACCCAAAATATTTAATATCATTTGAGGGCACTGTGGAAGATATTGTTTTCCTTATTTGTGTCTCTGTCCATTTTACCATTTGAATATTGAAAGGCTGCAGATTAGTAGGAGTAATTCCATATTGAGCTACTTTGCTGAAAGTTGTTATTATTTGTTGGAGTCTCCTGGTGTGATATTTAGGGTCATTTGTTACCAAATAAAGATACTTTGGTAACATAATTTAAAATTTGTATTTCTTTGATCTCATTCAGTATTCTCATTGCTGTAGCAAATATTTCAATTTCTATATGGAAATTCTTTTGAGTTTATCTCCATTTAAGCTGATATTGGCTATGGGCTTTATTTAAACTACCTTAACTCTGATGAAGTATGTCTGTTGTATCCTTTAATCTCTCCAGTACTCTTATCAAGAAAAGGTGTTGGATTTTGTCAAAGACCTTTTATGCTGGGGAATCTCATAAGCACCCAGACATACTCTATTTTAATTATTTTTTTATTTTAGAGGCACTCATATTTACATATCAATCCCCATTCCCTCGCCCTTCCATCCTTCCACGTTCCCCAGCAACACCCCCAACTCACCCCCACCTCCTCCCCAGGGATAGTGAGGCCCCCCACAGGGAAATGTCAAAGTCCTTCATATCATTTGGGGGAGGGCCTAGGCACTCCTTGCTGTATGGGGGCTGCAATAGTATCCCTCCATATGGAATGGACACCCAAAATCCATTTGTGCTCTAGGGATAAACACTGGCTCCACTGTTAGAGGTCCCATAGACTGTCTTGGCCTCCTAACTGGCACCCACATTCAGAGAGCTTGGATCGGTCCAATGCTGGTTCCCCAGCTTTTACGACTGGGGTCTCTGTGCTCTCACTAGGTTCAAACATACTCTTAAATTAAGACTACATATTAGTAAATGTACCTGGTAGAAATAAGCAAGGAACAATTTGATTCCATAATTGGTAGAACTCATTGTAATTCATCCATGGAGATAACATAGGCAAAGGAAGATTCTATCATTGAATAAGTAGAAAACTATTTGTAGATTGAGATGATGAAAACTATTAAGAGTCAGATATCTGATTCCAGATATTTTCACACTCTGTTTGCTACTGAATTAACCATCATGGTAGAAGAAAGAAAAGAACTCAAACAATTTTAAAATAAGGCAATCACTTGTTAAGTGTCTGAGATTTTGAAGTGCCCACTTCAGTGATCCCCTGCAGATGACAGATCAAGGAAATCAAGCTATTGTCACACCCCACCACATGCAGGCAATCAGACAATCCCATTATCATTTGATAGAGAGAGTATTCAGTAAATCCTCTA
Source organism: Cricetulus griseus (assembly GCF_003668045.3). Lineage (NCBI taxonomy): Eukaryota > Metazoa > Chordata > Mammalia > Rodentia > Cricetidae > Cricetulus > Cricetulus griseus. Next base: position 67,849,994 of record NC_048601.1, read on the forward strand.
CAGAGAGATGGATCTGTTCAAAACCACATAATTATTAGCAGCAACACCCACTAACTGTGTATCTTTTTGGTGGCACAGACTGTTATGGACTGAGCATAGGTCCTCAGAATATGATGGTGATAGGCTCATTACAGGGTATTAAAGTTTAAGTGAAAACATTATGGAGGAGCCTTCATGATATCACTAATGTCCTCAGTGAAAGAGTTACCCTTGGGGTTAAGTAGCCAAGGGTTAATAGTGCTTGATGCTCTTCAGAGTACTAGAGTTTAATTCCAAGTACCTATATCTGGCATTTCAAAACTGCCTAAACTCTGGATCCAGGAGCAAGTGATACCTCTCATCTCAAAAGGCACCCAAAATCATGTGTATAATTGCATGCACATGCACACACACACACACACACACACACACACACACACACACACACACACACAGAGAGAGAGAGAGAGAGAGAGAGAGAGAGAGAGAGAGAGAGAAAGAGATAGATAGATAGAGAGAGAGAATATACACAGAAAGAGAGAAAGAATTAGAAAAAAATTTTGTAACAAGAAATCTACTGGAAATTTGCCTTTTTGCTTTGTCTACAACATCACATGAGGACAGAATGGAAAAGTGTCCATCTGAAATCCAGAAAGAGAGCCCACTGTAGGAAGTGGGATCACAATTTAATCTTCGTACTCTTGGTTTCCAGAGTTGTGTGAGGAAATTGTTTACATTGTCCATTCCATGATTTTTTAAAGGCTTTTGGAGCTAACAAAATCAAAGATTATTCTTTCCTTTCCCTGACTGTTGGTCCAAACCAAGTGAGCCAATCTAAGAAGAAAAGCTTTAAGGAAACATCCCTAAACTGTTCCTGCCTTGACAATCAATGGGGTTGAAGGTGTCCTCTCTTAGATTCAAATGTTGCAATGATCATAAGAAGCTAAGGCATTGAGAAGAAGCTAGAATGCATAAAGTTAACGGTCTTGAGGAAGAATGGCTGCTCAGGTTTTAGTTCATCCAATCTTCAATGTTCGATACTAGGAAAGCACAGAAGACATTCCTTTCTAAATAGCCAGAATCCAAAGCCACCTTGGGAAAACAGACCATCCTTCACCAAACAACACAAATGAAGGACAACTTTGAATTTCCCAAACTTGGAAACTGTGGAAAAATTCTATTCTGTTCTTCATATATTTTTGTAGTAGAAATATAGACTGAGAAAATGCCCTCCTTCTCTTTGATCTCATGCTTTCTCCCTCCTTGTACCCGAAGAGACCACCTTAATGACAGCCCAAGTGACAAGATTCTGAAAGAAGCCTTGAAATATTTGTTTCCTCCAGGAGAAGTTTATATGGTATTGTATGCTGAGCTTCTCAGAAATGCTTTTTCTTTTTCTTTTGCTACTCTGTCTGATGGGATCCACAACCAAATGTAGCCCCCAAAAGCAAAGTGTTTTCTAGACTATGTATGGTGAAAATATTCATTTTCACTTTTTTTTGCAGACAACATGTGTTTGCTATTTCGAGAGTGTCTATTTCTCTGTGTTAAGGGCTTGTGAATACCAACAATTCTGGTCAGCTTTACCTGTCAGCATGAAATAGCCCAGAGTCATTAAAAGGGTGTGTCAATTTATGGATTGCCTACATGAGACATGTCTGTCAGGGAATCTCTTGCTTGTTCATTAATTTAGAAGGATCCAGCCCACTGTTGCCTACACCATCACTAGACAGCTGGTCCTAGTTGTTTAAGAAAGATAGCTGAGCGTGAATGAGTGAACTAATCACAGAATTCCCCCATGACATCTGTTGTCCTTGGTTGTAAATTCTCTGGTCAGAAGTAACATTCATGGAATAGTAAACATCCCTGCTTTTCAGTTTCTGCCTTAATTTCTCTCAAAGGTAGGCTGTAAACAGCAAGTGTAAGATAAAATAATTCCTTTCCTACACTTAGTTGCTTTTAATGAAAGTTTTATCAATGTGATGGAAAGGAAGCAAGACGGCCTTAATCATTATCCTTAGTTGATTCTCCTTATGACTTGCTCTGGCCTCATACATTCATTTGAGTCTTATAGTGGATTCTTGAATAACTACAAACATCTGACATATGTCTTGAAGTTTTTGATTTAAATATTGCAAATAATTGTTGATCAAAAATATGTAAATAAAAAGGGGCTATTTATACCAATAGGCTATTATTTAACCATAAAAATAGCAAAATAACATCATTTTTAAAATCAAGAATAGAATTATAGATCATCATGTGAAATAAAATAAGAAAGGTGCAGGAAGACAATTATCCCATGTTTCTCCTCACATGCAGGGCCTTAAAAGCAGATGACATGAAAGGAAAAACTGAAGAGAGCCAAGATTGGAAATGGAGCAGAGAAAGAAAGATGACAGGTGTGACATGATGAAGCATGCTGTGTACATATGTAAAATTATCATAAGGAGATGTTGCTCTCTGTAATTAAAACAGGGTAAAAATAAAATTTATATCATCAGGAGAAACAATGACTCTTCCTATTTTCTACTTATAACAGAAAATACTCATAAAATAAAGTGAGACTCAACAGACACTGATTATCTAAGCTTAAATGTAAACTATAGGGTAGAATGATAAAGAATTAACAATATTTTTTCAGGTAAAAGAATATAAGACTACTCAATTTTACTTCAGGACACAGAGGGTGTTGTTTATGCAGTATCCAAACAAACATGTCTTAACGCTGAAACAAAGCTTTCAAATCAAAAGCAACTGTAAGAGTCATAAACCATGGATGCACTCTACAGCTAAAAGTGAGTGTAGGAGTTCTTTGTATTTTATTTGCTTTTTCTGTCTTAAGGTCAAATCTTTTTCTTTTTCCTCTCAATGAGAAATAATCTATGTTGTCCCAATGTTCCAGAGTATTGAATTCTATATACAAAAAACCCCACACAATTGGAGGCTCAATTTAGGAATATACATTGGCTTCCCAAAATACTTTAGGCTTCAATATAACCTGTAATTCTCTTGTCTTAATTGATTGACAACATATAAATATATATACAGTATGTTCCTTATGACATTTTGTAGCTGCACATAATATGCACTCACTGTATCTTCATTATAATGTACATGGTCAATAAAGTTTTATATTACTTTAATACATATTCATTAGCATGATATAGTATGGTGTTTGGATCATTTGAGGGGAAGAAAGAAAAGCCCATTGCAAAACTCATTATTTAGAGGCTAAATGGATGACCTGATGCCAAAGAGTGGTGGTTTTTATTCCCTAGGACATAAGTTTGGTTCCCTGATCCCAAGTTGAACAGCTTAGAACAAATTGTAACTGTAAGTCCATGGTATCAAGTGGCATTTCAATCTGTGGAAGCACCCACAAAAAGCTAGTCGTGTGTGTGTGTGTGTGTGTGTGTGTGTGTGTGTGTGTGTGTGTGTGTGTGTGTGCACATGCTTGTGCACACACCCCCCCCACACACACACAGACACAGAGACACAGAGAAAGGAATGGAAATAAAAACTTATTTAAAGATCTCATTTTCGGCTCCAAGAAAATACTTTTAACACTGTCTGATTGGTTTCATTATTAAGCATTGTGGAATCATAAAGTACAGTGAAGGGATTGATTGTGTTAGCTGGAGGAGTGTGGGTTGGTTTCTTCCAGAAAGAAGCTTGTCTTTGGAGGGATTAAAAATTAGTAGACCTCTATTTCAGAGAAAGAAACTGAAGAAAAGTATAGCTCTACATGTGTCCTCTAGTTTTATTTACCACATTCGAAGGTGATTATTCAGAAAACCACTTTGTTCTTACAAACTTGACTCTAGTGATCTGTCTTTTAGTTGCACTGCCTGTGTTCACAAAGCCATTTCTAAAGTACCTTCATGGAATCTCTTACTAAGAGCTGGAGAGGTGAGTCTACTGCAGGGTAGAGTTTCCTTTTCCTGATAGCTAATATTAGTGTTTTCTCAAATTTCTATGACAAATTTCTGGGTTTTACTTTGAGACAGTCCTGTTCACATTTTCATCCCATATTTAACTCACTGATTTTTCTGTGTTTTATTTTGTAATTGAATTGTTTGGTTTCCTTATAAATTCTGGTTATTAAGCAATTGTCATTTCTATAATTTGCATTTCTATTATATAAGTTGTGTCTTCACTCTCTTGTTTACTGTGTTGGACAAAAAGCTTTTCCTAATGCTGTAATCTAATTTGTCTGTGTTTTTCATGACTGTGCTCCTGAGGTCCTACCTGAATGTCCCTTGTGTAGGTCAATATCATGTAGTATTACCCCTGTTTTATTGCAGGGATTTTATAATTTCAGGTGTTACATGTAGTCTTGAATCTACTTTTAGTTGATTTCTAATGTATGCTGACAAATATGGCCAAGTTACCGATTTCCGCATGTGAATATACAATTTATTCAGAACCCTTCAACAAATGGGGGTGAGATGGTTGTGAAATGGAAGCTGTTATATCTTATTAATGTAAATCAGTAGAGCCATTATGGAAAGGAGTATGGATTTTCATAAATTGGAAATGACTATCATATAAGTCAGCAATCGTACTACTACATATATATCCAAATAACATGTAATCAGTATATCAAAGACACAGCTCCACTTTCATGTTACTCCAGCACTGCTCACACTAACCAAAATACATGTCATTTAAGAGATGAGTATTTAAACAAAGTGCATTATATAAAATAATGAATATATATATATATATATGAATATATATATATATATATATATATATATATATTATATATTCAATCAAATCTTTTGTCAACAATATAGTTGCCCCTGGAGAGTAAAGGAAATATACCAGACAGAGAAAAACATGCCCCACAAAATCTCACTCATAGGTATAATATAAAATCTTGATGTTTTCAATCAAAGGATAGTATAGTAGTGGTTATCAGAGGTTGACAATTCACTGGGGTTAAAGTAGCAGTTTATTGATGAGTATAATGTTTCATTTATGTAGAAAGGATGAAGTATCAGTAGATGGATATTCTAGTTCTTGTGATTATTATACAATTTATACATCAATAAAACATCATATCATCTACTCTGAACAACCTCTATTTTTATATAATTTGAAAGTAACTAGAGACAAATCTTTGAATATATAATAAATATAGAAAATTAGTGCCTCTACAAAAGATGTATTGTTTATGTTCTGCTTTTATGTACACGGGTGATTTGTCTGCACATATGCATATGTACAGTGTGTGCAACGAGATCTGATGAAGGCATTCAATCCTTTAAAACTAGAGTTACAGGTAGTTGTATAACACCATGTGGGTGCTGAGAATGAAACATGTATCTGCTGCAGGAGTAGCCATTGCTCTTACCCACTGAGCCAACTCCCCATCCCTGAAAGACAGAATACTTTTTATTGTTATTGTTATTATTATTGTTATTTAGGAAATAGTTTGGCTTATTTCATGTCTAAAGTGGTAAAAATAAAACAGAACTTTGCTTCTTTTAACTACAGAAAATTAATAATATTCAGCTTAGCAAAGTTTAAAATTATTCATGGATGGTAATGCTCCTAAGCTGATATGAACATCTAAAAGCTAGTAAGTTTTAGAAGGAATTAGTGTAAATTTAGCACATACATGAAATCTATACCTGCACTGTCTGAGAGAAGGGAGTGTATTAACACAGCTGTGGTTGTGGTGGGGTTTTTTTTTGGGGGGTGGGAATGATATTGTAATCACCTCTTCACATGATATGTCACTCAACTACAGCTCCTGACCGAAGACATTATATACTGAATTCCTAGAAGAGTTTCAAGTTTTACATCATCCTTCACATTTTTTATATTTATATAATTCTTTTCATGTCCATAGCTCTTAATTAAGTAATATTTTACTCTCCTCTCTGATATTTTTTAAAGGAGAAAGAAAGAGAGACAGTAACATACAGTTCATTCATGTCAGTCAAAGAACACCTTTGGACTTATATAATTCTTTTCATGTCCATAGCTCTTAATTATGTAATATTTTACTCTCCTCTCTGATATTTTTTAAAGGAGAAAGAAAGAGAGACAGTAACATATAGTTCATTCATGTCAGTCAAAAGAACACCTTTGGACTTACCTCTCTCCTTCCACCTTGTGGTGGTATGAATGAAAGTGTCCTCCATGGTCTGTTGCGTTTGAACATTAATTCACTTGATGGTTGCACTCTGTGGATGTCTTAAAAGGTATTGCCTCCTTGCTGGTTGAAATATTTTACTGGAAGCAGTCTTTGAGATTTCAAAGCCTCACACCATTCCCAGGGCATTTTCTCAGCTTGCTGACTGCAGTTTGAGACACAAACACTAATATTCTGCTGTGGCCATCATATCAGCTACAATGAATTCTTTCCCCTCTGGAACCAAAAGCTCAAGTAAACACTTCTTCCTATAAGTTGCCTTTATCATGGTGTTTTATCACACCAATAGAAAAGTGACTAATACAATCCTGGAGATAGAACTTGGGTTGCCAGGTATGGCAAGAGGCACTTTTATCTACTGAGCTACTTTACTGGCCAAATGTCTACATTTCTAATTTAAAATTGTTGGAAGCAGAAAGAAATAATGACTACATTACAGTAAATGGTAGATGTAAAGAGGATTTTTATAATTCCCATATTCAATTCTTCACAAATCATTTAATCTCCAAAGCCATTAGGTACACAATTTTACCACTAGAAACTTTTAATAATATATTTAGGCAATCTTGGCACAGAAGAACAGTCATATTAAAATAATTCTTGTTTATCTTTTACAGACTCTTCTCCAAAGAATATGTACAGAAACTAAAATTTGGCAATTACTGTTCCTTTTTCTTCTAAAAATCTGTGTCTGAACTCGTACTTAAAAATAATTGTCTTCAAAAGTACACTTGGCTCCAGATCTTCCCTATAATCTTTTCCAGAGCTCACCTATTCTGTTTAGCCACGTAAACCTGGACTAGGTGATACTTCATTCAAATATACAAGAGACACAGAAGATATTAGTCTCTGAAGGAAGCGATTCTAACCCCAAAATATTGGGATATTTACCTACTTCTTTTCCTTATTTTTTTCTTTGTTTTATTCAATAGAATTTAAAATTGTGTCTAGGTCAAGAAAAAAACAAGAGTTCCAGTGGTATGACTTAGTGTACAACATTACTTGCTTTGCAAGCCAACCTATCCAATAATACCTTATAAAAATTCTGATGCCTGGGTGTTCATTTGTAATCACAACACTCCAGTGGTGAGATGATAAACAGAGATGGGAGGAGTGTGAAGTGAAGCAGCAGAAACAAGAGAGACCCTGCCTTAACAAACTGGAAGGAAAGTAGTGACTCCTTAATGTGTCTTTGGACTTCACACACATGTGTGGCATGCTAATTCAAACACACACACACACACACACACACACACACACACACACACACACATAACCTAAGTAATAATAATGAAGAAAACACAAGAAATAAATCATACCTATAGAAATTTTGACTCTCATCTTTATATGGTAAATAAAATATTTGAAATATATAAAATATGTCACAGATTATTTTATTCTTCAAAAATAATTATGTAGTTCAATTTCACTTTAAAGTCACTGCTTTTATTTAATAAGATAGACTTTTTAAAGGTACATATATATAGCAAGCAATGTGAATAAATCGATGCATGTATACCCATAGTTCCGTAAGTTTCCTTTCCAACCAGTTTTTTGTTCTTTGTTTTACAGAATCTGTTTTAATAGCAAATGGCATTAATAACATAGTGTAATTTGTGGGGGAAAAACATGCTTACTGAAAATTAGCTCATGTTGTTTGCAAAATGCAGGTGACCTAATTTCATGTTCCATTGCCAGTGACTCACTATGTGTGGACACAGTCCTTAACCTCTGTCATTTATACTTTGCCAACTAGAAATGAGAATAATTATATATTGCATGCTGGCAGGTGGCTGAACCTTCCAAAGCTGGATTGGGTTCAGAACTATGATACCATGGTGCAATCAGGGCTAAGAATTTTATCAACTGGAGGCTCATTGTTTCTTTTAGTTCTCATATTCTTGCCTTGCCACTTGTCTTTGATCATGAAAATGTGCAAAAATAGCAAATTTTTAGTATCATTTAACAGGACACCTCCTGACCACAGAGACAGCTCGTCAACAGGTAAGGGAGCTACCAAATGAGCCTCAGACTCTTGAGTTTTCTCCGTAAGACCCACATGGACCAAGCAGGGAATCTGATCCTGCAAAATATCTCTGGCTCCAGATGAATGCCAACACAAGGCATAATAAAATTCAATAGCATTAAAAAGTAGAACTCCTTCTTACAGCAAACTCTTTCCTGACAGATAATGTTACAGAACAAAAGCAATCACTTCAGGATTTATCAGTAGCAATTGTTTTACTTTACAATTTGCTTCCTTTCTCTTCCTTCTTCCAGCAGGGGAGCTGACCTCTTCTCTCATTTTTTTTTTTCCTGGAGAGATGCTATCAAATCAAAATAAATATTTATATATATAAAGAAGCAAAAACTAATAAAAAGTCACTAGATCAACAAAAATTCTTTCCTGTTTGGTGTGACTTTTTTCACTTCTGTAGGTGATTTCAGATTTCCAGGTGATGACAGATACAAGAAAGTCTGCCTTGACTTTAGATTTTATCGGAGTTCCAAAAGGGGAATTTTAGTAAGAAATGGAAGTTTTGTAAGTTTTTCACCATTCAAATTTTCATTTCATGATTGATTATTTGTATATATTGCCCTTTCTGGTAAATTGGTGCAGAAACAGTATGACATAAATCATAAATAATTGCTAAAAATAGGAATGCAATTTTCTTTTTAAAATTTTAACCTCATACATGAGCACTTCCTTTATGTCACTAGGCCCCCTATTCCTCTTGTGTCCTACCTTCTCCCTCAAATTCATGAACTCCTACCTCTAGTATTGCTCTTAGGTACATGTGTCCAAGCCTGACTCCTTAAGATTGGAGAATTAGTGTGGGAGACATCTGAAAGGAAGTGATTCTCCTTCTCTAAGCAGACATTGGCCACTCTTAGATATTCATATAAGGGTGGGACTATGTGTAATTGCCTCTGTCCACATTGGCTTTAAACTGGTCATGTCTTTATGCCAGACTGTTCAGGCAACCACATTATTGAGGTTCACGAATGTGCTTTCCTTGTGCTGCCTAAGGGGCACTATTTAGTGATAAGTGTCTTGGGCCTCAGACTCTTACCATCTTTCTGCCTCTCCTCTGGAATGCAAGATATTTGCATGTAAATAAATGGGACTAGAAAAGATTGTATGTACCAAGAGAGGCACCTCAGAACCAATAAAAAAATGCCACATTCGCCATCTTATTTATGAATCCCAACTCCAATGCTTCAGATTTGAATATATAACCTGAAGTAACAGAAGAACCCAGGGGAGTTAAAAAGGAATGGTGAGGAAAGGAAGAGATAAAAAACTGAACTCCATAGAGGGATCGTAAGAGACAGGTGTTCTGAACAGAGAAATAGAGAAAATAGGGCACTTTAACTGGTGAGCAAGTAAAAATGCACCCTTAGAATGTTTTCAGCTGTAATGATTCAAATTAAACTTTCTAGCATCCACTTACCATAGGAAAGCCTTTAGTGCCTGAGTCTGACCTCTGCAGTCTCATGTACCAGCAGGCACACTGAAGTTACCTTAGTTACCAGCATCCTTGCTCCTTGGGAGCCTCCATATTTTTGTTCCTTGTGCACTCTCTTCCTCTGCCAAGAACACACTCCCCTGGTTCACTCATTGTCTAACTTCTGTGTCTCCTTAAAGACTCAGTTCAATATATCAATGACTCTAAAAACCTTCCACAACAACATGAGGCCAGATTGGGGGTTTCTCTGTTGTACTTCAAAAACACTCAGGATGTACTCCTATGATTGTCATGGTAATTATCAGTTTATCTAGCTCTTAAGAACAGAGTCCTGATTTATTTTTATAGCTATTTATGAGCAAGACTTCAGACTACTTTTTCAAACAGATTAACTTTTACATGTGGCAATGTATAAATATAAAGGCTCATTCCTGAAATCCTTTTGTTGTGTGTGAAAATATGCTTAGTCAATTGTTTCCAAGGACAGGGAGAAGGGATTTTTTTACATGTATCAAATATTCATGTGGTTATTTTACTGTACTTGCAACTAACATATTCACTTTAACAGGCATCATGAAGATGTGCTCTGGCTGTCAGTGTGGGTGGATTTACAGTCTTTTTCAGCTTCTGCTGATATTTGCTATTTCTTCCTCTAACATGGAATTCTTATGTAAGTGTAGGCATAAACAAGAGTGGTCTTAATTTAAAACCAAATTGATGTAAATCACCATTCTAAATCACAATTAAATCCCTGTGACAAAATGAAGGCTGTACCATGATTTATCAACTGTGTACCCAACTGACTTTTCTTTTTAAAGTAGAATCTCTATCCATGTGTTTTGGGCCCCAGAAGCACTGTTTCCTTACATAAGGCTTACAATAATAAGTCTATATAACACTATTTTAAATTTTATTTAATATGCTCAGTAAACCAATTGTTATTTAGTTCTAAGGATTGAATCCTCACATATAATCTTTGTTTGCCCCTAATATTTATTATTTAGCATGAGCAAATCTATTGCAATCTGACTTCCTCTGATTTCTGAAGGGTTTGAAAGAGTTTTCTGTTATTTTGGCATAGATGGCATTTTCTTTCTAAATTGAGTTGAACCTCAGTTCCTCTTTTTCTGGTTATTAAGTCTGACTCAACGTAGAGAAATTAATTCTGTAACCTTAAGCTTTTCTGTCTTGAACCTCATGTGCCTCAGCCATGTTTTCTTCCATTTGTTCTTTTGATAAACAGATTTTCCTATCTTCTTCTGAATGTGAGAATTTTATGCATACTCTCAATGTCAACTATCACTATTTTGTGTCCTCCATATCACTCACCACTTAACATGAACCTGTGTCCTGAGGAGCTATTTCAGAAACCTTACAGAGGAATAAATCTCTCTCTCTCTCTCTCTCTCTCTCTCTCTCTCTCTCTCTCTCTCTCTCTCTCTCTCTCTCTCTCATCCAGAAACTACTCTGCTCTTCTATAAGTGAAACAAGAGGTAGCCGCTTCATCAATGAAAGAAAATTTACTTTTAACTTTTTTTTGCATAAATACCGAGCAGTTGAGTGATGATTGCTGAGTCAGCATATATAGACTGCTGACCTACCTTTCACAAATGAAAGTTTCACTACCTGTTATGTAAATATTAGAAAGGAAATATGTGTTCCAAATCAATCTGCTCACATTCCAACTTGTCTGTTAAATGTGCACCATTTCAAGAGAAATGGGTAGGGGCAAAGGATAATTCTCTCATCTGCAGAATAGAAGGCAATTTCAGGATTATGCAACAAGCTCCTTTGTATTTCTTATAAACAAATTTAATTGACCCTTCAGCTCTGTAATAGATTACTTCCCTGCATGATATATTTCACTTGTCCTGATCTAAACTGTTTGCTTTGTGCAGTTCTAGACATCTGGACCTCTTTAGCTTGTTCTTCAAGTTTCGTGGTCTGACTTGACTTGCCTTGGATGATGTAAAGTTGGCAAATAGACTAAAGCAGAGACTGAAAAACAGCAGCTCATTGGGACTGGATCTTTCATCTTCATCACCTCCATCATGACCATTTGCTCTAGACTGATCTTTCATAATGCTCCAATCCCAGGCTTTGGGAATATGCCTTCTAAAATCAGTCATTTAGTAGAATAATTTTAATACTATCAACTTTAAAAGATATTGATATGTGCATGAATGCTAATTTCACAATTTCAATGCAATTTTGACATATAATTCATGTGTTCTCTTTATGTTGTGACTTATATGAGCATTTGCTTGTAGTTGTACCTCTGTCTTGGATATTGGGTCTAAATACAGGTAATGAGACATATTTAAGAAACATTTTATCAGTTAAAAAAACCCTAGAAATATCTTGGCAAATCTCTATCCTATCCCCTTATCAGGGTTAAGTTTAAAAATTTAACTCTCTCTCTCTCTCTCTCTCTCTCTCTCTCTCTCTCTCTCTGCCTCTCAAATCTAAGATAGTATATATACATATGTGAACTCTCATCACAGGCTTATGAAGTAACTCTCTGTCTCATGAATATATACTTCTATTTCTGCTTTTAGATACAAAGATTAGCACCCCTTTCTCCTCTTGAAGTGATTGTAAACACTGACTATTCTATGTACAGAGAATCCTTTCCTTTTACAAATAATTGCACCCCTCTTTTGTTTCCTCTATTCATGTCTTTGTCATCTTACTCTGTCAATATTCCTTTGGTTTTCTTGTCTGACAACACATATGAGTCAGGGATTTTTCCCTTGTAAGAGGACCAAAGCACCAACCATTTCCTTTGAATTATTTCCCCTTTGACCTGTGAATCCCCTTTCCCCTTTTTCAAGGTAAAAAGCATTTACATTTTTTTCAAACCATAATCTTATATAGTACATATTGTTTATATGATCATCTTAAAGGCAGAAAAAGAGTAAAATGCTTGCGTTGATGTGACTGTGTATGTTATTTACTATGTAGACAATTAATATGTGATTATAATAATACTTTTTCAGACACCCATTGCTATTTCTGGGGCTTTAAATTGGCATTTGCAACATTTGTCTAATGTTTTCACACCATGAATGTTTTATACATTGAAAAGGATTGATACAGATCAGTTCAAAGTTAATGACTAATTTTGGTAATAAGATTGTAAAGATCAGCAATATTAAAAGATTTATTTTCCCAAATGAAACTTAAAATCACATATGCATGCTTCAAACAATATCTTTGTTTTCTATATTAGGATATAATTTTACTTTGTACAAACAGGCAAATCATGAACAACACAGGGAAAGGAACCATTTCTACTTCAAATGTCATTGATGTCCATTAATTATTAGGTGTGATTCATGCATTCATAATCCTTGGTGTACTTACAACACAGATTCTAGTCAAGATTTGTATATACTGTTAAAATGTTACAATAAGTAATTTTGAAGCATCTTTATACCAATAACACTATGCACACCGCCCAACTCCATTGACGTGTTTATATGGAACCACCCAGATTATTTCATTCTAACTGATACATGAAGAACAAGGAACACAATTGAGCTGAACACTTTACTTTTGTTGCCACTTCCCTTGGGGTTTCAATTTTTAAGAGTGCTCTGCCTTTCCACTAGCCTGAATTCCTTCAATTGCATCACCCTCTGCCCTCATATTCCTGCTCAGGAGTCTTCTATCACATTATTGATAACTCAGTAGGAAAGCACTATATTCAGAAGTTCTTGGTTCCTCTAAATATACATAGATGTCAAACTTGATTGAGTTTCTGGCCTGATTCCAGAATTCTAAGTCAAAAATTATTTTTCTTCTGAAATTTCAGGTGCTATAAAATGCATTTTCTAGAAAATAGGGCAGGTAATGAGAAATATGAAGTATCTTTGAGCCAAAAAATATTATGGAACAAGGACATATTTACAAACATGCAAGACTAGGAGTTTCAGTGGAAAAGTCAACACTCACATTCACCATTCCACTCTATTGCCTCATTTGTGTCCTTTGCAATGCCTGCCATCACCTATTAAATATGGCTTATTGGATAATAACTTTATAAACAGCTTCTTTCCCGAATCTTGTTACTATCAGATATTAATTGGTTATTACACCAGCATATCTTGTGTACAGAGTATATAACATTGTGGAGAAAGTATACTATTTCTATAGTAGAGGAGGAAACATTCTAACAACCTTATTCATACACATCAACACACACACACACACACACACACACACACACACACAAAGAAACACAAACACACACATACACACACACACACACACACACACACACACACACACACACACACACTACTTTTCAACATTGTCTTTCAAAAGCATCCTGAACTGAGTTCATTCTTGTCATGTATTTGAATGTCTTACTTTTTAAAATGTACGCTGATACTAAGAGCTTACATTTCTGTGTGGTCACACAGACAGAATACTTCTGAGATACAATTAAACCATAATGTTCTTATTTATAGCTCCACACCACATTAAACAATGTTGCCTTTATTATGTAAAATGTAGCAACTGATTTAAGATCTCTTTCAGGTCAAACTTTCAGTGGTAGTGGATGCCTCTTCTATCATGGGTTTGAACTCAGTCATTTTTTTCTCAATCCAGAAGTTACTGAAGATCTCTTCCTGGTGGACAGTGATTTGTCAGATTTTATTCTAATCAAATTAAGATGCGCCTATATTCAAATGCACATTGTAATGTTGGTTTATTAATGAGAAGAGAGCACTTCAGAGATTTGTCTTTTAAATATCACCCATCTAAGATTTTGACTATATGAAGCTGATTAACATGAATTATATTGAAATATCCTGTAGGCATAGTGATTTGGATATGTAGATTATAAGACAATATAACAGAATTCACTGAAATTCAAAATTTTGCTGGAATTGGTTTGTGTTCCACAATACAAAACAAATTGGGGAGAGTCAGGCATCTAGATAATGGCATCTAGAAAGAGACAGAAACATAACCAATGGCTGGAATAAATCTAGGATGACATTCTGCTCCTACTATGTTTTAAGGCAGTGTTAGATTTTTTTCAAGGAAGAAAACTGACAGATACACCAGAAAGGACCTGCTCAGTGCAGGACTACCAGGCTTTGGGCATCCCTATCTGCAGTGTGGCACCCACACCCAGGGTGGAACCAGAAGTGAGACTATTCCAAGAGCTTAGGTGAAATATTGGATTGTTCACAGTGTCAATCAAGCAAGCAAGTTCTGACTACATTAACAGTAATTCTCATTGTCTCTAATTAACTCCACAATTAACAATGGAACCTTGGCATATAGATTTCATTATTGATTAAGCTTTTTCATCTATTTTTGGGGAAAATGTCTGCATATCTCAATAAGGATGCAATGAATTTTTTATGCTGTCTAAAAGGACTCCATGAAATGAATGCCCTAGGAAAATTCAGATAATAGACTCTTGTATCAAAAATGGAATGTAGGGATAGTGATATAGTACCTTGGATATGGAAGGACTCTTGCCACAAGTCTGATTTCAACCCAGATCATCACAATCACTATGGCATGTATACATCTACACAATAATAAATAGCTAGCTAGCTAGTTAACTAGATAGATAGATGATAGGTATAGAAGTAAATACGTATTGACTATATATTATCTCAAATCAATCCTGAAAAATACATATTCACAACAAGTTTTAATTATTTCAGCTCTGACTTAGCTTACTCAGTCAGCATCAGAGTTGTAGGCATTCAGTAGTTTTCCTAAAAAGTATCTGTGTTATACAGATGCTTCCTTGGTTTCTTAAAATAACAGAGAAGTAGAAGGTAATTGAAATTAATGTGGATTCTCTGGTGCTAATATTATGGTTGGTTATTTTGACTCCCAGCTTAGACTCCTACCAATAGTTGAGAGGAGGCCCGAACTGGCCTGCTCATGTAATCAGATCAGTGAATAACCCAAGTATCATCATACAGCTTTCATCCAGTAATTGATGGAAGAAGATGTAGAGATCCACATCCAAGAATGAGGCCTACTTCCAGAAATCCAGTTCAAGAGAGTGAGGAGTGAGCTAGGGAGGTCAAGATCATAATGGAGGAATCTGCAGAGACAGCTGTACCAAGCTCTAGGGAACACATGAACTCTAGACTGACAATTGTGGAGACTCCAAGGGACCAAACAACACCCTGTCCCTCCCTTTCCCTCTCCCTCTCCTACTTCCCCCCTCTCTCTTTCTCTCTTTTCCTCCTCTTCTATCTCCCTGCCTCCCTTGATCTCCCCATCCCACTCCCTCTCTCCCTCCTTGTCTCCCTCTCTTCCCCTCCCTTTCTGCTCCCTCTCTTTCCCCTCTCCCTCTCTCACTCTCCTTCTTCCTCCCTTCCTCCTTTTCTCCCTTGCTCCCTCCCTCCCTCTCTCTCCTACTGTATATAAGTCAGGATGTAAATGTCTCAGCTACTGAACCAGGTCCATGCCTGTCTGTTTCTCACCATGATGATTGTGAACTAACATTCTAAAACTTTGTTTTTTTGTTTGTTTGTTTGTTTTTCGAGACAGGATTTCTCTGTGGCTTTGTAGGCTGCCCTGGAACTACCTCTTGTAGACCAGGCTGGTCTCGAACTCACAGAAATCTGCCTGCCCCTGCCTCCCGAGGCTGGGATTAAAGGCATGTGCCACCAACGCCCAGCAACATTCTAAAACTTTAAGCGAGCCCTCAATTGCTTTCTTTTCTGAATTGCCTCACTCATTGTGACTTTCATAAGAATAGAACAGTGGCTAACAGAGTCTTCGTGTCTTTGCTCTCTCCAAGCAGATAGATTACTATCTATTGCTGTATAAAAAAAAGAAAAAAATATGCCAAATCCAGTGGCTTAAAATAATTACTATTTAGTATTTCAGTTTCTACACATCTGAAAGATAGTGATCATAGCTTTTCTGATCCCTCAGTGTTAACTTCTTGCACAATCTGGCCTCAGAGTTTGAACCATAGCATCATCTGCTTTCAAAGTCATTACACGCTCGTAGGAGTGAAAGGATTCACTTTCTCATAGGCTAATGGACTAAAGACTCAACTCCATTTTAGTTACTCTAATGGCCCCAGTTTTCTTTCTGGTTGCTGTTAAAAAGGGAAGAAGGGATTCCTTTTATTTAGTTAGTGGTTGCAGGTAGCAGTCCATCATTGTGGGGAAGCCAAGGCAGCAGTAATTTGAAGCTTCTGGCAATATGATATTCACATCAAAAAGCATAGGCAGAATGAGTGCATGATGCTTGTGGTCAGCTCCCTGTCCTTTTTTACACAGTCAAGTACTCCAAACCAGGGAATGCTGTTTCCCAGTTTTAGTCTTAATTACTAAGCAAGCTAAATCTCTGAAGACACATTCATCCACAGGTTAAACTGTTCTGAACAATTCATCACTGGTAATTTCTTCAAAGATAACTACAGATTTTGTCATTGTCAATTAAAATTAGCTACCACATGAATATGATAGTTTTTTTTTGCTTCACCAAAGCCAGAGAGAAGTCTCTAATCATGAAGATTATACCTGCATATCTTTGTTATACTAATCTTTGAGAAAGAATTGAATTAATAATACAGGGGCATTCAATTCCCGGAGCTGAGGATCAGCAACTGTCATTTTAAGGACTATCGTTAAGTAAAACAATATAGTGTTTAAAAATTAATGCCTACTGTTATTTCTGCTAAAATAATGCTTTGTTCACATAGTATATCCCTAATAAAACATAAAGTATTTAAATATTTTATTTGATATTTTGCAGCATGTATAGATAAGTAAAATATATGTTAGGATTTTTTCAAATATGAAGAATATTGAGTATCAGAAGTTAATTTTTAACATTACAGTTATTGTTATCTAGTGGCAGTAGTAGTAGTAGTAGTAGTAGTAGTAGTAGTAGTAGTAGTAGTAGTTGTTGTTGTTGTTGTTGTTTCTGTGTGTAAGGGGTGCAATAGCACAAGGATAAAAGCCAGGGGACATATATCTACAGTTGCTTCACTAATACTACATTTACATGGACCGTAGAGTTTGAACTCAGGTCCTCAGGCTTGCAGGATATGCCTTTACTGACCAAGCATAAGATATCTTGCTGACTAGAAATTAATTTTGCATGTGGCAATTTGATACTAACTTTCAATGAAAATATCATAAATGACAGAAAATACATAGGAGAATGTTCTCTGAAACGTCTTTGTTGTTTTACACAGGGATGAGCTTGTGGACATCACTCATATGTAGGCTTTATTACAGTGGTACATAGCATCTTATAAACAAGAACACATATTTGTAACATAAGTAAGAGCATATTAGACTCAGCAGAAGTGCTGGTGTTCTTACATTGATGTCAAGGTCTTAATTCCCATGTCATAGAGCTTGAAGTGGAAAGTCTTTAGCAGCTGGGTGGTAGGAGGGGCCTTGGTATGTATGGCTTGATGACACTTTGAGTGTACCCACAAAGGAGTCATGAAATAAGATCTTGGGCTTGATATACTTGTGTTTGGAGGTGATGTGGAATGTTATTAGAGGAATCCCATATGTTGTAATCAAGTTACAACTTTGGGTGCTGACCTCAGAAAGATTGACATAATTCTTGGGGTACTTTATAGACTTAAATCCTACAAAGGTAATTAATATGATTCTCAAGAAACTCTGGACATCCAATCTCTGAAAGGACAAGCTATATAAACTTCTTTTCTTTATAAAATAAACAACAGTCTCTTGCATCTCATTATAGCAATACAAGGTTGACTGTTTCAGGGAAAAATAGCATGGGTATTTCTTCTTTCTTTCTCTGTTGTTTCTCCCTTTGTGCTTCCCCATTGACTTTCTCAGGACAGTGGGATTTCTTACATGACTGTTGAATTCCAAAAGACAAAAATCCCAGACAAGATAAATGAGACATTAAATATATTTTTCTTTTAAGATATTATTTATCGTCAAGTGACAGTACTCCAACTTTGAAGAAGTCACAAAAGCTTGGCCAAACGCAAGGAAAGAAGTCTGGAAAATACTCCTTCATCGAAGAATACTAAATAGTAAATTTATGTTTTAAAACTGCCACATCATAGTATATAAAACAAGATAAAAATATCAGCAAACCCAACTGTACTCCTCTTTCCGATTTTATGTATTCCCTTTCTTTCCTTCTATTAATTTACACATTATTAGAAAGTACTTCTCTTCCATATTCACTGGTTTCTTAATTTTTCTCAACTTTTTTTCATTGGTTAGTTTCACAGTGAACTTAGAAAGTTCAAAGCATGAGAGACACCATTAACTGAGACCACTGTACCTTCAAGTAAGCATTCTTCTCTTTTATCATGCTTTGACTGGTGTTAGTCTCATCTCCCTTGTCCTCATTATTTCTCTTTACTGTACAGATCTAATGCTTCAGTGAAATTCTGAGATATCTAAAGCCACTGCAAGTTTCAGTAAACAAGGACTCAGGGATTCATTTTGAGGAGGTTTTCAGAGGTAAAATATTAGAGAAGAGAAAAGGGAAAGTTTCCTTCTTGTTCCTTCTATGGAACAAGAAAGAGCATTGCAAGTGCTGTGAGCACATCTCATTTCCATCAGCACTCAAAATAGCCTAAATGAGAGAACCAAGAAAAGAGTTCATCATTAAGTACATTTAATTTCATTGCCAAGCCATGCTCATTACTATTGGTTTTCAACTTTTTTGGACTGAGATCAACTAGGTGACATGTAGCTGGATAGCTTTATGAGGGCATTTCCTTGATGAATCAATAGATAAGGAAAAAACCCTTCCACACTATGCCTGTACCTTCCATTGGTGGCCAAATATAAACAATCTGAAGAAAAACAGTGCAAAAAAAGTGTTTCACCTGCCTTCCTTTCTCTCTGATGGCAAATGCCTATGATTTGCTGCTATTCCTCTTATCATCCTATGCTGAAATCAGAACCCAGCTTCTTCTCCCTTTCAATATGGACTGAAAAAACATGTGCCTCCCCATGAATCCCTCTGACCAACATCCTAAGATTGGGATGTCTGAGACATTCAGCTTCATGGACTAAGCAGCTTGTGGAAGCTTATTATCTCACTATGTAGACCACCAGTGTTACACTACAAAGCCTACATTCTGTAAGACAAGCAAAAAAAAACTTTCAACTTTCAATAGTATGTATGTATGTATGTATGTATGTATGAATGAATAAATACTATTATTTCTGCTTCTCAAGATAATAGCCACTAATACACAAGGCCTTGCATTCAATGGCTACATGATTTTCTTGAGATGTCAAAACCCATTAAATATCCTTGATTTTGGACAGAGAGTGTTGGTCTTAAAAGAAACTTGAGGATGCTTGGACAAATAGTATAGTAAGTTTGCCTTGCTTGAAAGTTCCTTTTCCTCTGCCTCTCTCTACTTTCTCTGTTTTACATATTAATTTTTCACTTTTAATGAAAATATGGTTTTCCTCTGTTGATTGCATGTCATCTCCAAAGTTAGAAAATGTATAAAACACCACCAATGCCCTTCATCCAGAGCTGACCAGAAACATACCTTTAGTTGAAGAAATGGGTTTTTGTATCTTTCAATGAGGGGATACACATTCCTGGAAAATTCTGGGGCTTTATATTAATGAAGTTTGGAAAGACAAATTACAGACTTCAGGGTATGTTGATATGATTTGAACAGTTTTAGATGTGAGGCTTGGCTCTGCTTGGGGTGAATGGCATGATCATGTATTCCAGTAACTCTTATCTAGAAAGAAGGAAGAACAGGCCATGGATAATGTTATAATAGAGAAGCATAGGTACTCATTAGTGAGGATTAGCACTAATTTGGTCATTATTAGAAGGGCTGACAACCATTTGGATGCTTGAGACCACCAAAATATCACAAGTGTGGTGAGCAACAGGTGCTTTTCTTTGTTTATGGTAGGAATTCAAAGTGGTACAGCCACTTTGAAAGACATTTGGGCAATTTCTTACAAAACCATTTTCTTACCACAAGCCATTCTGGTCCATTGGTAGCTATCCAAAGGACTTCAAAACACAAGTTCCTATAAACACTTACACACTTATTGCATTACAGCTTTATTTGTGTTTGTTAAAACTTAGGAAGCTGCTGACATACCAGGAAGCAAACAAGCAGATCAGATACTTATGAAGGAAAAGAATTAGCTTCAGGTCTTTATGCCTCTGTGGCCTCTCATATTCCAATCTAACTAAAATCACCATCTTTCATGGAATAACAAAACTATTATCATTTGAAATAGTCTTTTAATTACCATAAATTACTCCCATTTAGCAAACAAAGTGACAGCTTCCTTATGACACTTTCATATTGAGAATTGTCTGCTTAGCCTTGCCCACTCATTCCTCTACCCATCCCTTTGCCTCCCATCTCTCTTTATATTCTTCCACCCAATTTCCCCCTCCACTTTCATGTACCTACATGTGTTATCTTCACTCTTTGATTCCCTCCCCGAAGCCTATTTTCTACTTTAATGATTTCTTTCCTAGTTTCATGTTCTCTATACAAACTCACCCCCACATATATGATTATATAAAAATTAGAAAATAGTATCTGCATATTAGAGAGGATATCATTTTTGTCATTCTGAACCTGGATCACCCCATTCACTTTCCTACCAATATCATAATTTTGTTATTCTTCATAGCTGAATATAATGCCATCAAGTACATATGCCACATTTTTATTATCCATTTCTCTACTGGAAGACATCTAAGTTGATTCCATTTTCTTGTAATTATAAACAGACCAGCAATAATCATGGATGTGGAGACTAGAGAGAGGACTCAGTTGGTAAATAGTCTACCATGCAATTATAAGGACCTGAGTTTGCAATCCCAGAACCTTTATGAAGCTATATTAGTAGGACATGTCTTCAATTTCAGACCTCCTATGATGTGATTTGGGAAAAGCCAACACAATATTCCTTACGAACTTTAAGAGATCTGAAATGGCATAAAAAGTAAGGGACCCTATTCCAAACAAGTAGAAAATAATGACTGACACCTGAGGTTGTCCTCTTATCTTTACTTATAGATTGTAGCATGTGCATGCTTACTCATGACACATCCACAAACTAACAAACTTTAAAGACATAAAGGAAAAAATAGTAGTAAAGAAATATGAATACATGTGTATCTCTCTTGGAGGAAGAATAGAATTCTCATGACATATGTACAGCAGTGGAATAGACCAAATTGTAGCTGTGTTTCTGGTTTATTCATCCATCTTTACACTGATTTCTGTGGTAGCATTCTGTCTGTTGTTAGAAAACAAATAAGCTTCCAAGGCATAATAATAAAATAAAGTACAACAAAATAAACCTAAACAATAAGACAAAGCAATCAAATAGAAGGGAAAAGGTGCATTTAAAAACACAAGAAACAGCCGGGCGTTGGTGGCACATGCCTTTAAACCCAGCACTCGGGAGGCAGAGTCAGGAGGATCTCTGTGAGTTCGAGGCCAGTCTGGTCTCTAGAGAGAGTTCCTGGATAGGCTCCAAAGCTACACAGAGAAACCCTGTCTTGAAAAGCCAAAAAAAAAAAAAACCCAAGAAACAGATACAGACACAGAGACCCATTCTTTCTCACACTCAGGCATCCTGTAAAAACACTAAACTGGAAATGACAATACATGTGCAAATCCTGTAATGTAAATGGAAGACTATTATATGTTGATAGCATGTTATATATAATAAAAATCAAAACATAAGGTAGAATTTAAAGAAGAATAAAAATCCCTTTCAGGACACACATTCTTTTTTCAGTAAAAACGTATCCCTCTAGAAAATGACACAATAGGGTGTGGGGAAGGTGGATGTAAATTACCATTCCCTCCCTAAAATGTATTTGCATTTTGATTATTTACTTTTTATATTTCTGTTCATAGGATTTTAGGAACCAGCAAAAAGGAAATAATATTTTGGACACAGAGATGTTTCCTTGGCAACACTAATACCATAGAATACAGATCCATGCTGGTGAAATGGCACCTCCTCTGATGGGTGATGCAGAGAGGCCTGCAGTGCAGATGACTATGTGACTTTCAATCCTGTGTCTAACTATGGGATGTCATTGCAATATTATTTCCCCCATCACCTGATTAAGATAAGCAAAGCATTTATATCAATCTCAGAAAGCACATCTGTGAAAGCAAAAGCTTTACATTCAAGGAAGCCTGAGTAAGAAATGCAAATATCTAATTACGTGATATATGATAATATGCGGAGAAATAGCCACAGAAAACCCAAAACTTTCCAGTTGACCAGAGTTCTAATCTAAGGTGGTGGGGAATCTCATAAAAACCAACACCAGAAGACAAAAAAAAATGCTTAAGTAAGGAAGGTAGACCCCTAAACAGTGAATTGTAAGAAGTCAAAGAACAGAAAATCAAATTGTAGGAAGGTAGTAGTTCATTTCCCTTTGAAAATCAGATAAAGAATAGTGTAAGTAAAGAAAGATACAGTGTGAGATGTATATGAATGCAATGCAGAGGAATTGGAAGGCAAACCCCTACTCTAGAAAAGGGAGTAACACTTAGAGACCAGTTGAGGGGAATTACCCTACACAACTGCTAGGTCTTCCATATAGCTGAATGTCCTAAGCTCTTATAAGAGAACCTCAGAATCAGGGATAAGAATGTCCAATGCAGTGGTAGATTTATTTCAAAATATAAGAGGAAAAATACCATGATGGTATACATAGAAAGAAAAGTTAAATAAACTCATTAATAAAATTGAAAAGGAATGCATTATACAGTGGAAAGAATACCTTAGAACTAGAGGGAAAATGAATTTTAAAAATACTAATTATAGGGCCTGCAAATGGGTCAGATGATAAAGGCACTTGAGCCAAGCCTGATGACCTCACCTGATGGCTGGGACCCACATAATAGAAAGAGAGAAGTGACACCCTGATGTTGTCCTCTGATCTCCACACATCAACTATAGCATATGTAAATAAATGGGTAAACAGAAAACAAAATTTTATATGAAAATTATGTGAAGTCTGGATACATCCTTAACATATATAATACTTGTGGGTATCTGCATTTATATATGGTATTATATAATATATAATATAAAAATATAAATTGCAAATCACAAAAGGATTATTTTATGTAAGAGAAAAAACAAAGACTTCTATTGCACTATAATTTTTAATTCCATTTATAATACAATTTTGAATGTCAAAATGTAAAATTACATGTTAATAAAAATGATATAATACAGTTTTATTGTTTTCAAACTTTATATATGTATAAATGCTATGATCAATAAGTTATTCTGAAAATTACATATTGATTCAGAGCAAAGTTTCCAAGATTTATCTTTCTTGATGTTTTCTTAATTTGCTGTTTTCTTCCCTATGTTTAAAATATTTCATATTGATACATTTGTAAGAAAGCAAAGGAAGTAGCTAAGGAAATGCATAATAATCAGAACGAATTTAAGTCTAAAAAGTGATCTGAGGGTTGAGTCTGAGTTTGTTCTACTGATTCATACAATAAATTCAATTTCTATTTGTCCTGGGGACAGATCCACAGGCTGGCCTTAAAAACATATTTCAATTTCATAATGTTGTCCCTAAAGCTGCCTGGGATTTAGAGATCCTGGCCCACATCTGACATAAAAACAGCTTTATATTTTCCAAGTCACCACTTTTTTTGGACCTAAGGAAGGAACAGCACCTTCAGGAATCCCTCATATTCCCATAAACATATACATGTATAACATATATATATATATATATATATATATATATATATATATAATATGATTATTTTCTTAACATCTGATACATAGCCTTCTCTAGTTTTGTGGGCTCAGAAGTCAGGCTGACAACTCATCACAGAAGCAGAAGGAGATAGTAATAACACTTCCAGTATGAACAACATCCAGTCCGGAAACCATAGAGCTGGTAATCAAGCCACAGTGGGAGTCTAGAGATCCAGTCTCCACATTTAAGTAGAAGAGCCTTAGACAATGTCTAGACAAAGGACAGTTGATCATACTAATTCAGACACTTCTTCCTATAGTCTAATAGATCATTCCATGTGTTGTTCTTCACTATACTCCAAGAAGTGTTGTTGTCTTCCTTTAGTTACTTATAATTCCTAGACACAAGCCTATTAATAAACCTCAGGGTTGATTCTGTGTTTATTTTATTTCCTTCATTAATGGAAGTTAGGACACTCCCCTTATTATTTTTGATTACACTCTATTTTCTGTGTAGGAACATTGCATGTGTACACATTGCACAATGTAATTAACACACTACCTCCACTATTGAAACTTTCCCTAAGTTGATAAGATATAAATATGAAAAATTCTGTTGATCATCCAACAGGTCTAAATAATCAATCAATAAAATACATACCAAATACAACAATAGCAACAACCTCAAAAATACAGCAAAAAAGATAAGAAAAAACAAAACAAAAAAGCTTTAACTTTCTACACAATTTGGTCCTGAATAACAATTTTTAACAATTTAAGTGGAATAGGGAGCATTTGAGGACATACTGCATTTTAATAGTATTCATGAACTAAGACAGGTTGGCAACACACTAGTCTACCCAGTGTTGGTCACCATAAATTGTTATAATGAAATTTCTATTCTAACATCTACATGAACTTTCCATTTGGCATTTTAAGGATGACTTTATATCACATGTTTGGAATTACATGTATAATTTATTTGGCCAGTTCTTTTGAAAAATCTTTATGTTTTCTACTCGTAACTAAGGAAACTATTTTCGATATTCCCTACAGAATGCTGTGCTGAAGTCCTTCAAAGAAAGCCACTATTAGAATACTGGATTATTTGAGTGAATAAATAGATGAAAAGCCAGATAAAGGTGTCAGTGTTGAAATGTGTCAAGAACTCCATGACAGCTTAGAAAAAGCTGACATCATTACTTAGGCAAAGCTTCACCTACACCAAAGACAATTAGGAGAAAACTGGTTGTTACCCAATTTTCTATGAAATTAATAGAATAAAACTTGGGAATTTTGTGTTAATTATCTGAAGGAGGAAGAGAGAGAGCTTATACCCTTTAAGATAGTTAACTTTAAAGACTGAAGTGGTGATTCAGCCATTAAGGCCACATACAACATGTGCAGAGAACCGTGATTCAGTTCCTGGGACTGATTTCAGGCAACTCACAATTGCCTGTAACTCTAGCCACAGGGAGCCTAGTATCTCTTCTGTGCCGCCCCTATAAACATAATTAAAATAAGTTATTTGTAAAATATAGTCTAATCTAACAATATTGAATTTAGTATTTAGGAAATAATATATATTAACAATCAATAGATATTTGATATGAAAACACTATATGTTTGATATTTCAGCTTCACATTAATATTTGCTGTTTTGAAAGCCATCAGATTATCATCATGCTTGAAAATACATAATCTGCTATGAGAGAAGGAACTAAAATAGCATTACTTTTAGAACATTTTCAACATGATATCTGGGTGAGTAACCTCTTTCATGACATTCAAGTGTTAACCATTAGTTTTCAATGAAATAGATGAACAGGATGGTTTATTTATAATTATAATTATATTTATCTTTCGCTTAATTTTTTTTTTGGTTTTCTTTGTTTTTTTTTTTTTAGACATATATCTCTATTATTTAACTCTGGCTTTCTCTGTGTATATCACGCTGCCATCTAACTCACAGAGATCCACCTGCCTCTTGAGTGTTGGGATTAAAAGCACGCACCACCACACCCGGCCTCTTTATCTAATTTTAATAATGGAATGCTCCTTGAGATCAGCAGTGCTGATTTCTAATTCTTATCAAGGCATCTATCATTAAGAAGGACACAAGCTCCAGATATCTGGTGAGGAACCTCTTTTGAAAAAATGCCTCCATCAGATTGCCTAAAGGCAAGTCTGCAGTGCATTTTCTCAGTGAATAGTTGATGTAGAAAGGCCCAGCCCATTGTCAGCCATGCCACCTAGGGTAGGTGGTCATGAACTGTATAAGGAACTATGCTAAGCAAGCCAATGGAAACATTCCAGTAAGCAGAGTCCCTCCATGGCCTCTGCTTCAATTCCTGCCTCCAAGTTCCTGCCCAGAGTTTCTGCTATCTTTCCCCTGATTGAAGGAGTAGAGTACATCTAATGAAATAACCGATATTATTTGCAAGTTGCTCTTGTTTATGTTGTGTCATCAGAGCAATGAAAATTCTAAGATAAAATGAGCAAATTAATTAATTCCACTCTGTAAATCTGTTCACAATTTTATTGAAATAATTTCTTTTTACCTGCTTTTTCTAACATCTGGTATGATGAGTGTGTATTAACTTGAGCATGCATGTGCCACAATGCACATGAGGAGGAATGAGGACAAGCTTAGGTTGGTTACTCACCTCAAAACAGGGTCTCAGCATTGCTTGCTGCTGTACACATCAGGCTACCTAACATGAAGGATGTTAGGAAGTCTATGTCTCTCTCTCCCCATCTCCCTTGTAGAGCTGGGATTATAGACTCTTGCATTATTTATGTGGGATTTGCATGGATTCTGGGGAAATTACACTTAAACTCTGTTCCACACAGTTATACAGCAAGTGCTTCCCCACCAAACCTCTCCTCAGCTCTTTAACATATTACCTTTACAACTATTCCAAGTACCACAATGGAGTTTATTTCACTTTTCGCCCACTAGGTATTGACAGAAGCACCCACTCTTTTCTGCACACTGTGACACATGGTCCATTTGCAACAACACTTTCCCCAAGCTTATTAGAGACAACCACTCCCCCAATTTTTTACTTTTTCATTTATATTTTTGACAAAGGCATGCCTGAACACAAGATATTTTGATCATAGTTACCTCCCATTGCCTTCTCTCCTCCTTCCTCCTCCGAAATCCTTTCTTCTTCACAGCTGGTCTGCATCTTGTTTTCATGTCTCTTTACCTTACATGATGATCCTCAATCATAAGAAAAGAAATAAAGTAATCCTGATACAAAAAGTTTTCTTTGAAAGTATGTATACCTCTTCTGTTTATTCTCATCACATCAAGTACTCATTCCAGAGGTAAAATTATTTTTCTTTTAAAGATTTATTTATTTTTATTTTGTGTGCATGACTGTTTGGCTACATGCTTGTCTAGGCACATGTGTGCCTGGTGCCCAAGGAGGCTTAAAATTGGTGTCAGAACCCCTGAAAATGGAGTTACACAGGGTTATGAGATTTTGGGTGGGTGCTGGGAACTGAACCTTGATTATCTGCAAGCACAGCAAGTGATCTTAATTGCTGAGTCATCTCTCCAATCCTAATGCAGTGTAAATTGTTTTCTTTAAAAAACAAAAACTATAAACCTCCACTTCTTATCAGAGTGGCACCCTGGTCACATCCACTCTTTTCTCCCAGTCATTCATCAGGTGCAAACTGAAAGATTTTCTTCCCACTGGAAAAGAAGTAAATTTGTGGGACATCAAAAGCTTTCAGCTGGCATGTAATGGTATTCTTAGTGTTGCTGAAGTAATGTTTTCTAGCATACGCATTTTATTTCATGGTCATTGGTATTTTACCGGTTTGTTGATGCTTCCTGTCTTGTTTATTTAGACATGATAATGCAACAGCAGTTCAGATCTTCAGATTCTGCCAATGGCAAAACTCTGATCTTTTATTACTTTCATTATTTGTGAAATGGTTTGAATTCATTTCACATGGCTTTTATTGTTGCCTGTTTTAAGTGAATAAAATCTCCTTTTTAGCAAAACTCTACTAAATGGCATAATATTTAGAATCCCAAACGAGTGATCTTGTGCCTAAGAATCTTGGGCTCCCTCCAGCCTCCCTGAGGCAGCTTCCACTGTCCCAGGTACCTTACAAGATTCCTGGTCTCAGAAGAACTTAACTGGAGAAGCAACAGACTAAGTTTTGCTCTCACCACCTTCATCTGCAGCATAGCTAATTTTTGTTGCTAATGTGGGTGACTGCAGACATGTAAAGGAATACCAAATAGAGAATTTATGGAGATGTGGTTGAGGTACAATGTAGATAGATTAAGGGCAGTGAAACATCCAACCAAACAGACTGGTAAGTATTCAAGGCAGATCCCAAGTGAAGACACGACTTTTTCTGTATCTTCCAGAAACATAACAGAAACTCCTCCATGCACTGAAGGAAATTATGCCCTTTCAAATATTAAATGTCATCCATAGAAATGCCAGGCACCATTAAATATGGAGAGAGAAAATTGGAAAAGATTGCTGAGTTTTATTATTCTCCTTTTTTGCAAGTCACTTGTGCATGAATCTTCTTTTAAAAGAAAACCCTTCTACCTATATGCAGGAGTCATTCCTGGTACAGCCGTTGTAGGGATATGACAGGCCTGGATGTAGTGTTGATTGAAGAGTGGGATTTTAGTGCTGTTTGATTTGTTTGTGCTTTGGACTGTGTGGTTAGTGGTTTTATAGAGGATGTTCCAGTTCTCTGAATATTGTCCAGCAAGCTGCAGCACAACGCATCTTTAAAACTCTATTTGCTTAGAAATAAATAGCATGCTGGGACTTCTACTAGGGCCCAGTGCAAAAATGTTTTGTGATGAGGTTTCCAATTGTAGCCTCACAGAACATAAAGAGAAAGAAGTTGTGTTATGAAAAACACTTGGCAGGTTGAGTGCCTTTGGTGGAGGAGGCACAAGAGAGGCTACTATGTCTTGCTTGTTTACTACAGATTGTAAGAATTAATAATGGATTGCCTGACGGTATATTATTCATCAGACCTGACCTCAATAGTACAAAAGGCAGAGTTCACCAAAGCTATCCTTTATTTAAACCCCTGGTTCTGACAAATAGGGAACAAGGAACAAAGCCAGCTAACTGGATACTAAGTAGGAAAGACATCCTGTTTCTGAGATCAAGTTTTTCTTGGCTAGAAGTATCATTAATTCTTCTACCAGGTAATAGCATGGTGATACAAAAATGGTACACTATAGGCCGGCGAGATGGCTAAGTGGGGAAAGGTAATTGTTGAGCAAGAATTGAAACCTGAGGTTGATCCCTGGAAACACAAGAAGGAGGAAGAACAGAACTTATTCACAGAATTGTTATCTGGCCTCAACACACATGCTCTAGCATGTTCACATAAATGTGTATATACCTACACAACAAATAAACAAAAATTTAAAGAATATTTTTAATAGCCTCTCTAGTTTATGAGAGTACTGCTTGAGCTAAGCACCTAAGGACATTCTTGGCATTTGGTGTCAACAGTAGATTATGTAATTTCTAAAGGGAACATTTTGAAGTTCCATATGTCAATCATCAACAAATATTTTAATACTAACTTGCAAAAGTGGTCTCCCTGCTGTTTTATGTGCCTGCCTGATATTCTCAGATTTGGATGATCCTTTGGTAGAGAACATAAGTCAAATGAGTTCTTTCTCCAAATATACTTGTTTTCAGAGAAACATATTTCATTTTAGTCAATGGCCTTCTACATTTATTTAAGTTCTTTCTGCCCTTACTATAGTCTTGTTATCTGAGGGCTGGCCCATATCTTTAATTTCTGTTTCCTACGAACCTTCAATTACATAGCATTTTGTATAACAATGTAATGTAGAGTAAGTCAAAAATTGTAAAGAGGGGACTGCGGATAGGTATCATAGTTAAGAGGTTTCACTATACACTTGGGGGTATCCTAAGTTCAGGTCTCAGCATCTATGTGGGGCAGCTTACAACCACCTGTGGCTCCCACTTTGGGGGATTCAATACTATCTTTTGTCCTCCATAGGCACTGCACTCACATATGCATACTCACACAAAGAGGGTCTCTCTGTGTCTCTCTGTCTCTCTGTCTGAGTCTCAAATTTAGTGAAAGAATAAAGATTGGAATAAAAGCATATGTTGACATGAAATGATCTTATACAAACAAACTTGAACATTTGCTGAATTAATTTTTGAAACATGGTCTTTATATTAGTAAATTTTCTTATTTATTTGACCATAAACCAGACAATAAGCAATTTAAGGGATGACTGGTTAATTTTCATGCACACTTGGAAGACACAGTCCACTCCAATGGTCTAGACATACTATCAGAAACCTGAGGGGTCAGTTTATTTCTATCTTCAGCCAGGAAGCAGAGAGATGGATTTTTAGTTTTCAGCAGGTTTACTGTTTCATCTCTTTTTCCATCCTTAGAAGGCAGTCAAAATTATGGTTTACTTATATTCAGGGTAGCCTTCTCATCTCAATTAATCCTGTCTTAAAAAGACAGGTGCAGAGACAAATTTTCTAGATAATTCAAATCGAATCAGTTTGGCAGCAAAGACTGTCCACCACAGTCCTTATTTTTATGTAGCATAAATTCTCAGAATCATAAATGTTCTAGTTAAAAACACATTATGTTTACTAGAATTTTTTTTCTCAATACACTAAGCATTGTTGAATACTAACTTCAAGCTTTGTTGATGATGCATTTGTACATGTGACTTACATGGTTCAAAGTTTATTACTGTTGTCAATTTGTTATCATTTGCCAAGCTGAAATTTTTTTGTGTTATAAGACACAAATGACATATAGAATCCAAATCTACTCAGGACTGCCTGCCCTGAGTTAGCGTTACCCACAGTGAGCTGGGCCTTCCTGAAGCAACCATGAATCAAAAAAAAATGCTACAGACTTACCACAGGCAATCTGATAAAGGTGTGATCTCAAAAGAGGTTCTTCTCAGAAAACTCTAACTTGTGCCAAATTGACAAAAAAAAAAGAAGAAAAAACCAAACAAGTAATTGACCCCTTAAACAATAACCTTTCCTATTTTGCCTATCCCCAAGACCTCACAATAATATCAATAGCACAATACGAAACATCCTGACCTTTAAAAGTCATACAGTCTTGAAAACTTCATTTTAAAACTGTGAAGTCTCTCAATTGTAAGAGCCTATAAAATAAAAACACAAGTTATGTACATACTCCAAGACAGAAGAACTTGGGCAAATTTACAACTAAACAATGGTAAAACTGAAGTCCAACAATGTATAGCTCAGTGTGAGAGTTCTGAGAATCACAATTTTATGCTACTGCATTCAGCTCCTTTCATAGGCTAGGGCCCTACTGCTTCATGGCTGCTGCTGTCCTTGGTACTTCACATGTGATGTGCCTCCAATATGCTGAAGTCTCTGTTGCAACTGTGCTGGACCTTCACTTACAGGATCTCCTGGGATGTCTTCAGGGACTGTGACCATCCCATATGATTCCAAGCCTCAAGTGATACTGCTACTGAGGATGCACCTTCATTGATGGGAGACTCTTTTGCCTTACCAAGTTCAGCTGGCAGGATGAGGTATAATCTTCATCCCCTTGAGACCATAACTTCTGTGTGCTGACCCTGAGGAAATACATCTCTGAAGATTCTGCCTTAATGGTCCTTTTCTCTTGTTAATAGCAGTTGATTCTTTAGCCCCTTATGCCCAGTAAAAATTGCCATTTGCCAGCAGAGTAAATGTTTCACTTCAGTGGTTCTTGTCTCTTTTTAATCACAGTTGATTCTTCAGGTTCAGTTAGCCAGATACACAGGCTCTTAATTCAAAATATATAATGGCCCTGAAAAACTCTTCAAGGGACTCACAAACTTCCATCTGACACTTTACAAGCCAGGTCCCAATCATCTACACTACTCTATGAATTATCTTCTAAGTTCCCACAAGAGGTCATTAAGCTCTGAACTTTTCTAGCCCTAAATTCCAAAGTTCTTCCACAATCCTCCCCCAAACTTGGTCAGGTCCAACCCACACGTGGTATCAATTTATGACTCAATCATTGCATTGATAAAACAACATGGCTAAAAGTCACATGAGGAAGAAACAGTTTACTTTATCATACAACTCTCTGGTCATATTTCATTACTACCTAAAGTCAGGGTAAGAATTCAAGGCAGATACCTGGAGGAGCAAAATGAAGCAGAAGCCGTTAAGAATCTGCTTACTGGCTTGCTTCCCTAAGCCTGTTCAGCCTGCTTTCTTAGATCATCTAGGATCACCTACCCAGCATGGCCCCACCTACAATAGGATGCCTCCCCTATCAGTCATTAAACAGTAAAACACTTTCCAAACTTGTCTAGAGGCAACCTAATAGAAATATTTTCTCAATTGAGGTTTCTCTTCCCAGATAACTTGAGAATGTGTTGAAACCATCCAGAACAGAATGTAAAAATGTTCTTATTAGTATTGTCTTTCAAACTTCTTAATAAAACTTCTTATTTTCTATTGATTTGTTGTTGGGAGAATATGGTGGTATCTCATGAAGTCTTCACAGAAAAAGTTATTACCATCAATTTAACATGAACTATAAAATGTCTAAATAAAATATTTTCGACTTGCTTCTTCTGTTTTTGGCTTTTCAAGACAGGGTTTTTCTGTGTAGTTTTGGAGCATATCCTGGCACTCACTCTGTAGACCAGGCTGGCCTGTAATTCACAGTGATCAATCTGCCTCTTCCTCCCAACTGATTGGAATAAAGGCATACACCACCAATGCCTGACTGGACTTGCTTCTTATAATACATGATTGATAGCATAGAATATTTTCTGCTTCTAAAGGCAAAGATACACATATATACCATATATGTATATGGTATATAAGTATATATGTATATATATGCATACACCAATAAAGTATACTTATATATAAATATATAAAGTATATTGAATGTGTTGAGCTTTTCAAGGCCTCCTTAAATTTAAACAGGCAAATGGGATAATTGCAGAGGATTTATCTGTCTCAATTACCAATTCAGTAAATCAATTAACCAACACAGGTATAAGGTATGGTTTTAAAAATGTGGGTCTATAAGCTGAGGGTAGTGACAAACATCTTTAATCTCAATACTTTGGAGGCATAGGCATGTTGAAAGGGGATCTTTGTGAGTTCAAGTGCAACCTATTCTGTTCTACATAGTGATTTCTAGGTCAACCAGTGATATGCATCGAAAAATTGTCACACATACATAGAATATATATATATATATATATATATATATATATATATATATATATATAAATATATATATTATAAAGCAACACAAACAGGTTTAGTGCTTCAAGAAAATTTTAACATCTGGAAGCACATAGTAATTTATGAAAATTTCAGAGGAGTACAAATTCATAGTGGTTCCCAAGTTATGTTATATCTAGGACCCTTTAAAAGGTGTTGATGACTTGTTATCATCTACTGACATTTTGATATGGTTGTAGTGACTGCACTGTATTACCTCAGAAGCTGCATACAAATACATACAGAACTGAAGATCTTAAAACCACTTCTACAATAGATATTGTCAAGTCTGAAATGATTGCACTGGTTCCAATCTTCAGCCTTTCTGAAAGCCACTGGTCCTGTAGCTTTGAATCCTACTGTTAAATTCAGTGTTTCACTCGGGACTTGGGAAGCCGTGTTATGAACTATGAAAGTAATCACAGGACAAGAAGCCACCCAAGCATTTCAGGATAGAAAACTCATCATGGACAAGAAGGATTGTTGGGTAGTTCTGATTGTGATCTGCTCACAAGTGCTTAAAATTTGAACAAATACTATCCCATTTTCTTTAAGAAACAAGCTAACCCACATGATCTACAAATTTTAGTAATGTCTGAGGGTTTTGCTGATATATGTTTTATTATACCTTGTAGAATGAAGAGCTTTATTATTACAATAAGTAAATTTGCCCCAATTTTATATAAAAAGTATCAAGGGATATGGAGATGTGGTAGGTCGCCCTAGAGTCTGGTCTACAAAACCTGTTTGATGATAAAGCAGAGGTGTGGATAATTCAAGCAAACAGGTATCCTTAAAGCAGATATCACATCCTCATATGGGAATGTATGTGGCTTCACAGCAGGGTTAAAACTTCTTAACCATCTTTATAAATTTTTCCCTTTCTTTGAAATTGGAGAATCCTATTGTCCAGCCTGAATTCTGAAGATCTGACAGCCTTCCAATGGAATTGTCACGCTCAGATAAAACTTTGGAGTGGAAGCAGTTGTTGAAATACAGGTAATCACTGGAATTAGATGCAGAAATCAAAAGAAGGAAAGGCTGATTTTTGAGAGCCATGACTTGGAGTTCTGGGACTCAGAACATGACTTGGGAGACTCTTCACCTAAAGGCCCACAGTCAGGTGTTGACTGCATGGATTGTTTATACACATCCCAAAGTAAGGTCTGTAGTGTTTGGCCAAGTCTTCATTTTAACAGGTTCTAAATGAAATTCAATGTTCTATACTCATGATTCTAAATTCATGAATGGGCTTTCCCTTTAAAGGTCATTTGATAACATGCTGAGATATTTTGGATTGTCTCAACTTAGATGGACATTGCAGATATTTGGTAGGTAAACGCCAGGGATGCAACTAAAAGCCCAAATGGCAATGTGAACACTCTTCATTTATCTGATCCCAAGTGTCAGTTGTGAACCTTTGTATTATAATGCAAGTTCTTGATGTGCAAAATACCATAACATGAAGAAATCACCTCTCAGAAACTTTGGCCTTTTAGTTCCTGGTTGTGGAAATAGAATCTCTATTTCTTTCAAATTCTTAAGTATTTAATTGAAGCCAACAGAGAAGGCTTGTAGATCCAAAATACCTTTATTCAGATAGTATCAGCCAAGTGCAAGCCAGAGTGTGCCCAGAGGCAGCAAGCTAGGGAGGCCAGAGAGAGTGCTCCCACGTGTCTTCAGCAACTTAAGAACCCCCACGAGTCATCCTGAACACCCATTGACCACTCCCTAACAGACGTGGTTAAGCACACCTGTAGCCAGCCCATAGGAGGCGTGGTTACCGTGTCTCCCTATAATTCCCCTTTTAGTCTAAAAGATGATTAAAACTTAATAGAGTAAAATATCCAAAATTAACAATCATAAAAGTGAAATACAAGAAGATACAATAATCTTCTATTGTACATCCTAACTATGTCTATTCCAGCTATGTGCTAAAGTCATCGGAAAGGGGTGTCCAACCTGAACACCTACTTACAGTCCCAACCTGAAATAATAGGAAAGTTATTCCTAACAAGGCTTACAGTACCCTAGTAGACAATAATGGGAACAGGGGTGTAGCATCTTCCAAGTTACTTCCGGCTGAAATGGGATGATGGTATCCTTGTGGGGTCCTGTGGGAAGAAAATGT
Source organism: Cricetulus griseus (assembly GCF_003668045.3). Lineage (NCBI taxonomy): Eukaryota > Metazoa > Chordata > Mammalia > Rodentia > Cricetidae > Cricetulus > Cricetulus griseus. The sequence continues at coordinate 67,885,762 of NC_048601.1, forward strand.
TACTATAGTGAAAGTCTTGAATGGGTTTTATCCATTCCATGTTAGATGAGATTTGCTTGATTGAAGATCTAGGTTGAAATCCTCAACATGATTGAAGCCAGTACTTGAACCTCTGGTCGGAGTGTCAGTTGAAATGGAGTAAATTGGATCCAGTGCAGTCTAGGAGGTATGGCCAATTCCTTTTCTTGAGAATCCAGGGATTGTTGTCAGGTGGGTCTTCATTGGCTGTATCGGACTCAAACATAAGTGTTACCCGAAAGACATTTGTTTGTATATGTATGCATGCTGGGAAAAGCAACCATGGGAAAATAACAATTATGAGAGAAAGAGCCAAGAAGAGACAAAAGACAGTCCCCAAATTATTTATTTATTCTGTATTACATCAATTGGCTTCTTGATATAATACAGAAATTCTAAAGTTTAGTTAAAACATGCTTGGATTTTAAGGAAGGAAAGCCAAATCCTAATCTAAATCCAGCATTAATTTACTTGAATAGGGACAAGGAAATGAAGAGAAATAGTGTTATTTGTGAGAGAGCTGTAAAGTTTAACATATGGCATGTTCCTTTTGTTTTATGGTTATAGCTACCTTCTTTTCTTAAGGATCTACCCATGTAGCATTCCTGGACTTCTGGAGATGAGTTTTCCTGTGAAGACAGAACCAAAGCACTTCCCTTTCCTTTGGGAAGTTTCTATTTAGTTTACTAGATATACCTCAATAAATACTTGTCAGTCGTCCTTGTTGAGAGGGTTGTCTTTTTCAACTAGAATCTTGATCAACTTTCATGGTATCCAAAGTTTTTTTTTCCTGTGGAAACAAATGCAAAACCCCTACCCCAATGTAACACATGTCCATTCTTCCATACCGAGTTCAGCACATCTTTGAAGTACACTGGTTGATTCAGTTCAGCAGTATTTTCCGTAGTCCAGTGTCTTTCTGCAGCTGTTTGTCCTTTGTCACTGGCATTAAGAAAGTTTAGTGTTAATAAAGCATTATGCAGTCTATGTTTGGGGGGGGGGGTTTGGCTTACCAGCTTGTCTTTGGAGCATCTCCTTAAGCATCCTATTAGATCTTTCAACAACTGCTTGTCCTGTTGGATTGTGTGTTATACCGGTGACATGCTTTATGTTATAATATTTGAAGAACTATTCCATTTTTGTGAAGACATATGCTAGAGCATTGCCAGTTTTTATCTCTGCAGGTATACCCATAACTGCCATCACCTCTAGCAGGTGTGTAATAACAGAATCAGCTTTTCCAGATTTGAGAGCAGTAGCCCATTGGAACCCTGAGAATGTGTCAATAGTATGATACACAGATTTCAAATTTCCAAATTCTGTAAAGTGAAAGACATCCATCTGCCAGATCTCATTTCTCCGAATGTTTAGCATTACAGCCTGCTGGCAGTGGAGTTTGATTATAAAAGGAATAAGTAGGACAGTTTCTCACTATCACTTGGCTTGTTGCCAAGTGATGGAGAAGTCCTTTTTAAAACCTCTGCTATTTTCATGATGTTTTTTTTTTATGAAATTCTGAGGCTTCTAGCACAGTACCAAATAATAAATGATCGCTCTCGTCATTGCCTTGTGCTAGTAGGCCTGGCAGACCTGTATGGGTCTGTTATGTGTAATGTATAGAGGAATGCTTCTGCTTCTGATTGTTTCCTGTAATTGTAAGAACAACGAGGTTAATTCCGTATTATCAGTGATAAGTTCTGCAGTCTCTATGTGTAAGATGACTCTCTCTCTGCATATTGGGAATCAGTAACTTTGTTAAGAGGTTCTGTGAAATCCATAAGCACCATGAGAATTGCATATAATTCTGCCTACTGTACAGATTTGTACGGATTTTGAACTACTTTACTTACCTCACCTGCTTTATAACCAGCCTTACTTGACTTGTTAGCATCAGTGTAGAAGGTAAGAACTCCAGAAATGGGAGTTTGTCTTACAATACATGGAAGAATGCAGACTCCCTTTTTTATGAATTTATTTCTGTTAGTTTTGGGATAGTTGTTGCTAATTGTTCCCAAAAAGTCAGTAAGAGCCATTTGCCAATATTCATTATCCTTCCATAAAGAGGAAATTTCATCATTAGTTAAAGGTACTATAATTTCTGCTGGATCTTTTCCAGTCACGTCACGAAGTCTTAATTTGCCCTTTAAAATGAAATCAGAAATCTTTTCTATATATGTCTTTAACATTTTATTCTGTTTATGTGGCAGAAATATCTGTCCTAATATAGTGTCTTCTCTCTGCATCAGAATTCCAGAAGGATATTCTCTAGATGGCAATATGACAAGAATGCATTCTAAATCAAGTTTTATCTGATCTACATGTGCATCCAATATTCTGTTCTCTACCCATTGTAATTCTTTTTCTGCCTCGGCAGATATTATTCCTGGACTGTTTATGTCCTAATCATCTTTCAGCCCCATTTTTACATGTTTTAAGTCATGACCTTTTACCCCAATAATCATCTGTAATTGAGAAATTTCTCCTAGCAGCTTCTGACTATTAAGAGTTCAATAATGATCGCTTGTAATTTGCACCTTCTGCGGCCTAATTCTTTGTAAGTCTATCTTATAACCTAAATAGTTAATAGAATCTCCTCTTTGTATCTTTTCTGGCACTATCTGTAACCCACATTTAGGCAGAAATTCCTTCATTATGTCAAAAATACGTTCCAAAGTTTCCTTATTGAAATCTGATAAAAGAATATAATCCGTATAATGATAAACAAGAGATTGTGAAAATTTTTTATGAATTATTTCCAAAGTTTGTTGGACAAAGTATTGACATAAAGTAGGACTATTTAGCATCCCCTGAGGTAAAACCTTGCACTGATATCTCTGAACTGGCTGTGAGTTATTAAGCGTTGGTACAGTAAATGCAAATTTCTCTCTATCACTTTCTTGTAATGGTATAGTGAAAAAGCAGTCTTTCAGGTCAATTTCTATGATCAGCTATCTTTAGGTATTAAGGAAGGCAGTGTCATTCCAGGCTGTAGAGCACAAAGAGGTTGAATTACTTTATTTATGGCTCTCAGGTCTGTCAGCATTCTCCGGTTGCCTGACTTCTTGATAACAAATACAGGAGAATTCCAAGAACTGGTAGACTCCTCTATGTGTCCAGCCTCTTGCTGTTCCTGTACTAACTTTTCTAGAGCCTCTAGCTTCTCAGAGGTCAAAGGTCATTGCCTTATCGAGACAGGTTCCTCTGTAAGCCATTTTAATGGCAGGGCCTTTAGTTCCTCTGAAGGTCTATCGTTTTTATTTAGTTTCTGTACAGCCTGAATGTTTGGTAACCATTTTCCATAGTGTCTTATGCTATCTTTCCTACTATGCTGTGATTTTTCTATAATTCGTATCTGACATTGGAGGGATGTTAATTTGAGTATTCCATTTCTGTAAGAGATCACAACCAAATTTTGTGTCCTGTTTTAATTTATATTTTTTATTGAAAATATTTTTTCATACAGTATATTCTGATGACAGTTTACCCCCCATATACTCCTAGATTCTCCCCAATTCTTCACCCATCCAACTCCACACCCCATCTCTCTCTCTCTCTCTCTCTCTCTCTCTCTCTCTCTCTCTCTCTAACAACAGGAAAAATAAGAAAAGCATAAAGCACAGTAAAAACATTTTTAAATATTCATTTTTGAAATATCAATTATATTCAGATGTTAGTGGAAAATGTTTTCAGCAATTGAAACACTAGCCTGCAGTGATGATTAACAGTGGCTATCAGTCTGATTGGCTGTGGGAACAACTATAAGATACACCTCTGGGCTGATGCCAGAGGATGTTCTTGAAGATTAACTGGAGGAATCAACTCTCTACCAGAGAGTACAAAGGATTTCCAGAAGCAACACAGTATAAAAAGGGTCAAGGGACAAAAAGGATTTATTTATCCTGCCCACCTTTCCTCCTTGCTTCTGAATGTAGCCACTCAATTGCTGACTCTGCCACTGAACAGCTTTGCTGACACCTGAATCCAGATTTTACACTAACACAACATAAACTGAGGACTAGCTGCTCCCAAGCAATTCTGCAGCCTCTACAGGAATTACTGAAGTATCCAGTCCTGTATACTGAGGATTCACTGGACTTTCAGCTATAGTCCTGAAAACAGCTTGGTATTGGCACAAATATAGACAAGTAAACCAATGGAATAGAGTTGAAAACACTGCTATTAACCCACACACCTACGAACACCTGATTTTTTTTTTACAAACAATCCAAATATATATGCTGGAATAAAAAGAACATCTTCAACATATGGCCCTGGCATTGCTGGATGCAAACATGTAGAAGACTACAGATAGACCCAAGCCTTTTTGCCATGCACAAAACTTAAGTAAAAATGGATCAAAGACCTCAATATGAACCCAGCGATACTAAATCTATTAGAAAATAAAGTGTGTAATACCCTTGAATTAATCAATACAGGAGAGTACTTCCTGAACATAACACCAGTAGCACAAACACTGAGATCAACAATTGATAAATGGGACCTCCTGAAATTGAGAAGCTTCTGTAAGGCAAAGGACACAGTCAGCAAGACAAAACAGCAGCCCATAGACTGGGAAAAGATATTCACCAACCCCACATCTGACAGAGGGCTGATCTCCAAAATATACAAAGAACTCAAGAAGCTAGTCTCCAAAACAACAAACAATGAAATTAAAAAATGGTGTACAGAAATAAATAGACAATTCTCAATAGAGGAATCTAAAATGGCTGCAAGACACATAACAAAGTGTTCAACATCCTTAGCCATCAGGGAAATGCAAATCAAAGCAACTCTGAGATACCATCTTACTCCTGTTAGAATGGCTAAAATAAAAAACACCAATGACAGTTTATGCTGGAGAGAATGTGGAGAAAAGGGAACACTCCTCCACTGCTGGTGGGCTACCAACTTGTAAAGCCATTTTGGAAATCAGTATTGTGACTCCTCAAGAAAATGGAAATGAGTCTATCACAAGATCCAACAATCCTACTCCTAGGCATATACCCAAAAGAAGCACATTCATGCAACAAGGATATCTGTTCAACAATGTTCATAGAAGCACTATCTCTAATAGTCAGAAACTGGAAGCAGCCTGGATGCCCTTCAACCTAATAATGGATGGAGAAAATGTGGTACATTTACACAATGGAGTACTACTCAGAAAAAAAAACAACAACAACAAAAAAACCAATAGAATCTTGAAATTTGCAGGAAAATGAATGGAACTCGAAGAAACCATTCTGAATGAGGTAACCCAATCACAAAAATAAAACATGGTATGTACTCACTCATATGTGGATTTTAAACATGGAGTAAGAGATTACCATCCTATAATCCACACTGCCTGAGAAACTAGTAAACAAGGAAGACCCTAAAAGAGACAAACTTTGTCCTCTGGAGAAGGGGAAAGGGTCACCATCCCATGAGCAAATTGAGAACATGGGAAGAAGGGGGGGGAAGCTACGAGAGTGAGAAGGGAAGAAAAGGAAGGATGCATAGGTCATGAGGAAGCACAATGTTTGAGTCAGGTGTAGATTAGAAGAAAGGTAATATGATTGGCAGGATTTTAGTTGGGGGGTGGTAGAGGAAGAAGAGAGGGAGAAGGGAACTGGGATTGTCATGTAATTCAATCTTGTCTGTAATTCTAATATATAAAAAAGTAAAAAAAAAAACTATAAAATAAAAAAGAAAACATTTAATTGAGTTACCTTGCTTACAGGTCACAGCTTCATTCCATCATGACTGGGAACATGTCAGCATCCATTCTCTTTTCAAACCATCTCAATATTAGTATTTATGTTTCTCTAGAGAACATGAATGAATACAGTTAACATGTGAAAATCCTTGTTTTCAATCCTCAGCACCCCAAATACTTTAGCGAGAAACAAATGAAAGAAGAAACTGCTATTGATAAGAGTTTGGAAAAGGGCCCCTACCAAGGATGCACAGTACCTTATCTAACATACTGCTCATTATATTAACTACTACAGTTCATTTTCAGAAAAACTCAGCCAATCCCAAATGTTTTTAATATATTGAGGAAAATAACCTATGTAAACAACATTTTCATATATATATATATATATATATATATATATATATATATATATATATATATATATTATAAGGTAGATATTTTAAGCTACATACTTACTTAACAGAGCAGATGCAGATTATTTTTGAACACCTTAGAGACTGGCTTTCACTGATTTTCTTTCCTAAAGTCATTTCTTTTCATGATCATTATAATCAGCAGTACCAGCCATATACACAAAATGTTAGCATTTCTGAATAGAGATTCAAAGTGTTTTCATCAGGCCCTCAGTCACTGCTCACTCCATTAGAGCCATCAATATCAGGAGAGACAAAAACTATGAGCCAGTAACTAGGCAACAGGGACAAAGCTAACGAACATTGGGCCAGGGACTCTAGCCTTTCTAAATGAAATTCAACTATCACCTTGGTTGAATATAGCTTTCCAATTTATTGCTATTTCGACACAAATAGAGCCAAGATATATTTTCCTTACTTTGTTTATTTTTTGCCTTTTCCCTCTAGTTTATCCCATACATTATTACTTTGTAGAAAGAAACAGAGTGGATGAAAAAGAAACTTATATATCAGAAACAAACTATTTTTAGTTTTAACACTTCTACTTGTTTATACTGTCTTCTGTAATGTGAGTAATCAGCAGGCTTTCACAACAATCCTTGGAGCCTCCATTATTTGTCACATTGTGATGTACAATTAAAAGTTTATATGTAAGGTAAGCTGGGAAAGGCTTTGAATAAAAATAAATATCTTGACAAAAATCAAGTGACAATCTTTAGAACTAAGCATATAATCTTGTAGCTCCTTTATCTCCCTTCAAAACAGAGAACAAAATGTCCTGGGAATGGGTAAGTATACATTGTGTTTATATAAAGGAAAAAGTTCACTTAAGTTGCTGACAGTTGCCTCTACTGGTTAAGATTTTGTAAAGTGTAATTTGACAAAGCAAAATTCTAGCATAATGTAAAGCTGCAACACAACATCAACTTTTCTCTATTGTTTTCTCTTTAGACCTTCTGATTGAACGGTGTATATATTAAATTAGTATTTATCTTAGTTATGGTTTCAATTGTTGTGAAAAGACACCATGACCATGGAACTCTTTTAAAGGAAAACATTTAATTGGGGTGTCTTATATTTATTTTCAGATATTTAGTCCATTATCCTCATGGTGAGACACAGTGGTGTTCAGGCAACAATGATGCTAAAGAAGGAGATATAAGTCCTTTATCATGAACCACAGGCAACAAGAAGTAGTCTAAGGGACACACTGAGGAAAGCTTGAGGAAAAGAGACCACAAAGCCCATCCTTACAGTGACATACTTTTTCAACAAGGCCACACCTACTCCAAAAATATCACACTTTTTAATAATGCCACTCTCTATGATCTGGGGGGAGGACAATAATATTAAAATTACCATACTATCCTGAAATATACAAATATAACAAGACAAATAATTTGTGGGGGAGCTTTTAGAATTACAATTATGTTCATTTTTTTGCTATTTCTTTCTATTTAAAGCAGTGGTTCTCAAAAAGTTATGACATTTTCTGGGTCAAATAACCCTTCCACATGGTAAAATGTCAGATATCATTCATATCAGATATTTATATTATGATTCAGAACAGTAGCAAAATTACAGCTACAAAGTTGCAGTAAAAATAAATTTATGGTTGGGGGAGTCACCACAACATGAAGAACTGTATTAAAGGAACTGTATTCAAGGAAAGTTGAGAACCACGGGCTTAGATGAATCATTATGGAAACATACTGTGAGGATTTGTAGACAATGCTATTTCCATTCCCATCCACAGACCCTATGTCTTCACTCGGGGGAAGCAATCAGGAAAATACTTGCCCTAACGCCTCATAGAGTGCTTCAGATGGAACAAAGACTCCATTCAGTCTTTACCCCAGGAACAATTTGATACTTGGTAGAAAATACTTCCACTTAAAGCAGAGATCTTATTTAGTCTCTGATCTTGACTATGGACACCATTTCATGGGTTATCTCATGGTCCTATTGCTGTGGTTTTCCCTGGTTTGATACACAGGGTCACCTTGAAATGCCAAAGAAAGAAATAAAAGTCCTATATCATGAACCACAGGCAACAAGTAGTCTAAGGGACACACTGAGGAATGCTTAAGGAAAGGAGACCACAAAGCCCATCCCTACAGTGACATACTTCTTCAACAAGGCCACACCTTGTTGAAGATAACCTATCATCCTTTAAGTTGCTTAAGAAAATTAATTAATATAAAACTCTAACATAAAGAAAGCCAATACACATATAAAAAATAATGACAGAGAGTTTTAAACCTATATAATCATTAATTATGGATTAGTATAACAATGTCTAATGGAAGTCTTTGTGGCAAACACCTTAACCTTGGCAAAATTAAAACAAAACAAAACATGGGTAATTATTTTTCTTAGAGGATATCAATAATTACAGTAATTTTCTTTTCTTTTACATACCATGCTTCCACAACCACAAATACAGCTAAGGCAATCAGATAGAAAGAAGTGCTTATGAGGAAGTTGGAATTCCAATGTTTGAATCTTACAGCAAAATGACAGAACCAACAAATGCTTCTTAAAATCACTAAGCAAATGCTAATTGACAATGAATATTAATTACAGTGTCACTTACCAGGTGCAAATTTCTATTCACCTATCTCACTCATGTCATGGTATATGCCCTTTGTGTTGGTTAGTTTTGTGTCAATTTCACAGAAAGTAGTCATTTGTGAATACCATGTGTAGATTGAGAGAATACCAATGAATACAACCAACTTTTGTAGCTTAATAGTTTGTAAAGGATTTTTTCAAGGGGAGGGTAAGGGCTGAAACAAAATTAGAACAACCAAGGTAGTATACACTAAGGATTTCCTTTATACATTATGGTTTGTTAGAAAGTCAAAGGAGGGAAATGAAATGTAAAAAAGGTTAAATGTTCTTTAATGTGAACTGAACAAGGATATCAATAATAGATATGTCTAAATGGATGGGAAAATCCCATGATGCCTAAACCTACACAGAGAACTAAAGGAAACTGAGGAATGGTGGGAGCAGCAGAGATGTCCTTCACAGGGAAGAGCATATCAATTGCCTGTGTACTGTCAAATTATCAACCCTGAAAACTTACATATAAGTAATACTATAGGGTCAACTGGTTATAATTTGGAATATATATGTATATAGATATACATATATGTACCATACACTAGATCTAACATAGGTTTTTAAGACCTTCATATTGTTCCATAAAGGCTGTGCTAATTTGTATCACAATCAATAATGTGTAAGAGTTCCTGTTTTCCACATCTTTGCCATTATTTATTTTAGTTATTTGTTACTAATATGATATGACCAAAAGATTTCGGAGGCAGAAATGTTTGCCTACACAATAACTTTATCTGTCTTCATGACAATTAAAATAGACAAAATTGCACACAACATAGTGATATTTACATGTCTTGATGATAATGTTGATTCTAATATTCTCATTATTGAAAGGAAAAAAGAAAAATGAAGTAACTTCTTACACAAGTTTCAATAAATTATCTGGAGAGTTTTTGTGTTTAATCAAGTAGAATATAGATGAAATCCTTTCTCAGTCTGTTGATGGCATTTCTGTGATTAGACCTTTCTTAATATCTATCTGGAAAAGCCACCCAAAACAAATATTAAATTCCATTAAGTTATAGTGTCTTATTGCAAATTAGAACTCCCAACTGCAATTCAGTAGTTGTGGAAAGGCAAAGACAAAATATATTTCCATACTGTGTTCTGAGGACTAAAACAGTGAGTGTGATGAGATGGGAGTGAGGCAGCTGGTGCATGTATAAGAACTCTGATGATAAGTAAACCTGAATAGACAGGAAGCATAGCAGTGAGCACAGGATAAGTGTGCATATGTAATGAAAAGTTACATAACATTACAAATTATAATCTAAGGAAGGGAATATGTGTGCTAAGCTGAAAAATAAATGAGTGCTTAGAAAAGATTTCATTTACGAAGTAACATTTTAGGTCTCAAGGAGAAGTAGATAGCTATTCTAAAGGAGCGTTGCAGGCAGAGGAGCAGGAATTACCAGGAGCAGTCTAGTGAGTGAATCAGAAACCATGAAAATGATTTCCTTATGGAAGCTAGCTAGGTAAAAGTTACCAGACTTGATGGTCATTGAGGATGGACTACTCCTTAAGTCAGCTTTTTATGCACTACCTCCTTTGCTCATGAAAGTATACTAATTGTGAGGAAGAAGGACTAGCACAAATTGCCTCTCCTTAAAATACAAATTCTACTTGTATTCACCTTTGAATAGTCATATCCTTTACAAATACTTGGGGAAATGGTTGATAAGACACTATGCTGAAGAGAGCAGGAACTTCCCTTTCCCTGGCTAGGCTAAAGAACTATGATAAAGAACGATAATCTCATTTTATAACCTCAAGAGAACAGAGATAAAAGGAAACATGATACATGTTAAGAATATGGAAGGGTGAACAGAGAGATAGGTCTTCAGTACACAGCATATATGCTTGGAAGTTTGCAACCACCTAAAACTCCAGTTTCAGTTGAACAAATGCACTCTACTGGACAAATGTACACACACACACACACACACACACACACACACAGAGAGAGAGAGAGAGAGAGAGAGAGAGAGAGAGAGAGAGAGAGAGATGTAGAAATAATTTTAAAATATTTTAATGGGAGAAATTGCTACCTCTTTAATGAGATATACTTATACACTCTAGAATCCCCTCCCTTAATGCAGTTGAGATAAGGCTTTGGCTCCAGAGACTGAATTCCCTCCCAGGGAAAGCAAGAGATTCCGAGTATTTTTGACAGTTTAGCTCACAATTAACATATGCTCTGCTACAAGAAAAATGTAGAGAAATTTCTTGGTTTTGTATAATTTTAAATAATATATTACCATTTTCTGTTTTCTAACTTTACATATATAGGTGTGGGAGGGTGAATTAAGGAAATGCTGTGTTTACAGACCTGTTATCATAGAGTCTTGGGTGTCATGTCATGTGATGTTCAGCTAATTTTAATCTCAAGCAATGAACCAAAGTCCTAAGAAGAAAAGCGAAGTATACATTAATAAAAACATGAGGAAAAGATAAGGCATGCTATAGAAAGGAATTCATTTGCTACAAACACCTACCTCAAGAACTGAGTCTTCAGGGTTCATTTTTATGAGTTCATATGTATAAAGAGCAAAACTTCAAACATAGAAAGTGGATGGATCATATCCTGATTTATATATGAACTGTTATGTGACATTAAATGGACTTCAGTGATCATGACTCACAATTTTTAGCATATGAATACCTGGTCTTACATACACATGGGATGATAAATAAGAGTTTGTTTTTTCTTAGCAACACTGAACCTATTAGAAGATAAAGTGGGAAATACCCTTGAATTAATTGGTACAGGAGACCGCTTCCTGAACATAACACCAGTAACACAAACACTGAGTTCAACAATTGATAAATGGGACCTCCCAAAACTGAGAAGCTTCTGTAAGGCAAAGGACACAGTCAGCAAGACAAAACAGCAGCCCATAGAGTGGGAAAAGATATTCACCAACCCCATATCTGGCAGAGGATTGATCTCCAAAATTTACAAAGAACTCAAGAAGCTAGTCTCCAAAACAACAAACAATGAAATTAAAAACTGGGGTTCAGAATTCTCAATAGAGGAATCTAAAATGGCTGCAAGACACATAACAAAGTGTTCAACATCCTTAGCCATCAGGGAAATGCAAATCAAAGCAACTCTGAGATACCATCTTTACTCCTGTTAGAATGGCTAAAATCAAAAACACCAATGACAGTTTATGCTGGAGACAATGTGGAGAAAGGGAACACTCCTCCACTGCTGGTGGGAGTGCCAACTTGTAAAGCCACTTTGGAAATCAATATGGTGACTCCTCTAGAAAATGGGAATGAGTCTATCACAAGATCCAGCAATTCCACTTCTAGGCATATACCCAAAAGAAGGACATTCATACAACAAGGACATCTGTTCAACCATGTTCATAGCAGCACTAATTGTAATAGCCAGAAACTGGAAACAGCTTAGATGCCCCTCAAACGAAGAATGGATAGAGAAAATGTGGTACATTTACACAATGGAGTACTACTGAACGGAAAAAGAAACAATAAATCTTGAAATTTGCAGGAAAATGGATGGAACTCAAAGAATCCATTCTGAATGAGGTAACCCAATCACAAAAATAAACACATGATATATACTGACTCATATGTGGATTTTAGACATAGTTTAAATGACTACCATCCTACAATCCACACTGCCAGAGAAACTAGTAAACAAGGAGGATCCTAAAATAGACAAACATTGTCCCCTGGAGAAGGGGAAAGGGTCACCATCCCCTGAGCAAATTGAGAGAGAGAATGGGAAGAAGAGGGAGGGAGCTAGAAGAATGAAAAGGGAAGAGGAGGAAGGATGCAGAAGTCATGAGGGAGCAGAAAGGTTGAGTCAGGTGAAGAATAGAAGAAAGGGTATGTGATAGGTGGGGTTTGAGTTGTGGGGTGGTAGGGGAGGACGGGAGGGAGAAGGGAACTGGGATTGTCATGTAAATCAATCTTGTTTCTAATTCAAATAAAAAAATGAAAAACAAAGTTGTTTTTTTCTTTCTAGACAGGTCACTTCAAGAACAGACTGACATTTATAGAACTTGTACACAGCACCCACCTGAACTGAGCCTGTTCCCTCTTTCACCCTGATATGCTGAATCATAATTGCTACCCTATGTAGGTTGGGAATGGAAACTATTGGGTAATACCCTACAGGGAACAGACAAGCAAGAAGAGGTGCCTCACGTTGCTGGGTATTCCCTGTACTTATTTACTTCACACTTATCCAATAACAATATGATTTGGGGATTCAAACATAATGGGAACATGGGAACACACGGAACTTTTTTTTAACCAGGAATGGAGAGATTCAACTTATTCCATAATATTATTTTGGTTAATATATAGAGTTCAGTTGAAATATTCAATCCTGAGCATAGTCTATGAATGGAAATTGGAATGAGGACCTACACTTTTCTTCTTTAGTCTATATGCCATGCTACCCCAAGGGCAGGGATATGTTTTCAAACTGTGTTTTAGTATAAATATCTATAAGATTTATTTGCTGCAATAAGATTACATAGTGACTGTCTCTTCTTTATATTGCTTACCTGAATAATGTGCCTGAAGCAATGGACTTTAATCTATAAATTTCCCATATGTTATTACTTTATGAAGCAAATAAAAAGCAATGCCTTGGGCTGTCACCACCATGGTGTAAACACTTTTCTCCTGTGTCTCTTTATGTTGAAAAGACATATATCTCCATAAGTATGTAAAAGGATCCTGCTATCTTCTTCTTGTCATCATGGACAAATACATGCTCCACAAGGTGACATATAAGATGAATTCTTATGCAACTGTAAATACAGCCCTCATTCATGTACTTTTTATTAATTATTTTAGTAAGAAGAGACTTAGTGGTACTGACAAAAACATTATGCTGCCCTACCTCTAGACCAATGCCCCCAAACTGCATGCAACAACCACTCCAATAGATAGACACATTTAGCACAATTGTACTAGAAAATAGAACTTATTAATAACAATTTCATTGTCCCCAACACAGCTACTTATCTCAAAAGGGCAAATGGTTTGCAGTCATATGAAAGACTGTATGGAAGAAAAGGGGGCAGTATCTGAAAATCGCCATTAAAATTTCACAGGAGTTTTCAATCTTACTTTCAATCATGCCATTCTGAGGTCTCAACTCCTACTTATTTGAAATTCAGCCAGAACTGGAGAGAGAGTCAAACATAAAATATGTGAAATCTGTTTCCTTGGTGATGCTTTTATTTCAAAAAGACAATTTGTCAGTTAAAGGTGAACATCTGAGAAGTACTAATTCACAAAAGCAGGAAATAAAAAGTACTATGTTATTCGATGTTACAATGATGATCTTAAGGTAATTAGGTCAAATTATTGTTTTAATAACTATGTTTTGGGGCCAGCAAGATGGTTCAGTTGGTATACGTGCCTGCTAAGAAGCCTAATGACCTCAGTTTGATTTCAGGAACCATCATAATGGAAAGAGACAGGCAACTTCCTCATGTTGTCTTTTGCCTCCACATGTGAGCTATGCTATGCATACACACACACACACTCACCAGCATTATTATAAAAGAAAGGCAATTTAAATTAAAAATAACTATGATTTTATAATAGAAAAGTGTATGGATATGCTTTGCTCTCAAGGGTCATCATTGCAAATAGCTTACTTTGATTAAGGCTTTCAGAATTAAAGTTACAATTGTCTATATAGTGCTAAAATTTCCCAAAGGTGAAATAGACTAGGGAGGAGCAAGTCCTTAGATTAATAAGAGCCCAGTAGGAGGATGTCATATGGGTTTTCTTCTCTGTGTTTTAGGGATCTGACTTGTTCATTTTACAAAAGGTATTTGTTACTGAAATATAAACTCCACAGGAGAGATGCAAAAAAGAAACATATTGCCATAATAGTTAAGTGTCAATTTCCCACACATGGAGGATATCATATGATACAGAAGGAAGAGAAAGCAAAAGGATGATGGGCACTAAGGATGAGAAGCTTAGAGAGTCCCAGAGATAGAAAGATATGATAATATCACAGTGCAAGAGCTGAAGGTCCAACATCTGCACAGCTGCTCTCTGCTGACTGCTTTAAAAATTACAAGAGTAAACATGGGCTGTGTCTTACTACTTTTTCCAGAAATGGCACTCGAGAGAATAAACAGAAAATCAAGTGGATCTCCTTTACATACATACACATAACAAGGTTTTGTGTTAGTAAGCATGAGATTTCAAACCCCTCTCATTTCCAAAAAATGTGTGTCTCTTTCTATGATTAAGCCTTAGATGATGCTAGAACACTGATTTCAGAAGTCTTGTGTGGTGGTATATTTTTAATCAATCTTCAGATGCTTTTCTGTCACTGGGACCAGCTCTGAGAACTGTCTTCTCTGAATGCGGATGCACCAGTTGAGGAAGTCAGACATACCATTGTCATGTCTCTTTGTGACTGACTTCACAACCAAAATATAGATAGAGACCAGAAGAGTCTCTTTCACCTGCCACACTCTGAAAGTGTTGTCAGATATTATTTCTTCCGAAATTATACACTTTCTGTGAACCCCCTGGGAGTCACTTGGAGGACACTTAGTCCTTGTTGGCCTTTTGTGGTACTTCCACATTTATCTCCTACAACAATGTGGAGCTGGGTAAGTTATGCTCAATAAATCTCACATCTAGAACTACTCAATCATGTCCATTTGTATCATTCAAAGACACACAAGCCCTATAAATTAAATTATCTAGATTCATTTGTGTTGTAATTTTATGTTAAGATTAACTGACATGAAACAAGCTCTAAAAATTTGAGGGAAGAAGGGCAACAAGTCCTCCTACATGTTCTCTAGAAGAGGTCTATCCTTCTAGAATTGCTGTTTCCTATGGCTCCTTTATGACAGGTGAAATTACAGCAGCAGAATTTTGTGAGTTCAAAGGCATCACACGTTTCCTGGAGTAGCAATGACAATAAATTTCACTAAACTCTCTTTAAAATGCTAGCCATATATAGTTGATTTTTCTACCAGCCAGGAGTCTAGTTATGAGGTGTGTACTCTAGGTTTACTTTTCAAGTTTATAAACAATAAAGTTTGTTTAAAAAAGAATAAGCAATTCCACCACTTCATAAATTATTGAAATTTCTTTAATAAGTTCAGCCAAGCCAAATGTTTTTGTTTTGTTTTGTTTTGTTTTTGCTTAATTTTCTTTCGTAAAGGCTTTTGGGGCTAATAATGAAATAACATGCTAATTATTATGACTTCATGTGGAGCTGGGAGGGGGAACTAGTGAAGCCACAATGAGAACTGATATCTACCCAGGTAGTTCTGAGGCTAATGGTTTCCTCTGTGATGTGTGCCAACTGGATCCCTATAAACCCTCCAGATCTTATAACCCCAGAAAGAGGAAAAAGAATAGGTCATAGCCACAGTAAGAACTAAATTTATATCCAAAAGTGTGGCAACAGGAAGAGTGTCGTGAGGGTGACAGAGAAGTAGGAAATCTTACCGCCCATGAGCCTGCTGCCTGGCAGGAGTTTAAAACCAGAAAATACCACCCTAGAGGAATCCAAATCAGCTACCAATAGAGCTGCAGTGCTAAGGCAGTGAAACAAGTGAGGGAAGTAAACATGCCAAACTCTCACCCAGTCCTACAGCATATTGCCAGGACCTCCCACTGTCCCAGACTATTTAAAGCCAGGTGAAAAGGTATCTCAATTCAAGCTCCCCAAAGAACACAGCAAGGCAGAAACTGGATTTGATCAGGGACATGTGGAGAAAAGCCAGCATGGTGTGATCAGAGCCTTCTACAGGACAAGCAGGAACCAGTTTTAGTACTGTTGAGTGAGGGCAAGGAGAACTGAAACTTTAATATAAATCTGTTCCTTTTGAAAACAGAGTTTGATGCTAAGGATGTTTGCCAAGTATTATATAATGACCTAAGTAACTAGATAATAGCTGGTCTAGTTTCCTTTCTGTTGTGATAAAATGCTCTGACTGACGGCATCTTGGGGAAGAAAGAGTTGGTTCCATCTTACACTTTCAGGTCATAGCCGATCACTGAGGGACTTCAGGATAGGAACTCAAGGCAGAAATCTGAAAGGATACTATTCCATGCAGTATTACTTACAACTAGGAAACACACTCACAGGCAAGGAAATAGAGCTGGAACCATGGAGGTGGAGGTTGATAGTTGCCCCACTCATTGGATATCTCCTAGGTTTATGTTTATTTGGCTCATTTATACAACTCAGGACAATCTGCCTATGTACAGAACTGTTCACAGGGGGCACTCCTGCTTCAGCTGGTAATCAGTACCACCTCACAAAGACATGCCTACAGGTCAATTTATCTAGGTAATTCCTCAAACAAAGCTTTCCTCTCAGGTCACTCCAACCTAGGTCCAGTTGAAAATAATATTAACTAGGACATGAGACATTAACAAAAATTTGTGAAAGAGATACTTTAAGTTTAAACCACTTCGTGGTGCTGAAAGGAATCAGCAGTGGCACTAGGTGTCAGAATTCACCTTCGATCCTGTTTTCACTATTTCATCATATATATCTTGTACATTCACTGACCCTCCAACCTCTTTACCTTCTAGTCTAGAAAAAAATATCTTTTGCCTACTTCAAGCATCTATGTGTAAAATGTCTCTATGCTTTGAGTTTTACTGAAAAACAGCCACTCATTTAAAAATGATTAGTTTTCCCAAAGAGGAAGCCTTTGATCATTGAAGCCAAATCCAGCTGTGGAAATGTGTGTTTTCTTGCCCCGTTCTAATATTTCTTTCTTAATTAGGGCAAGAGAGACTGCCTTGAAAGTCAGGTCTTCACCTGCACACCTAATGCCTATGCTGACTTTCTGCTTTGCTACATTCTCTGAGAAGGCTCCTAGAGAGATATTTGGAAAGGGTTGGTTTTGAGGCAATTACAAAAAAAAAATTCCTCAATTAAAAATGTGTTGATTCAATTCCCCTCTTTCTCTCTTAAATCCTAACAGCCCCTTACATTCAGGTTGTAAACAATATTATTCAATAAATTAGCTCATGGCCAAAGGCAATGTGAAGACATACTACTCTGCCTTACCCTCTCTGGGATGGTTTCAGACTCACCTGTAAGCCAGTAGTATATTGATATGCAAATGTAACTAGAGCAATTTCACAGAGCTCTATAGAAAATGTCCACAGCATTAGTACTGACTGGATTTCTATGAAAGTAACTGGTGAGACTAGATTTTGCAGAAAGAGACAATGAAGCTGTGCTCCAAGTTGTAATTGATTTATACCAAGTAAACAGTGTGAGAAAAGTGAGGAGATAGAAAAACCAAATTCCTAAATAGTGGAACTAGACATTGGACAACAAAGTCTAACTGACTCCAAATTCTTTGATATTTGCATTAAAAAAAGAAGATTTAGAATGTACATATTTTGAGTCTGACCCTCATCCAAGGTCATAAGAAAGATGAACAAACACACCCCCATTTCAAATGGTCGCTCCATGTCAGCCCAATTTCAAAGGTTTAGGGGCTTTCAACATGAAACTCTCCTCCCATCCTATTTTCATTGGATCATAGCTATCCATCAATTTAAATAAAAAAGAGATCTGAAACAGTAAGCAATTTTACCAAAAAGACCAAGTTATGCTCTTTTAAAAAAATCTGTTGTCTTGAACAATAAGAGGGGGGATTATGTGGCTGGAAATATGGCTCAACCACTAAAGGTTCTTTCCATCTACACTTTTCAGTACATAGAATTAGTTGGTTCTTCACCCTCCTCACCTAATTTCTCTTGCCTTTGACACAATTGTGAGGGAAAGAAGTCTGTGCTTATTTTTTCTATATTATTTTTATTTTCTTTAACTGATGTCTATGTAGTGTGAGCCAAATAAGGGCTTTGTAAAGATGACTGGATCCTAAAATTCATGGCATTTATTTTCAAAAGATACATTTTCTTTCCACAGTTTGTCTTTAAAGGCTAATGGGACACAGTGCTCTGTTGGAAGCTAGAGTTAGGTAGGTGGAGAAATCACAACAATTATTTCTAATTGCCACAGAAAATTTGCAACTGTGGCAGAATAAAAAAAGTGGGTTTAGTTGACAGAAGCATATATCTGCTAAATAGGGGAAATGCAATTAGTGGTTAGCTGAGAATTGGAGAATAGATTTTACTTTCTAATTTGGAAGGAAATGTAAGTTAAGCAAGACATAGAAGCTAGCACAGGGACTGTCCAAATCTGTCACAGTCACTAGAGGAATATATTTTTCAAAACATATCTCAAAAACAAATGAGGTTTATTTACATATTATAAAATGTACTTGTTCATTAAATACACAGAAGTTGCAGTTTTTAATTAGAAGTCTCGAAGTGTCAGTTATATGTTATATGACTTTTAACATGTTGCTAACATTTATAATTCCATTACCTTCTAAAACTAAATAACTAAAAATGTATTCAACACGTTATAAAATTTAGAGGAGATCATTAATTTTAAAATCACTGTTTTATTTATTCCATTCACAGTGTTAGTTAGGTTCTTATTAGTGTCGGGATTCTAAAGCATTTATTTAAATCACCATCTGTAAAATGGATACAAAATATTTTAAAACCATTGGAATCAAACAGATAGTTATTTTGAGCAGAGGTGTTTGCCATACAGTGAAAGTGTAAGAGACACTGTTCCCGTTTCATCTCTAAAATTCTCTCTGTCCCTCTCCCGTTCTTTCCTTTTTATTTCTGCTTTCCTTAACTGCTTTGGAATAGCTTTAAAATGTAGGGAAAATAGTAACTTGACTGTATCTATCTGGAATTTCTTATCAAGCTAGATGATTCTCTTTTATCTCCTGTTTTTAACTTTTAATGTAAAGAACCAATTTGATTCATTAAAGACAAAGCAACAACCAGAATGTAAGTTTCATTAAATCCGGAAGGTTATCTTGGAAGTAACCTCTTGGGAATAAAGGTGGTATCAAACAGGGAGATAAGAGTAGAGTTAGAAGAAGTGCTGCTTCTGTAACTGAGGTGGACTTATACATTTCTTGACCAGAAGAAGAAGAAGAAGAAGAAGAAGAAGAAGAAGAAGAAGAAGAAGAAGAAGAAGAAGAAGAAGAAGAAGAAGAAGTCAAGGAAGAGAGAAAATTAAAAAAAATTAATATGGGCCTCTCTGTAAAAAAATAAAATTATGTGTCAAGATCCTTAATAAATACAGATTTAAAAAATTCAAGAAATTCTAGCAAAGCTGCTCAACATCACATTGGAATGGTCATTCAATATGATCAAACAGGGTTTGTCCCCAGTGTGTGGTGATATCTTGCTTGTACAAATAAAGCTTGTCTAAAGGTCAGAGAATGGAGCTGGCCACTAGCTAGCCATAGAGGTCTGGAGGTCTGTGCAGACAGACAGGAAGTAACTGAGCTGGGTGGAAACAGGCTATAAGCAGGAAGATACAGGAAGTCACTCTCTTGTCTGCTAAGATAATAAGAAGGTAAAGTGTGACTATGGCATGCTCCTTCTCTCTGATATCTCAGCATTTTCTGTGATATCTGATGGAGGGATTTTATTATTTAGACAAATAAAGAACAGATTTTCCATTTGGAGACCAACTTGGGGCTCAAACCCATGACCCTGGGATTAAGAGTCTCATGCTCTACTGACTGAGCTAGCTGGGCTCTCCATTTTTAAAAGAATAATCAAATCATTCAATCAAAGTATTATTGCATTACTAGATAAATTGACTAAATACCAAAGGAGAGCTTGAAAGATACAGGAGAAAAAAGTGAAAGTATTTAATGTCCATTTATGAAGGGGAAATGAGAAGTGGCTGGTAGAAGGTTACAGACTTCAGCTGTCAGGTACGTAAGGTCTGGCAATCTAAAATATTGTCTTGGAGTTTCTATTGCTGCAATAAAGCACCATGACCAAATGTAAATTGGGGAGCCTCTTGGTTAGGGTTTCTATTGCTGTGAAGAGACGCATTGTCCCTGGTAATACATACAAAGAAGACATTTAATTGGGTCTGGCTTATAGTTAAGAGATTAAGTCCACTATTATCATGGTGGGACATGGTGGCCTGCAGGCAGATATGGTACTAGAGAGGTACCTGCTACATGTTGGTACACAAGCAACAGGAAAGAGCCTGAGTGTCACCCTGAATGAAGCTTGAACAAAAGAGACATCAAAGCCTGCCCAACAGTGACATACTTTCTCCAACAAGGTCACACCTACTTCAACAAGCCAAACCTCCTAATAATGTCATTCCTTTTGGGGGTCATTTTCTTTTCAAACCACCACAAGTGTATCAAAATGACTAAAGTTAATCACATTGCTATTGCATTGATATTATGACTGAGTCAGGGAGAGAGTCAAGAACTCTCACCCAACCCTATCCCTATACAAATGTTGGCAATAGATAGAGAGGGATGTGCTAATTAATATTATTGTAATGATTATTATACATATTGCATATTATACATCAAATTGCATCAAAATGTAGGTATTTATTTGACAATTACCTATTTTAAAATTTAGGAAAAGGAAAAAGTTTCAATTAATAAGCCATCAAGGCAAAGGAACAACTTTACAATACAAGCATATTTTCAGAAAGGTTACTTTTAGTCTTGTGGTGGTGGCACATGCCTTTAGTCCCAGCACTTGGGAGGCAGAGGCAGAGGCAGGCAGATCTCTATGAGTTTGATACTAGCCATGTCTACAAGAACTATTTCCAGGACAGCATCCAAAGCCACAGAGAAATCCTGTCTTGAAAAACCATAAAAAGGAAAAAAGTTACTTTTAATAAGTATGCTAACCTGACTATAAACTTGGTCTATTATCACTCAAATATGTTTTGGACACTTGCAAGTTAGCTCAACTATTTGAAGAGCCTGAAAGCTTTACTCTGATCCTGAGGACCAATGTTAAAAATTAAATACTTACAATCCTAGGGCAGGAGATGAGACAGAAAGTCATTGAGGTTGATTTTCCAACCTAATTCAAGAAGGAAGGGCCAGTGATTCTCTGCCTAAAAACACAAGGTGAATGAATCTTCACCTTGGTGAAGTGGTTCACCACTGACACCAGTGGTTCACCTCCCTATAAGCATACAGTCATACATAGAATCTTCTCCCAAATCATCATGTATGTGTAATATTCACTTTTTAGTCACTTACTTGTGTGAGTACACAGACACTTGATAACATGTACTGGTACATACACTTGCAATCATCAAAACACGTACCACATGCACTCAAAAAGCACAAAAATAATTTGAAAACAAACATTTAACATTAAAAAATTAAAGCTATATGCAGTTGTGTATCATATCATTCAAAATACAAGAGGTTGGGGCAAGATGATCATGGGTTCAAGGTCAGCCTATGCTACAGAAAGATATATTACTTTTGAAAGGCCAACAAACTAAAAAAGAAATCCTTGAAATAATCATTTTAATTTTAATAGTGAATAATATATTTTTCTTAAAATTAGTTAAGATTATGAACCTGTTGTCCACAAAATTCAAAAATCTAAAGGAAGTGGACAATTTTCTGGATAGATATCACTTACCAAAATTAAACCCAGAACAGATAAGCAGTTTAAATAGACCTATAATCCCGAATGAAATATAAGCAGTCATCAAAAGCCTCCCAACCAAAAAAGCCCAGAGCCAGATGGCTTCACTGAAGAATTCTCCCAAATATTCAAACAAGAGCTAATACCAGTATGCCTCAAATTGTTCCACACATTAGAAGTAGAAGGGACATTGCCAAACTCTTTTTACAAGACTCAATCACTTTGATACCCAAACCACACAAAGATAAAACTGAAAAAGAGAACTACAGACCAATATCCCTCATGAACATCAATGCAAAAATAATCAACAAAATATTGGCAAATCGGATCCAAGAACACATCAGAAAAATCATCCACGAAGATCAAGTAGGCTTCATTCATCCCAGGAATTCAAGGATGGTTCAACATATGAAAATCTATGAATGTAATCCACCATATAAACAAACTGAGAAATAAAAACCAGATGATCATCTCACTAGATGCTGAAAAAGCCTTTGACAAAATCCAACATCCCTTCATGATAAAGATCTTGGAGAGAACAGGAATAACAGAAACATTTCTAAACATGATAAAAGCAATATACACCAAACCAACAGCCAACATCAAACTAAATGGAGAGAAACTGAAAGTGATTCCTCTAAAATCAGGGACAAGACAAGGCTGTCCACTCTCTCCATATCTCTTCAATGTTGTACTTGAAGTTCTAGCTAGATCAATAAGACAAGAAAAGTGATACAAATTGGAAAGGAAGAAGTCCAACGTTCACTGTTTGCAGATGATACGATCATCTACATAAGTGGCCCTAAAAACTCTACAAGGGAACTCATACAACTGATAAACACCTTCAGAAAAGCAGCAGGATACAAAATTAACTCAAAAAATCAGTAGCCCTACTATATACAGATGATAAATGCAATAAGAAAGAAATCAGAGAAACATCACCATTCACAATATCCACAAGCAACAGAAAATATCTTTTAGTAACACTAACCAAAAAAGCAAAAGACCTGTACAGTAAGACCTTTGAGTCTTTAAAGAGAGAAATTAAAGAAGATACTAGAAAATGGAAAGATCTCTTGTGCTTTGGATAGGTTGAATCAACATAGTAAAAATGGCAATCTTGCCAAAAGTAATCTACAGATTCAACACAATCCCCATCAAAACGCCAACACAGTTCTTCACAGACCTTGAAAGAACAATATTCAAATTTATATGGAAAAACAAAAAACCCAGGATAGCCAAAACAACACTGTACAATAAAGGATCTACTGGAGGTATTAACATGCCTGACTTCAAGCTCTCTTATAGAGCCAGAGTTCTGAAAACAGCTTGGTATTGGCACAAAAATAGACAGATAGACCAATGGAATCAAATTGAAATCCCTGATATTAACCCACACACCTATGAACACCTTATTTTGACAAAGAAGATAAATCTATACAATGGAAAAAGATAGCATCTTCAACAAATGGTGCTGGCACAACTGGATTTGGACATGAAGAAGATTGCAGATAGATCCATATATGTCACCATGCATAAAACTGCAAAAGTGCAAATGGATCAATGATCTCTACTAAATCCAGCCACACTGAATCTTCTAGAAGAGAAAATGGGAGACACCCTTGAACGAATTGGCACAGGAGACTACTTCCTGAATATTACACCAGTAGCACAGACATTGAGATCTGCACTTAATAAATGGGACCTCCTGAAACTGAGAAGCTTCTGTATGGCAAATGACACCGTCAGTAAGACAAAACCACAGCCCACAGAATGGGAAAATATTTTCAACAACCCCAAATGTGACAGAGGGCTGATTTCCAAAGTATACAAGGAACTCAAGAATCTAACCACCATAACAATAAATAATGAAATTAAAAAGTGGGATGCAGAACAAAATAGAGATTTCTCAACAGAAGAATCTGAAATGTCTGAAAGACACTTAAGAAAGTGCTCAAAATCCTTGGTCATCAGAGAAATGCAGCTCAAAACAACTCTGAGATACCCTCTTACACTGACAGAATGGCTAAAATAAAAAAAACACCAATGACAATCTGTCAATTTGTGTGATCCTTGTAGATCTCTGGAAATCTCCCTAGTGCCAGATCTCTCCTCAGACCTATAATGGCTCCCTTTGATATGGAAAGGATGTGGAGAAAAAGGAACACTCCTCCATTGCTGGGGGGAGTGCAAACTTGTAAGACCACTTTGGAAATCAGTATGGCAGTTGCTCAGAAAAATGGGAATCAGTCTACCTCAATATCTAGCAATTCCACTCTTGGGCATATAACCAAACAATGTACTTGCATACAACAAGAACATATGTTCATAGCAGCATTGTTTGTAATAGCCAGAACCTAGAAGCAACCTAGATGCCCCTCAACTGAATAATGGATAGAGAAAATGTGGTACATTTATACAATGGAGTACTACTCAGCAGATAAAAGCAACGGAATCATGAAATTTTCAGGCAAATGGAACTAGAAGAAACCATCCTGAGTGAGTTAAGCCAGGCACAAAAAGACAAACATGGTATGTACTCACTCATATATGAATTTTAGTTGTAGAGTAAATGATTACCTGCCTACAATCTTGTTCACCAAAAAAACTAGGGAACAAGGATTCTAAGAGAAAAATGCATGGACTTCCAGAGAATGGGAAGGGGCAGGATCTCATGAGCTAATTGAGAACATGAGGGTAGGGCATGGGGAGCTGGCAGAATGAGAGGAGGAGAAGAGGGGGGCAGAGAGGAGGAAATGGAAGGGCAGAAACGTTGAGTTGGTGGAAGAATAGAGGAGAGCAGGATTTGAGATACCACATCAAAGGGAGCCATTATAGGTCTGAGGAGAGATCTGGCACTAGGGAGATTTCCAGAGATCTACAGGATGACACAAACTGACAATCTAGGCAATGGTGGAGAGGATAACCTAAATGCCCTTCCCCTATAATGATACTGATGACTATTTTTATGCCATCCTAGAGCCTTCATCCAGTAGCTGATGGAAGCAGAGGCAAAAATCCACAAATTTACACTGAACTGAACTCTGGAACCTAGTTGCAGAGAGGGTGGAATGAAGATCAAAGAGGTATGTATTAGGCTGGGGAAACCCACAGAAACAGCTGGCCTAAACAAGGGGCAGCACATTGACCCCAGACTGCTGTCTGGGAGGCCAGCACAGGACTAAATCAGTCCCCTGAACATGTATGTCAATGAGGAGGCCTCCACACTCTAGGGGGACCCTGGAAGTGGATTAGTATTTTTCCCTGGTATAAGGACTTTGAGAGCCCATCTCACGTGAAGGGATGCACTCTTGGCCTGGACACATGGGGGAGGGACTAGGCCCTGCCCAGGATGATGTGGTGGACTTTGGGGACCCCCATTAAGGGTTCTACCCTGCTTGGGGAGTCAAGGTTGGATGGGGTTGGGAGTTGGGGTGATGGTTGGGGGAAGGGGAGGGGGAACGGATTGGCATGTGAAGCAAGCTTGTTCCTAATTTGAACTTACAAAAACTTAAATACATATAGATAAATAAATAAATACATTTGATATCCACAAAAGGCACTTTTCTTATCATTTTATACATTTTAAACTTGCTTTAACTTTTATGAATATTTTATTTTAATTTCTTTTGAAATGAGGTCTCAATTATACTAGATGATTACCAAATTTCTTATGTAGGCTAGTGTGATGATTTAAATGAGAAATATCCATATAGTATCTGGCATTCAAACACCTGATCCCCAGTTGGTATTGTTGTGTGGTGAAATTAGTTTTTTTCCCCGGTATAAGAAGGGACTTTGAGAGCCCATCAGCTAAAGGACCAGCTTTGAGATGAAAAGCCCACAGCATTTCAGTTCAATCATTCTACATCCTTCTTTGTATTTGATTATGGAGCCCTGAATTTCCTCTTCTTGCTGATACCCCTGTTATCTGTGGCTTGTCCACAATGGTGTGGCTTTCTGGAAACATAATGCCAAATAGATTGTTTCTTCTAGAACTTTCTTCTGAATGTGATATTTTTTCATGGAACTACAAACATAACCAATATAGCAAGGATTATCTTATTCTTCTAATCCTTCTTCCCACCAAGCCCTCAGTGCTAAGATCATAAATGCATGGCAACACACCTAGTTTTCCATGGTGCTGATGACAGAACCCATGGTATGGTGTATGCTAGGCCAATTAATTCTGAACTATGTCCTACTCTCATTAGATAATATCTGCATCCTCCATTTCATACAATACACACAGGGTTAAAACCCCAGTCCAACCTCCTATCAGCTGTCTTCAGTGATTCACTAACCTGCCCTGTGAGAAGCTACCATGGTCTAGGGGTCCACATGGAAAAGTTTATAAGAGCATGTGCCCCCAATGTCATACTCACTTAGGTCATCCTCAATGTTTAACCCTCCTGCTCACTTTAGAATTTAATGCCCAATTCCATGTATTCTGAATTTACCCATTCCTCTCCATTGTTATTTTACCTTGCCTTCACCAGATCAGAGATTGTCTGGAAATCTGCAGAGATTTCCTAATTTGTTTGCCTAATTTCCTTATGATACATTTTTCACATAGAAGCTTGAGTGAATTTATCTAAAATGTGAATCTAATGATGCCACTTTGACACAAAGAAATCCCAAACAGGATTTCAGATGCCAATCAATAATACCCTTTATTATTTGCTTCTACAAGTTCAGCACATCTAAGTCTCTTGTGCTTTGATGGCATCAAGACCTCTCCCTTCTTCCCTCCCAATGTGTCCTGTCATGTATAGATTTCTTCCTCTTCAAAAAGCAGCCTGCCCTGATGTCTGTCTTGTGGCCTTTTCATTGATTCATACAGTCTGAACAACACCCAACTGAATTTCCTTCTTAACATAAAACTATTTGATATGGTACATTTGATCTTCATTTTTTATATGTGTATTTGTCTCCTAGAGTAGCATGTTATTCTAGGGGAGTGTGAGCTTATGTGTTTCTACCAGTGCTGCTTTTTACTTACTGTCTAGGATACAGTACTGCTGTTGCCATATCAATACCTGTTTAGCCTGCGAGTGAACCAGAAAGTAAATAAATAAAAGTAACCTGCAAATTGTAACTATTATAACCCATTTAATTCATTTGAAAAAAAAGATTGGTTTAGTCTGAGTTTGACGAGCCACATAAAAATGTAGGTATGCCAGTGTCTCAATAACTACAAGCATTTTTTGTCTAGTTTAAAACAGTCAAGAACAATCCTAGTCCTGTTACCTGGAGATCTGTGGTGATTATGTTAAAAGCAAAATGCTTCAATGTCAGAAGAAAGGTGTGAGTGGGAACAACTCTGTATATTTATGGTTCTGGCAGACAGTGTTTCTTTATTGAGATGACAAAAATATTTTTTCTTTATGCTTTTGGAATGCCAATAAGTTTAAAGGAGAAATACTGAATATATATGACTCAAACCAACTTTACTACTTAGTTTGTTTTTTGTTTGTTTGTTTGTTTGTTGGATTTTGGGGTTTTTTGATCATTCGTTTGTTTGTTGTTTGGTTTGTTTTGTAAACTTGGCACAAGCTGCAGTTATCTGAAACAAGAGAACCTTTTATTGAGATATTTCCTCCATCAGTTTGGTCCATAGGCTTTTCTGTGGGGCATTATCTTGATTGCTGGTTACTGTGGGAAGGTCCACCTCAGTAAGAGTTGTGTCACCCCAGGGAAGGTGGTAGAGGATTGTATATAAAAGCAGGCTGAGCAAGTCATTAAGTACTCTTCCTCCTTGGTCTTTGCTTCACCGCTGCCATCAGTTCCTACCTTGTGTTCCTACTTGGACTTCTCTCAGTAATGCACTATAAGTTTTAATGTAAAATAAATGCTCTTCTTGTCAAGGAGGTTTTATTGTTTTTCTTTTCTTGTTGTTTTTGTTTTACAGACAGGATCTAACTTTGATATTTAGAGACAGAGCTTGGAATTAACTTTATAAACAGGATAACCTTAAATTTACAGAAATCCGCCTCCCTCTGCTTCCTGAGTACTGGGGGGGATTAAAGGCATTTGTTACCTTGCCTGGAGTCCAATTCACTTTTGCTCATAGCATTTATCACAGCACTAGAAACCTAGCTAAGACACCAATTTTATTTTTATTTTTTTATTTAATTTTTTATTTAATTTTTCCAACTTATAATTTCACATGTCAATCCTTTCTCCCTCTCCCCCCCATCCCCCCATCCCATTCCCCCCTCCATTCCCCATAAAGGGTAGAGCCCTCCATGGGGGCTCCCAAAATTCCACAACATCATCCTGGACCAGGCCTAGGCCCTCCCCCTTGTGTCCCAGACGAGAACATCCCTTCATGTGGGATGGGCTCTCAAAGTCCCTTCTTTTTTTTTCATTCATTTATTTAGCTCATAAATAAAGTCATGCACAATTATGATACACAATACAGTATGTTCACAATGGCAGGGCTAAATTAAACCAATTAACATGTTATATCACACATATTCATCATTTTTGTTTTGAGAACAATTAAAGTATACTATCTCACAACTTTTAAAATATATCATATTTTTATCAACCATATTTATCATGCTCTCGGTAGACCTCAAGACTTCACAGAGTCCATGCCTCCTGTCCAACTGCAGTTTTATATCCTTAAACCAATTGTTTCCCCATTGTTAAAAACCCACATTGAAGCCTAATAGCCACAATACTGCTCTCTGTTCCCGTAAGTTCATCATTTCTAGGTTACACATAAAATTTAAATTGTGTGACATTTGTCTTCCAGTGTGTCACATTTTTTTTTTTTGGCAAGCATATGCACAGGTGAGCACTCTCTGATGCACCTTGGATTCAACACATATTTGAGTTTCAATTAATATATATATATATATATATATATATATATATATATAGAGAGAGAGAGAGAGAGAGAGAGAGAGAGAGAGAGCAATAATGGCAATATGTTATGCATCAATAGCAGCAACAGCTTTTCCAGGTTCTGCAGTCATTTGAACAAAATTGTAGAGACATCCAGCACACTCCATTTAACAAGCAAAAAACAAAAACAAAAACAAAAACAAAAAAACAAACAACAACAAAAAGTAAAAAACAAAATCCCAGAAAACAGCACAGTTCTATTACTCTTGTGGTACTTGGCATCATTTGTTTTTTTTAATTAGCTTCTCAGTCATCATCTGAGAGGAAACCATTCTGAGCAACATCATTAAAAACAGCTCTGATAAAGCATGGTCACTACTATGTATCATAAAGCAGGACCACATATGAGTGAGTACATACCATGTTTGTCATTTTGTGATTGGGTTACCTCGCTCAGAATGGTTTCTTCGAGTTCCATTCATTTTCCTGTAAATTTCAAGATTCCATTTTTTTTTTTTTCTGCTGAGTAGTTCTCCATTGTGTAAATGTACCACATTTTCTCTATCCATTCTTCAGTTGAGGGGCATCTAGGCTGCTTCCATTTTCTGGCTATTACAAATAATGCTGCTATGAACATGTTTTAGCATATGTCCTTGTTATATGAATGTGCTTCTTTTGGGTATATGCCTGGGAGTGGAATTGCTGGATCTTGTGGTAGACTCATTCCCATTTTCTTGAGGATTAAACATACTGATTTCCACAGTGGCTGTACAAGTTGGCACTCCCACCAGCAGTGGAGGAGTGTTCCTCTTTCTCTGCATCCTCTCCAGCATAAACTGTCATTGGCATTTTTGATTTTAGCCATTCTGACAGGAGTAAGATGTTATCTCAGAGTTGTTTTGATTTGCATTTCCCTGATGACTAAGAATGTTGAACACTTTCTCATGTGTCTTTCAGCCATTTTAGATTCCTCTATTGAGAATTGTCTATTTATTTCTGTACCCCATTTTTAATTGGATTGTTTGGTGTTTTGGAGACTAGCTTCTTGAGTTCTTTGTATATTTTGGAGATCAGCCCTCTGTCAGATGTGGGGTTGGTGAATATCTTTTCCCAGTCTGTGGGCTGCTGTTTTGTCTTACTGACTGTCTCCTTTGCCTTACAGAAGAAGCTTCTCAGTTTCAGGAGGTTCATTTATCAATTGTTGACCTCAGTGTCTGTGCTACTGGTGTAATGTTCAGGAAGCAGTCTTTTGTACTGATTAATTCAAGGATATTTCCCACTTTGTCTTCTAATAGGTTCAGTGTAGCTGGATTTATGTTGAGATCTTTGATCCATTTTGACTTAAGTTTTGTGCAAGGCTTGGGTCTAACAAGATACCAATTTTATAATCATTGCCTTTTCCCTTCAGTTTTTCTACCATAGTTATCTATATATTTTGTGGTTTGGAGACGAAATGTCTCCCATCATCCACTTGGTCCTCAGTTGGTAGTGATATTTGGGAAATTAATGGAATCTTTTGAAAGTCGATCCGTGCAGAAAAAGCACATCACTGGGCATGGACTTTGAGGGTATTTTAGCATTATAACACTTTCTGTTCACCCTCTTTCTGCTTTGTTTGTACAGATAAAATATTACTGCTCAGATTCCTGACTGCCAGACTGGCCTCATACTTCTGCTTCTGTGATTCTGCTATAATCATGAACTGTATCCCCTCTGGAACTGTAAGCCAAAATAAAACTTTTTCCCTCAAAATTACTTTTTATAAGGGTATTGTGTCACCACAACAGGAAAGTAACCCATACCACATTTTCCTAGGCTTATTGAAAAATAATTGGTCTATTATGACAAGGGGTGAATCAAAATGCATTTATTTACATATATTCTTATTATGTAAACTGGGCATGTAACTAACTCATCAACATACTTGAATTCCCTCTCCATGGCAACAGCAAATACACTTCTAAGAAATAACCATGTAATACTTGTCCACAAATAGCTTCCTGTATAATAGGGCAATTCTACTTTTTAAGCAAAGAAGCTGGAAGAACAAGAGAAAGCATTTGTGCAATTTCACTTGTGAGTGTGAAAACATGGACAAAGCACACTGCTAGGGAAAGCTGCTATTAAAGTATCAAAAAATTATGTATGACTGGCAGAGAGGTGGGTTACTTTAGTTAGGTAAATGTGGTAAGGAAGTCTAAGATAAAAGAAAATGTACACATATAAACATGTATGTCCATGAGTGTGTACATATTTGCCCAGCTATACCCACATTACACAATAGCATTTAATAGAGATAAAGTCCATATAACTGTCCGTATTTCTCCATTGGGATTTACTCCACATGGACCTCACCTCTCAGACATAAGTTTTTTTTTTTTTTTTTTCAAGGATTAAGGTGATGCAATGCCAAAGGGCTCAGTGGTGGATTTTCACTGAAGAAAGAAAGGACAAACTGTTTCCCCAAATCCATCATGGGAGCAGCTCACACCAATCTTGATAGTTCTTCTTTCATAAGCAAAAATTCTGTATTAGCATCACCCTTCTGCTTCTATTGATTGTTATTCGGCTCAGAGAGGAGAATGGAAGTTACTTTTGTTCATTTCATGTAATAGTCAATTGAAGTTAGAAATCATATCCATTTCCTGCTTTGGTTACCTGTTTCACAAGCTCGGCACACTTCCAATTTTATGAAACCATAAGAATACTCAGAGAAATTGGCTATCATATATTTTATTGCTATGCTCATCAGGAAGACAATGCCTGGCTGATTCCATTTGTCAGGCAGCTTTCATAGTATGATAGATCTAATGACACTAACTTTGAACTCAGATTCATCATCAATGTGATGCTGCCTTATATAGTCAGTGTATATCCATTGTTAGACATAAAGAAGAAATCAGACACACTGACACTAACAGTGAGAACAGGGCATATATACCAGAATACATTAATTTAATGCATTATCTGGAAGTATGAGTATTTGATTCTCAACTGCATCTTAAAATTTGTATTTGGAGTAGCTTAGAAAAAGTTAGGGCTAGCAAAATGCTCACTGACAATGGCATTGACATTGTATGTCTGAAAACCTGAGCTCAGAATCCTAAACTCATATAAAGGTGAAAGGAAGAAAGCAACTTCACAATGTCATTCTCTGATCTCCACACACTCATTTATGACATCCCATGCTCTCACACAGATTGTACATACAAACTTACACATACACTCAAACACAAATTAATAAAAATAATATAAACACTAGAGAAAATAAAAAAGCTATACAAAAGTGATTTTTCTTCTCCCAGTCTTATTTCTGACAAGTGAATATTGGTAATAAGGTTATTCTATTTGTAACTACTTGGTTTAGAAATTAACAATGGGAGTTAACTAGGTCATGTCACAGCAGCTACATTTCTCTTCCACTTCAAAAAATGAAAAACAAGTAATAAAATGTTGTAAGAAGCTAGGTATGCTGGAGCACAAGGTTAACACCAGCATTCAAGAGACAAAAGGCAGAAGGATCTCTATGAATTCAAGGCAAGCTTGATTTACACAACAAATTCAACAGTCATGCCTATGTAATGAGACCCTGTTTCAGAAGGAAAAAAGTTTTTTGTATAAAATACCATAGAAAATATAGATTTACTTAGTTAAAATATTTTACTTCCATTTGTGTATGTGTAGGTGTGTGTTCATATATATATATATATATATTATATATATGTGTGTGTGTGTGTGTGTGTGTGTGTGTGTGTGTGTGTGTGTGTGTGTGCATAGATAGGACTACATTTGTGCCAGCAGAGGGCATTGGATCCTCTGGAGATGGAATGACTGAAAGTTTTTAACTGCCCAATGTAGTTTCTGGGAACTGAACTCAGGTCCTCTGCAAGAGGAGCAATTTCTCTCAAACACTGAGCCAGCTGTTCAACCCCTGCTAAAGAGAATATCTAAAGAGAAGCTAAGAAGGGATTGGAAAAATATGATAATATTAACAAACTGTAAGTTGAACATACTTGTTTTGAGGGAAAATTTGATATTTTCAATACACAAGTTCTGCCAATTTGCCAATAATTAAATCTCACTACAGTTATTACAAACATTTTACTTATTGTTATTCCTTCAGTGTAGGTGACTCTGTGGAATTAATTCCCTCCTACTTGTTCCTAATAGCTACAAAGTGATTAAGAAATAGCACTGCTTCATGTTGACAGATAAAAACAGGTGTTATATTTCTAATTAGGGAAAACTCATTCAAAATCAGTTTAAAATTTGAAGACATTAGAAACAATTCTGAACCACTACTTTGTTAAAAGTTGTAAGCAAGAACTGTCTTAGAAAAATACCACTGTAATGAAAAGATTTTGTTCAGCTTTACTAAAGTTAGAGTTATCTAAGAAGAGTGAACCTCCAAAGAGTAAATACCACCCCCACCAGACAAGCCTATCAGCAAGTCTGTAGGGCATTTTTTTGATTGATGTTTGGTATAGGTGGCTCCAGCATACTGAGGATAGTATGTGGACTCATGGTGCTGGAACATATAAGAAAACAGGTTGAGCAAGTTAGCAGGTGTAAGCCACTAAACATTCCTTCATGGTCCCTGATGCTATTCCTGCTTCTAGATTCCTACCTTGAGTTCATTCTCTGACTTCCCTCAGTGATGGACATCAGGGCATGCAAGACCAGTAAACTCTTTCCTCCTTAAGTTTCTATTAGTCCTGCTTTATCACAGTAATGGAAAGTAAGGCATTAATTAGTTTCTCTTCTCCATATGTATCTTTCTGCTTTGGGCATTATGCAGATGAAAACCTGAAATTCCATGTAAGCAGAATTTTGTTCTGCTTGAAAGCATTAGAATTCATTTTTCACATGTACAAAAACTTGGTTCTATTTCAGTATTTCTTAACATTGTATTCAATAAGGCAGGTGCAACCTGATTGATGAATGGCAAATAATTTTCCATGGAATGTCTAAGACTGCACTGGTCCATTGTGATGTGAAAAAGAGGAGCTGAGAGACTTACAACCTGATGTACATCATGATAAAACATATGACAGGACTATTAGCTGCCCTTGCATTCCCAGTGATTTTGGCACATAGTAATGCAAGGATGTAGACCCAGATAGTAATAGCAAAATAGTCTGGAGAATAGAACAAAAGCAATAGACTAGTAAGTAGATACATCTCAAACACCTTATCAAAGATAACCTATTGAATTAACAAAACATAACATCTACTTTCAGAAATCTCTTTATATAAAGAGTTGTAGAAGTGCATGATTACATTCTCAATACTCAGATTGTTAGGGCAGGAATATTATGAGTTCAAAATCATCCTAGACTACAAAGTGGATTTAGAGCAAGCCTAGACTAAGCAACAAGACACCAGGAGGAGAGACTGATGAATTGATGATCATAGGGATAAGAGTTTATTAAAATCAAGATATGAAGACATTCATGACTGACTGATGCCATGCCCTCCTTGAGGAGGAACAATGTAGGCAGCTACAGTTTCGGTGAGTATATGATGGCAATACCCCAAAGATAGCATGTCCCAGGTCTTTTCCCTGTCATTTAGCTCTCATATTCTTACTACTTTTTCTTCCATGATGTTCCCTGAACCTTAGAGGGAGTGGTATAAATATCTTATTTAGGGAAACGCACTGATCTTTTAGTTATTTTCAGCATTTTAAGTAGATGTCACTCTCTACATTAATCAGAGAAGCATTTAAGACTCCTGTTGAGAGTAGAGCTTGTCTATGGTTTAAACAAAAGTATTAGGATGGCAGTTTGGCAACATGACAATTTTATCAAAAGACAAAAGCAAGACATGACCTCCCACAGGATCTTTGGCCTCTCCAGCAGGTACATTATCAGTAAAATAAAAATATTTTTAAAAGCCAAATAATCCAGAAATATTCATTACTGAGATATCTATACACCTATGATGAGAAAAGAAAGGAAAAAAACATTCACTATGGTACTATCACTTTCTAGTGAAGCTATATGTCATCACAAGACTTCCATTCATTGTTAATGAGAACACACAATGATGCAGCCATGTTGGAAGGTAAATTAGCAATTCCTCACAAAACCTAATATATTTTTGTAATATGATGTAATGGTTTATCAATTTGATAGTTAGATATAGGTCTTACAAATTTAAATCAAGGAAAATTTCAACAGGAATATTTATAACAATTTTGTTCATATCTGCTAAAACTCAAAGCAACCAAGATTCCCTTCAGTGGGAAGGTGGATAAACAAGTGAGGGCACATCAAGCCCGTAAAATACTTGTTATCGTTAAAGAGAAATTAACCATCAAACTTCTGAAAATCATTGGAGTAAGACTAAGAGTATAGCTGTATATTAGATGCTTTCCTGATATGAAAAACTAAAGCTGTAGGTTCTGTTCCTAGAACCCAACCAAGCATATATGGAAAACAATTATCAATATAAAAATTCTAGTTTTAAACTGTGTATATACTAAATACCTATAATTGTACTGTTATGACATTTGGGGGAAAACTACATAAGAAAAGTCAGCAGTTGTTAGGGGCTGAAATGGAAAGCAAAATTATATGTATATACAAAATAAAAAATGTAAATGAAAGTGAAATGACTGTGTGTGATGCTGTAGGATGATGGTAGATAAAATGAAGATATAACATTAAGATTATAACATTAAGATATAATGAAGATATAACATTAAAGATGGCACATGCCTTTAATCCCAGCAGTCGAGAGGCAGAGGCAGGTGGATTTCTGTGAGTTTGAGGACAGAATGGTCTCCAGAGTAAGTGTCAGGATAGCCTCCAAAGCTACACAGAGAAACCCTGTCCCGAAAAACCAAAAAAAAAAAAAAAAAAAAAAAAAAAAAGATGAAGCACAGAGCATGTACAATGACTTACCAATTAATTAAATTAGGTCCTAGTTGCCAATACTGATGATCTAATTTTGGTCCCTGGAATCCACTTTGGTGTCAGAGAGAAGGAACTCCCAAAAGTTATTCTCCGACCACTATACTTACAACACGGCACATGGCATATGCCCTCTCATCAATCTGGACTGCAATGGAGTTTGTTCATAACATGAGAAATCTATTCTCTACTCATTTGTGCTATGAAAGTAAAATGATATTTTTAAATCCCAATAAAAAATATTACAAGACTCAAACATTCAGATTTATGGAGTATCAAGACAAATAAGCCTAATGACCTACTATCAATTGGATAAACAAATGAGATGCAAATGATGGGAGATTATTAGTCAAGAAAAGAATGAGTGTCTTGTAAGATTTGTGATACTGGTAATTTCTGAAAACTTGATAAGTGAAAAATACTAGGCTAAACAACTACTGACACTTCCTTTTAAATGGAGTAGCCAGAGTAAATCTGCAGAAATTGAAAGTAGATCCATGATTTCCAAAGGCTTACAGATGAAGGAAAGATGAAAAATGGTTGCTTACACCTATGTTTTCTTTGAGACAAACTTGTTCTGAAATTAGTGACTCTTCAATTTTAGAATCTCAATAATACAAAAAATTATAGAACTTAAAGGGGTGGATTTCTTGCCTTGTGAATTACAGCTTAGAAATCTCAAAAGAGAAACAAGGATAAAAAAAGTTAAGTCTTTCTCTGTTTGAGTTTAGTACAAACAAAATGTATTCTTGGCATTTCAATTTTTCTAGCAAATGCTTTAGCTATATGGATATCTATAAAGAGGTAATATTTATTATTGGACAAGTTCAAACTTTATGTTTTCAATTATCTGAAGATTTTTATTAAATGTTACATTTCTTTCTTGTAAATTTAAGATATCAGTGGTAACATAACTAAAAATTTTTAAATTAGTCTATCTTATTATAAATTGACAGACTATAAGCCTATGTTTACAAGGAATGCTATGATCCATGAATATTGTTCTAGTTAAGTTTCTGTGGCTGTGATAACGTGATCAATAGAAACTTGAGGAGGAAATGGTTTATTCGGCTACAGTGTACAGCCAGCATGTAAGGAAGCCAGAGCAAGAAGTTAGGCAGGAACCTGGAGACAGAAACTGAAGCAGGGACTACAGAGGAATGCTAGCTACTGCCTTGTGTTCCCTGCCCTGTCAAACTGGCTTGTTTTTATACCACAGGCTTGCATGCTTAGGGATGATACTGCTTGCAATAAGCTGGAAATCAATATATTTATTAAGCAATTAATAAAATACCTCTCACACATGGTCACAGGCCATGCTGAAGAAAGCAGTTCCTCTGTTGAGTTTCCATATTCCCAGGTGTGTCAAGTTGACAAATAGAAACTATGACAAACATAGTTTAGAATAATGAAATAAATAATTCTTATTACTGAGTCTTAAATATTTACCTCTGATTTTAAATGTACCACAGACTACTAATAACTTTCCTCCTTGTGCTGTGTGCTAGATAATCTTAAAATATATCCCCTTATGTAAGTGAGGCTCTCTACCCATAGTGTGGCAGACCCTGATCATCAGAATCTTCTGCTCTTGGTCCAGAGGTACGGTTGATGCCATAACCTGGTAACTGTGATGTGCCTGCAGACATTTCTTCAACATCCTGTCTGCCAAATTTTTGGATAAATAGCTACCAGTAGAATTGTTGTATCACATGATGTTCTCTTTGGAGCTCTTATTCTTGCTGTTTGTTTTTGTTTTGAAGAATTTCCATGATGTTTTCCATCATGATACAAATTTACATTACCACCAAGAGTGTCAGGCTTTTCTTTTTCCATGGGAAATTATATAACATGCCTGTTTTTTAAAAAAGAAAGATCTGCCTCAATTGTAAGTGTGGTGTTACCAATACAAAGGATTCATATTTCTCCAGTTTTAGCATATATTATTGTATTTAATGTATGTAAAGGATATGCCTGTTTCTAAACATTCTGAGGCATCATTATTTAAAATGTGATAAAATCCTCAAGCTTCTACTGGACACAAATAATTTATGGAATGCTATGGAGTATGCCTATTAGTTTCGTCTTTGGTGTGTGGCTTGCATTCCCACACAGACTTTATTAGTGACTTAATTCACCCCAAAACGCTTCTGACATGTCTTAAGGTTTCTTCCTGTTTTCAGTCCTCTCTCCAAATCTCTGCTTTGCACATATGTATAGATTCTAAAAACATGTCTAGATTGTTCGATCCCCACCAGTGTCCCATTGGGCAGGGGGGTCTAGGGAATTGGGATTGCATCTCTTGTGTCCTAGTCACACATTCAAAGACTAATGATGAGGTCTTGATACATCATCGCTCTTACTTTTCTCACAATAAGTATTGAAGAACTAATCTCTCAGGTTTGGTATTGCTGTATCTCAAGTTAAGGTTTTATGTTGTTGTTGGTTTGTTTTTCTTGTTGTTTTCTTAACTTGAGAACTACTGACTAGTTAAAAAATAAACCTTCCTGGAACTAGAAATTTTCTTCCAAGAAAATAAACATGTCTACCATATCTACTTTGGGTTGTGGAGTATTAATTAAAACACTCTTGTTTCTAATTTAATTTAAAAAAGGAGAAAAATTATATTATTGAATAAAAGAAGCTTATAGCTAAAACAAGAGTCAATTCTTGTTCTATTATAGAACATAATATGGATAAAGAATTTTTTTGCACATACTCTTTGCCTTTCTTCTTCAATCTCACTGACTTCAAATTTATGTACTTGCTTGTGTATATGATTTATTTATATGTATACCTCATATATGCCATGTGTGTTAATGTCCCCTGAAGTCATGAGTAAGCAACAGATCCTGTGGGTCCTGCAGTAACATGTGCTTGTGAGCTGCCCAAATTGAATGATGAGATTGAATTGAACTCTGGTTTGCAAAGAAGCAGAAATTCATTTATTTGCTGATTTATCATTCCAAATGCCCAAATTTAATTAAAATATTAAAAAACACCTTATCAGAATTTTTATTGCCTCCATTTTTGTAATGAAAAATCCCCCACTAAAATCAATGCATATGAATTTACCTTTTACTGCCTTCAATTGTTCCATGCAACTTACAAATTCAATCTTCACTACCACAGTCAGGAATCTCATCACAACTTACAGCAGCCTATCCTCATTATCAGAAGCATAGTAAGACATTTAAAACATATTTTAGGGACAGATTATCTCAATGTTATGTATCTGTGATCATCAGTCAGATTAAACTGTGGAATCTTGACAAATCATTTTGCCAATTTGTTGTATTTCAATGTTCTCTGAAAATGACAATCATAAATCATAATAATGAAAATCCATCTTCTCATGTGGATATAGTTGAAAAACCTATATGAGATTTTAACAACTTAATCATGCAAATATGGTTTAGATAAGAAATATATTCATATTATCAAAATATTGAAATATCAAAATGAATCAACAAAGGAGCATTGGTGTAAATCAAATAGCATTTCCAGGTTGGGAAAATATGCTTTAGACTTTAAACTATGCTGTCATATTTAACTTATCCAATAATAAATAAGATTATTTTATCTGGTAGTCTCATGTCCTTTTTTTCAAGCTGATGTTAAATAAAATTTTCAGAATTGTTTTCTTTTTAAAAATATCATTATGATTCTTTTAATATGCATTGTGGCTTTGGGGCTTTTCATTTCTATCAGGTACAAAACTGCCTTTCTGAAATGTATATTTGATCACATATTAAATCTCACATTTCATCCATAAGAAATAAAGAAAGAGACTACTAATACTTTCTAACTACCTTTGAAAAGGAATCTACAGTGCCACATTAAATTAAAAGTTGAGAAAGATATTTTTATTAAGCTTATTTTATTGGTGATAAAACTAAGCTTCTGGGTAAATCACTGACTTTTTAGGAGCAAACCATGAATTTGTAAGGAAAGCAGTTGAATTTATTATTCAGATCTAATGTAATATAGAATATTCAAGGAGATTTTGCATGTTAATAAGTTTATATTTTAAAGTGATATGTCAACAGGGAAACAAATAGCCAATGATAAATAAAATCAGGAGTTGTCAAATAAAAACCATATTCTTAATTAAGCTTACTGCTTCAAGGAAGCCAAAAGTACAACGTTGCTCAATTGAACATAAATTATTCCATTTTTATTTCTAATACAAAAGACAGTTAAATTATATATATATATATATATATATATATATATATATATATATCTTCAGTTATAATACAGTGATGAGGATTTTAAAATTGTATTATATGTAAATTTTTTTCAAAAATAGATTGAAGCCACTAAATGGTGAGTTCAATATAAAAGCAGAAATTTAGTTTTGCTTTGGACTTCTCTGTAAAAAAAAATTATTTACTCAAACATTTATCAGCATCAGTGAGGCAGTAGTTTATCGTAAATATAAAAATGGGTCAGTAACTTTTCAGTGAGCAGCTAATTGTATAAAGTCATTAGAAGTCTGTCAACAAACAGACTCAATCCTCTAATAAAAGAACTAAGAAGGAAACTTTCTAAGTGGCCTTAGATAGATAGATAGATAGATAGATAGATAGATAGATAGATAGATAGATAGATAGATAGATAGACAGACAGACAGATAGATACTAAGAATATAAGAAATTTGCTGCAGGGATGATTCAGTAGAGAAGACTTTCTAGAATGTTCTCTCAGACTTGTAGGAGATGTACAGAATATCTTGTTCATGGCTTAGAAGTCAGCCATCATTTAGTCTCAGTGCCTTGAGCAACCATCAGTTTCTGTATTGATCTGTATATACTGCAAACAGAGGCAGCTCTGATTCAGGCTGATCATAGCCTTCTCAATGGTCACAAATATGTCAATTTAGCTACTACCAACACCCTTGAGGGCCTATAAATTTTCAACTCACAGGGTTTTATTGGGTTACCATACCATTCATCGGATTCGCTACTATTGAATAGGACTCAAATGCAAAGAGGGAGAAGTTGGTTACTCCAAAGACACTAGTGCCACTTATGGCACAAGTGAGCTAATCTTGCTTAGCAGATTGGTGTTGCTGTTCATATGATTCACAGCTAGGTAAGATTGTTGATACTTTTTCTTCTCTAG
The DNA here is from genome assembly GCF_003668045.3 of Cricetulus griseus. NCBI lineage: Eukaryota > Metazoa > Chordata > Mammalia > Rodentia > Cricetidae > Cricetulus > Cricetulus griseus. Next base: position 67,926,954 of record NC_048601.1, read on the forward strand.
TTAACTTCGTAGCACCTTCCAATTTTTTATGAGATACTTAGTTGCAGCAATACAGAAAATAAAGGTGAGATGAAATGTAGAGTCATTAAATTACATACAAATGGAATTATTTTCCCTAAATATAAATGAAAATGAAGTCAGTTGGCTGAGTAAAAGTGATCCTTTGGGGGTTGTCCATATAGTTGTTAATTTTTTTTGTTTTTTTATGCAAACTGCATGAGGCTTTATTGTAATTTAATAAGCTAACCCCATGTTAGCTGGGGTCTTTCACCCACCTGCCATGGTGGATGGCTAGCAAAGACACCTGGAACCAGCTGCCTTGCGATCTTGTAAGGCAGCGTAAGGGGAGTGTCTAGGGGTACGCACAGGCTCAGGATTGGTGTGCCTCCAGGCTTGGAGGGCTTGCCCTGTGTTGATTGGCCAACTGGTTGTTATGGCCCATAGGCCCTCCCAGGGTGGTTGCTATGCTCCCGTGCATCATTGCTGTGCACTTGTCCATAAAGCACACCCAATGGCATAAAGCATAGCACCACCAGCTAACTTCTGATTGGTTCCTTGCCACGAGGCATGTATCTGACTTTCTAGTGACTAGGACAAGGTCAAACAAGCATGTGTTCAGCTGTTATGGCTGCCGACAGGGGCAGGCATCTGACCTTAGTGACTAAGACAAGGTCAGACAAACTGTTATGTCTGCCGAAATGGGGAGCTGGTCCCTTCATTCCCCCATTTTCTTTTTTGGAAATTCCAATCATGGAATTGCTGTCTCTCTAGCGCCCCCATCAGGGAGTGAGAGATATTGATATCCCCATTCAATTTGTTTTTAATCACTTTAATACCAATAGCAACAAGAATTATGAAAGTTATAGATGACATAAAGCAAATGTGGTATCTCAAGGAATATATGACTAGAGTAGTGTCCTTCAAATGGTAAAGAAATGAAAATCATGTAATACACAAACATCATTCAAATAAAGAATGAGGGTCTATAACTAATGCTACAAATAGACCATAATAATTCTTTTTTCTATAACTCAAGCACAGATGAATGGAAAATATTACCATTGCAAAAAGTAAAATAATAAGGTTGTTTAGTTGTCTCCTCTATATAAGATTTACATGTTTTGCTTCTGATGGGTACACTAGCATAGCACAGACAGTAAAAAACTAAAAGGATCTGGGCATTGGTGCCACATGCCTTTAATCCCAGCACTCTGGAGGCAGGCAGATCTCTGAGTTCGAGACCAGCCTGGCCTACAGAGTGAGGGCCAGGACAGGTTCCAAAACAATATGAGAAACCCTGTCTGATAATCAAAACAAAGCAAAAAAAAATGAACAAACAAAAAACCTGAAGAGGATTGTGATCAACACAAAGGATACTTCAGAGGAAAGTATAGAACTTCAAAAATTATTATAGAGGAACAATAGTCATAAGAGTAGGAAGATACACTGCAAAAGAATTAGAGATGTAATATTCCTATATGCAAACATCATAATGAAATAAAATATGGCCTGATACCAAGAATGGTAATAGTTGCACAATGTTAGCTATAAGATTTATATGAGAACATTTGGTAAAGTTCACTTAAAATGAGAAAATATAGAATTTATTTAAAATGATATGACTTTAACTGTATCAAGTATTATGATGCAGATTAGTATATAAATTAGTAGTCAAGGAAGAATAATCTAGCAAGGGACCAGTGTATTTCATGTCCTGTTAATGAATTATATTTTTTATTTTGATATTTATTTATTCAAATAAGTTCCTTTTTCTGTTTATGATACAAAAATAATTACACTATATTCTTAAAGACAGATAGCATATATAAGAGACATTTGAATTTATATCATCCTGAAAACTCCTAAGAATTCAAAATAAATGTAGCGTTTAATAAACCACCTAAAATCTTTCTCTGCTCAAAATATAAACAAGCGATTGAAGGAATAAAATTGGTCACAGATGCTGGAAAATACCTGGCTGTCACAAAGCTTGACACCTGTTGTAGTCTCATCATCACTATAATAAAATACTAGAGTCATGCTGCTATAAAAAGCAGTGCTGTTTAATGAGCTGATAGTTTCAAAGGCTCAAAGTCCAGGTGGCTTTATGTAGGCTCTAGTAAGAGGTCATTCTTGATTATGTCACTTCATACCAAATAGCAGCAGCAGAAGTCATATGTAATGAAGAGCCCCCATCACAAAATCCAGTGACAGGAGATAATATATTCAGCATGGAAAGTATTTAAAATTCAGTTTTCTTTGTTATTTCCAGTCTTACAGTGTCTTAATCGGGTCATAGTTCATTGCAGAAAAAAAAAAAAAAAAAAAAAAAAAAAACGCCTACTTTAGGTTGTTTGCATGAGCATGGGTAAGGGTTTATACAATGGAAAATGGGCAACATACCAGTGCTACATCACTGAACAGAATAACTCTCTTTATTCCAGAAGTTATTACTGCCAATAGCTACTCTAGGAGGGGGTTGAACTTCATGAGATTCTTATCTACCTGTAACGAAATAATAACTGCTACCAATCTGGCTGTGCAAAAACATGAAGTAATAAAGCAACTTGTTGGTTAAAGAAAGGGGTTTAGTGGAATGGGTGCAAAATAAGAGAAGTTACTGGGGAATTAAAATGAGCAAAATACATTATATACATATAAAATTGGCAAAGCTTAAAAGTAAACATTTTTAAAAGAGAATCTGTAATAATCACTCAACAGATTTTAATTTTTTTCAGTACCCTTGAGATTCAATATTTTTATTTGAATCCTTAAATAACTTTTTTCATCTTACATCTATCCTGCAAATTTCTTGTTCTTTATAAACCCAAATTGGTTTCTAAATGCTTGCTTCTTTCAGTTGTACACTATATTAAAGAAACTTCATCAATACATGGTGAATTTCTTTGGTGTTGTATTTTTACAACAATAATAAAAATTTATAAGTGATGGACTGGTAGATTGCTTTGGAATCAGTATGATACCTTCTTTGGAATTATTCCTTACTGCATGTATTCCACATAAAGGAGAAAAATATTTTCACAAAGTGTAGAGATTTGAATGAAAAATATCACCCATAGGCATGTGTGTTTAAATGCTGCTCCTTTCTTGGTCACACTGTTTTGAGAGGTTATAATACTTTTAGGACATGTAGTCTTCACAGGAGGAACCACAGCACTGGGGTTGGGATTGAAAATATATATCCTTGGATCACATCCTATTCTCTCTCTGCTTCTTGCAAAGGGACAGAATTAGGATATCCCAGTTCCTTGCTCAGCCACCTGCTGCCATGTTTTCACTACCATCATGAGCTCTTAAACCGCTGGGCCCGTAAGGCAAAATAAAATCTTCCATAAATAGTTTCTGGCCATGGCATTATATCTCAGCAGCAGAAAATAACTAATACAAAATAAATATATCAAATAACCATTAGTTCAGCATCAACTGAAAATTCAAATTGGTTTAGTCTCAAATTCAAAGTAGTAGCCTAAGATTAAATGTAAATAATATAGTAGTTAAAAGTAAATCTTTTTTCTTTAGGTTTTATTTGAGAAAGAGTTTCTCAGTGTAGCTTTGGAAGCTTTGGAGCCTGTCCTGGGACTTACTTTGTAGAACAGACTAGCCTTGAATCCATAGAGTTCTGCCTGTCTCTGCCTCCCAAGTGCTGGGATTAAAGGCCTGTGCCACTACAACCCAACTAAAAGTAACTCTTTTAAATGACAGGGAAATTTATTTAATTGATTCAATAGTTGATTTGTAAAATTACATAATGCAATTTTAAAAATGATATAACATGCATTATAAATAACATAAAATCATACATAGAAAACTGAAATCAAGACACCCAATTACCTAGTACTTCTGTCTAATGATTTAGCATGGAAAGTAGGAAGAGGGAAGACAGATATGTTGTAGAAAAGGCTTTAAGTTACTTTTCTCATGTCTTTTTTCTTTAAAAAAGAGTTATTTATTTTATGTGTATGACGGCTTTTCCTGCATATATGTCTGTGTAGCATGTGCATATTCAGCATCCAGCCAGACTGGAAGAAGGATTAGGGTCATCAGGAACTATAATTATACATTAATTTGAACTACTGTGTGGTATTAGTAATCAAAACCAGGGTTTATGCAAGAACATCCTTTCGTCCTTATCTTTAAGCTGTAACTCCAGCCCCTATTTCTCCAGTCTTATACCTTTCTAGTGCCTCCATGATGATCCAAGAAATTCTATTACTCATAACAAATATACAAGGTAGACAGTATTAATATTACTATTCCCTGTCAAATGAATTAACTTATAGCAAGATTAAATAATTGAATCAATATCATATTTTAAGTAAATTTTTGTTCTATTTATTGAAATCTAGTAACATAACTATAAAGGCTGTCTACTTTGGACATTTTCAAAACACAAACATTCATGATAAATGACCTCAGCTTCCTGAAACAGCAATAACACTATGCTGTGTGTAGAATACATCAACACTGGAAATCATGTTCATTTGAGGGGTGGGTGAGGTTATCCTGAGAGCACTGTGCCTGATTAGTAGAACATGGGTTAAATATGAATCTGGTTATAAGCAGAAGTTCCTTATATAAAATGTTGTCCACTTTTAGTGGTGTATCTGTATTTGCATACAAATGTTAAATTTTTACTTTAAATCTAAAATTAAAAACACAAGAAAAGAAAGAGAAATATCCATCTCACCAGTCTTGTAAGCCATATGAGAAGTGAGAAGCAAACAGTTAATTAGAGAGATGGGTTAGAGTGGAATAGCATTTTGTCAAAGCAATTATGAAAGTGTCTAAATCAAGTACTTAAAATCAATTATTGACCAGAATACAAGTAAAAGCTGACAGAATTGGAAATGTGAATGATAGGAAATGGACTTCCAAAGCCTGAATAACTTGTATTTCTCTTAGGTTAGAGAGAGGTGCACAACCAACAGCATAATAATTGTGTAGAAAAGTTACTACACACACTATACTTTGATAAACAAAAATAAATTATCAGTCATTGGCTCAATGTTCTCTCCACTTGGATCCAACATATAGCTCCTGTTTTGCATAACGTCAAAAGAAAAGCAGCTAGAAGGCTGGCTGCTTCAGTATACAGGGCAAATACATAAGATGTACCTTTAACATAATTTGAGAATTAAAATGCATAAGTAATTGTATTAGTATCACAATAACAGCTTTATAAAGAAAACTTGGGGTACCTATTAGGTTAGATAAAAAAGGAAATTAAATTGTGGAAGGAACATTTGCTTCTTAATGAAAATGTTTATTTTATTGTTTAGCTGGTGTGTGTGTGTGTGTGTGTGTGTGTGTGTGTGTGTGTGTGTTGTCATGTGCTTGTGGATACAGGTACATATAATAGTGTACATGTAGAGGTCCAATAGACAGCATTAATGAGACAGCTCTCTCCTTTTACTTTTATGTGAATTCCAGGGATCAAACTCAGATCATCAATCTTGCATGGCAAGATCCTTTACTTGATAAGCTATATCACCAATTCAGAAATGTTTATTTTGCAGAGATAGGTGATAGGGGTTGTCCTTCTCTATATATGTTTCTCTTATTGGTTAATAAATAAAACACTGTTCAGACAATGATGCCGGAAGATAGGTGAGTCTAGGAGACAGGGAGAATTCTGGGAATGGTTGGCAGAGTTAGCCCACCACACAGAGTTGCAATGCTGCTGAAGGAGTAACAATATGCTGGGGTATTACCAGGTAAGCCACAGCCTTATGGCAATACATAGATTGATAGAAATGGATTAGCAATTAAGACAGAGCTAGCCAATAAGAAGTGCCAGTCGTCAGCCAATAGTTTCATAATTAATATAGTATATGTGTATTTATTTTGGGATCAAATGGCTGCAGGAAGCTCTCCTTACAGATAGGTGATAATATTTTATGAACAAGTTAAAATTTTATGGAGCAAGAGAGATGGCCTTGTGGTGAAGAGCATATTCTGCTCTTGTACATGATGCAATTCAGATCTTAGCACCCACATTGGGTGGTTCACACCAACCCCAGATTCAGTACCTCTGATATCCTCTTCTGGCCTTTGCAAGGTCCTATATTCATGCCCACATATCAACACATAGGCACATAGACATATATACACAATCAAAAATTAAATACATCTTAAAAAGAATATTATAAGCTTCAAAAATATCCCAAGGTCTTGCATTAATTCATTTCTAAAGTACAGTCTCATCTCTTGAATTTTTCCTGCTAGTAACTAGCATCTGCATGTTATAAACCTGAAGGTACTGAAAATTTGAATAACTGAACTGGATATTTCCAAGATATGGCAATGTTAGTATTCAAATATTGCAATATTATTCATTTGTACACTGTCCACAAAAAGTCAAGAAGTTAGGTAGTAGCCTTTATTTGAATAATATATATTCACATACTCTTTTCAAAGAGCTAAAACATATTATGTAAAACAAGAATCACACAATAGTAACAATGTAAGTTCAATTGCCCAAAATACATAAAAATTAAAGAATTTTTATGTTATCCAAGAGATTTGCCAAAGATAAATAAAAACATTTAAAGTAGTAGCACTTATGTCATCTCTAATCTCTGCACTCTCATAGTTCAATGTATAATTAATGAACTGATTCAATGAATGAAAAAAACTAAAGGTAACATAAGTGAATATTCCACGTGTTGGGATTCAGAAAGTTCAGTGATACAAGAATACATGTCTTTCTTTACTAAGCTATACTAATTGGTAAAGTCTGGCCTGAATATGTATGGAATAATTGTTGAAATACTTTGTTTCAATATAATGTTTCATGATATAGAAGAAAGCCTCTTTGTCCTCTTTGTAGGATATCTCCATTTCAGTTGAGATGATGTGAAATGATATAAAGTGTCTATAGCAAGCTTTTTTGTTGGCTACCACGTTCCAAATATTGATTTAAATTAACCTACTGGTATTAATCTACATTCTTCCACATGGCTCCAGGCTGTTACATCTCCTCCTGTACTTCCTGTTTGCTCTGTGCCTTCTCAAATCTCCTCTGTGCCTCAATTATCTCCTCTTCCTCTCTGCCAAGAAGTCACACTATCTCTCCTAGCTATTGGCCAATCAGCTCTTTATTACATCAATCATTGCAATACATCTTCACACACAGTGTACAAATATTCTGCAACAATTCCTCATTTTGTCTAAATGAAAAGGAAAGTTTTTAACTCTAGTACTATAAAACTATATATAGTAACAATCATTATATAAGAATTACGTAGCCTGGTATTGGTGGCACAGGCCTTTAATGCCAGCACTCGGTAAGCAGAGGCAGGCAGATCTCTGTGAGTTCAAGTCCAGCCTGGTCTCCAGAGCGAGTGCCAGGATAGGCTTCAAAGCTACGCAGAGAAACCCTGTCTGAAAAAAAAAAATACATTTGCAATGTCCAGTCCAATTTGGCCAATTCTGAAAAATATACTCCATTATCTATCCTCTCTCAGTGAGTTCAAAGTTTTGTACCTGATTGAGTTTCTGTCATAACTTGTATTACCAACATAAAAATGATTTTTAGACCTTAGAACATCTTCTCAAATAAACAACTTAATGTTTCTCGACCTTTATAAACTTTACAAAACTTATGTGAGTTTATTTTCTGAATTTTTCAACAAGGAAAACTATAACTATCTCATATTCAACTCCATCAAAGTTCTGAGAAGGATATAATATTACTTGAATAAGCAGGAAATATAGACCGAGCAACTTCCAAAACTATAGAAATGACAGAGATATCTGACTGCCTGGATAGCTACCCAAGTTTCCTCTGCAACATTGGGGCATTCATCTTCAGCCTACAATCCTAGAATATCTGGCAGATTTCTATGAAACAGGGATTTTTTGAAGAACTATCCTACATTGTCTTTGAAAAGTTTGGATGTCACTTTCTTTTGTTTTCTGCTAGTCAATTTTGGACAGCATACTGTCAGCAGTCAAGGCAAGGGCAGTTTCTTGCTTGGTGGCTAAGTTTGCCACAATAAAAGCATACTCCATATGGAGGTTCTTCAATGCCCATCATGCTTTTTTGAAGTAAATTTATATATATTATAATATATATATATATATATATATATATATATATATATATATATAAATTGTGGTCAATATAATTCAAAAAATTCATAGTAATATAAAATAATTGAGATTAGTAGTTTCTGTTTTTGTTTAAAATAGATTTAAAAATCTACCTTTTAGGTATTTCCAGATTCAGGGATGTTTTCCCTGTCTTGTAAAATGCTCCCTGTCCACATCATCATGTCAGCTGTGTTGTCATTACTCAGATCTTATTTAAGCAACCATATGGTTTAGATGCCATGGTGCAACTTCCTTGTCATGTTTAGAGCAGTGTCTGTCAAGGTGTCCTGGTCCTTTGGCTCTTATAATTTTTCTGCCTCCTCTTCCATTATTTTGCCTGAACATTAATGTAAAGGTTTCATTTCTATCTATTATTTTCCAAAACAGCTGTTGCACAAAGCCCCGCCCCAGTAACATTATCCTTCTTTTCCATTATAATGCCATAGATAAAAATAAAGTAAGCTTTAAAAATTATAAAAAAAATCTACCTTTTATCCTATCATTTCTATTTTAAAGGTAGATTTAATAATTAATCTTTTTTATTTCCCTCCTTTTTTCTTTTCATAATCTAGTCTCCTTTGCTTAGTTTTCTTCCCAACTATGACAAATAACAACTTCTAACCAAATCCCCCACACAATGATAATAATCCCATAGCCCACTGAATAACCAAAAACCATTGACCCCACCTCATGAGAATGCGGGTGATGAAAAAATGGTCAAGTTCTTGGATAGCTAACTATATTATTTGCTGTCCAGTCTTTGTGTGATGTGTTACACAGTAAATGAAAGACCCAGAGACTGATATTGAAGTTCAAACTATAAGGTGAATTTCAGGAAAGATAACAGACAGCCACTAATCCTTACCTCCACCTCAGGCTGAAAGGGTTGACACAAGAGTTCTCCTCAGTGTGGCTAGAGAATCCTGAAACTGACAGCCTTCATATACACCTTGATACTGAGCCTTCCTATCATCAGTGTGCCTGGAGAAACGATGCCTCCTCAAAACTGTTCCAATCAATATCTGTGAGAGTGGATCGTCTCTACTGGCCACCTCAAAATTATCTGAGCCGTGTCTATGAGATTGGATCATCTCAGTTGGCCTCATAAAAATTGTTATGAGCAGTTTGTAGTCCAAAGCCAATCTTTAGTTGGTATTGTTCAGCTTAATGATGTTATCATAGTCCTGGTGAAATTTTTGTGGAGTTCCATTTTCTTTCATTTTCATCATTTTATGAGAAATGTTTTCTATGTCTGGGTTAACAGGTTTAATAGTCCTGGCTCTACTGAAACTCACTTTGTAGACCAGGCTGCTTCTGCCTCCCAAGCGTTGGGATTAAAATTGTGCATGTCCTCCACCCAGTTTAAATTCAATATTCTTTTTGCAGAATTCAGAGATTGCATTAGAGCAAATTATTCGTTTCCTTGGTGATATTTTCTGTGTATTTCTCCCTTCTTCTTTGGATGCTTATTTGTCCAAAGGTCTTAAATTTCTCAAGATATTTGCTTTTGTTTTCCTGAAAAGACAAAAAAAATACCCTTCTCCAAACCTAACTTTGGGGAGTTTCCTAATCTAATCCTTCTCAATTTTGACCTGTAGTTTCTCCTGGATTTTTTTATTGTTAACTTCTAAAGCTCTTCTGCCATCCAGCACAGCAATGGGAAAGTGAAGGGCTTATCTGAACTTCTGGCTGGAGTAGTGTGTGAGGCTGAATCATCTCAGCCAGCACCTTTGAAGATGTTCTGGATGTAGAATGTTTAGGAAATTTTAACAGGGGCATTCTGAGAGGCTGGATAACCTAGGATACTTGTTTTTATTTTTATCTGATATAGTTTTTCTGAAGACACACAAACTTTTAAAGGATATATATATATATATATATATATATATATATATATATATGTACAAGTTTGGAATGTGTAGTGTGCACAAGTCAGCTAAAGATGGAGGCAGAGGCAGGTGGATCTCTGTGAGTTCCAGACCATCTTGGTCTACAAGATCTAGTTCCAGGACAGGCTCTAAAGACACAGAGAAACCCTGTCTCAAAAAACCAAAAAAAAAAAGAAAAAAAAAAAAGATGTCTTTTGTTTTATATTTAAGCAGGTAAAATGCATCTGTTAACTTTTGGACTGTATGAACAAACCTCTATCCATGCCATATGAAAGGATGGCATGTAATAATAAGTTGTGAGGATCTATAGTCAACAAGATTTATCAAGTCTCATCCAGTTTCAGAGCTGTTCCCTTGTCTACATCAACCCTGTAATCTTTCTTCGGATTTTGCCTTTATAATTTCTGTAGCCAAGATTTCAGGAGGTATCCACAAGTCAAACCTGATGTTCATTAATTTTGAAGGAATCCGTAGCTTTTCATTTCTTATGCAAAATATGCATAACCTCTCCCCCACCCATTTTCTGACTTGCATTATGAAATTAAGACATTCTTAAAATATATAATTTGGCTTAATTTAGCAGTTTCCATAGTCCAATGTCTCTCAGCAGCTAATGTTTTTTTTTGTTGTTTGTCTATTAGCATTTAAGAAATTCAAAATCTGCCAGGCATTGGTGGTGCACACGTTTAATCCCAGCACTCGGTATACAGAGGCAGGTGGATCTCTTTGAGTTTGAGACCAGCCTGGTCTACAAGAGCTAGTTCCAGGACAGCCTCCAAAGTCACAGAGAAACCCTGTCTTGAAAAACCAAAATAAAAATAATAATAATAATTCAAAGTGAACAAAACATCATAAAGGACCCAAATGCCTTGTGTATTTTCCATCTTTACTTGGTTTAGATTTTTTTATATATTATTTTACTCTTTCATTGAAGACTTTTTATTTTTAAACTACTTACTTTTGTATCTGTCTATACCCATTTTTAATATATCTGTTTATGGTGCTGTCTGGCTCAAGCTTGTAGACAGTGGCAAAGAACTCCTGTTATGTATGCTGTGGCCTGCCTGAGAGACTGTGGGACTAGGAAGTCATATCGGGCTCTGTGTTTGTGTGTCTGAAACTTTTTTAAACTTGTCTCAGACTTATGTGGAAATACATATGTAGCAATCTTTTACCTAGGCCACCAGCTCCCAAAGACTTATTAATTATGAAAGCTAAGCCTATAGCTTGGGCTTGTTTATAACTAGGTATTATAACCTAAATTAACCCATTCATATTAATGTATGTTGTGCCATGTGGCTCATGACTGTTACCTCTTCACCTTAATATCATACTTGCCCTGTATTTCCTATCATCTTCTGCTTGCTTCAATCATCTCCTCTTTCTCTTTCTTCCCAGAAGCCCTGCCTGTCTCTCCTGCCTGGCAATTGGTCATTCAGCTTTTTACTGCAACACACCATTACACAGTGTACAAATATTCTACAAGTATCTGTTTAATTTCAAATCATATGTTAAACTACATTAAAATTATGGTTTTATCTCTACGACCTAGAGAGTCATATGGTATAGAGTCTAAGTTAACTCATTTGAGTTGAAGGGAACATCCTGCTTTATGATATGCAGACAATAACATAAACTGTGTATTTGTGATAAGGTTATAATGAAAGAATGACCTCAACAAGAAGTCCCTGAAGTCCTAGAAAAATGCTTGTTTACTTACCTATTTATCTATCTATTCATTTATTTATTTATCCACCTGCATAAGATTGGTTATGATATGGGGAAAAGCAAAAGATTGTTTTGAAGCCTCTGTAGTGCACCTTTATCATGTTTATTCAGCAAAGCAATACTGCTTTCACTTTTCCTCAGGGAAGGATTTGTCAATCATGGGCTTGTGAAAAGAATCAATTCTCAGTGTCTTTATGCTCCCTGTCAGGATGTGTAGGCAGAATGAACTTAACTAAAAACATCAGCCCTCTTGCAGAAGTGAAATTTAATTTGAACTCCCCTGTGCTTTTGCATTACCCAGGGTAGGCCAGGTTAACAGGATTGGAATACCCATGGACACTGGCTGATCGGAAGGACATCACTCACTACTGGAGGTTGCTGTAGAAGAGGAGAAATGGAAGGCAGGGCAATGTTTCCTTCATGAGGAATTAAGTATCCTCTCTCAGAAAGGTCATGGGTCACTTCCATTTACAACTCTTGTACTCACTCAACCAATAAGATATCAAGAAATACAGAGATATACATCTAGAAAATGCATAGTCAGAAATTTCTAGAAATTGTATAACTACCACAGTTACGACTTAATAGTCATGAAAATCATGTTTGCCATGAACATGTGTCAAGTGGCTTAGATATGTATATGACTGTGATTGAATCAATTGTGGGGGTAGAAGGAGAACAATGAGTTCAAAATGAGCCTCTGTTACATAGGGTTTAAGGTCCAACTAGGATACATGAAACTCTCTCTTTTAACAAAAATATTACTATTAATAAAATGACAATAAATACAGGCATAAAGAGAACTTATTTTGTGTAACTTGCCTTCAAATTTGACTCAATTTTTCAATTTGCCAAGCATAAGGATAAAGTAAAATTAAAACAAACAAAGCAAAAGGTCCCAGAAAATATCAATAACAAGTCAATTGAAGTTAAATGCAATCACTTTCAAATTTTCTTTCTTATTTATTGGAGAGTTCAGTCTATGCTAATTAGCAAACTAGCCCTCCAAAGAAAATGATGAACAGGTGTGTGTGGTATGAGAACATTGGAACTTGCATTGCTTAGAAATGTCTGTTAAACATCTAAAGTCTAGTTGTATATCAACTGTCTGTAAAATAGTCACACACTTGTAATCCAAGATTGTATAATAAAAATGAAATATTGTCCAATTCTTCTATCATAATTGATAGGAGAAAATATAATAAAAAGAGCAAAATTGATGAGTTAGGATGCAACACTTGGAAATAACATAGGATCAAAAGAATAATTATCAATATTGATTGCCAAAAATTTTTCTAAGTGTCCAAAAATATACCCTAATGGGATTTTAGGAAAGAGAAAGAAAATCCCAGATCTAATCTATCCAAAACACATAACAATATTAATAATATATGTATCAAATTCAAATTTAATAAAGCCTGCATTGTATGATTTAGCAGTGTTAATTTAATACCATGCTCCACTACTTCCAAATTTTCACAAAGTTTTATGAAGCTGGAAAGATTTTGCCACTCATTTTAAAAGTGTGTGATGTTTAAAGTGACCTAATAAATGAGGTGATGAATATAAAACACAATGCTATTGATATCCTTAATGTATCATCCCAAAGCTCCTAACCACTATGCCATTCTTTATTTGGTCTCCTTCAACTTATTTCATGTCAATAAAAGTTCATCACTTATCTTATGAAAGAAAGCCATCATGAGACCCTGTGGTAACATGATTTTTATTTCTGACTCCATTTTTTGAAAGCCCTGCCACCATTCATTTTGTGTGTATCAACTTACTCATTTCTGAAGTGGAAATAAATGGCATGGCTAATTAGCAATGGGTAATTACAAAAGCAGCTCCTATATGGAGGACATGCAATAAATGTTCAAGCATTAAAAATAAAAGTAATGAGTCTTGTTGGGAGAAGTTTGGTATTCCAGGTAGGAAGAATGAAATCTTTTAAAAGATGGAAATGAATCTAAAAAAGAGTACTCATAAAGTGCACAGTGCACGTAACCTTTCAAAAACACACCCGATAAGTCTGGAACATTTAAGTAAGAAGTATTTAAAAATGTATTAGGAATGGAAGTAAAAAGATGACTCAGCAATTAACACTTGCTGCAGTTGCACAGGATCCAGTTTCAGTTACCAGCATCCATATTGGGTGACTTACAATACCTTATACCCTAGTTCCAGGGGATTTGATGCCCTCTTCTTACCTGGAGTTGTAACTGCATGCATGTTGTGAACACACATATAAGCAGGCATACACATACATAAAAATTTTTATTTAAAAGTTAATAAGCAATATGGTATTATGATATTATAACAAATCAAAATAAGAATGTCATGAAGAGTATTTCAGAGTAATTCAAGGCAGATGGGCCTATAGAAAGAAATCAAATTTGAACTACCCCAGTTTTTCTGGACTTCCTTTCCAATGCCTGGAACTCAGTACATCACAGTGTGTTATACTTTCCATAAAATGAATAAATGTTTTATTTTCTTTAGGGAAATCAGTAACTCCTATATATTTGACTGGATTTCCTTATCAAAATCCATCATGGAACATTTTTAACTCATAGTTGGCAAGTATCAACAATGAGCAAGATATTTCTCTTTGAAAGAAATATCTAGAAATCATTAAGGAAGACATAGAACAATGAATAGTTACATATTTCCATAATTTAAAATTATACTAAAATGTGTAGAAGTTATTCATTAAGAACACGAATGTAGATTTTAGCTACTCCCTACTTTGATCAGAGAAACTTCTTGCAGTAGGTAGTGATTAATTCAGATTCTCAGAACTAGTCAAACTACTGGGTACGCAAAGCTCAGTGAGCTTCACAGACAGAAAGAATAAAGAAGATCTTACAGAGGGGGAGAAGTGTTCTGAGATGCTGCCTTCTGGAAATGGTATAGCTGTTGCATGCATCAGCTCATAGTATATGCAAATATTTGCACAAGATTGAGCCAATTAAAATTGATGACCCTTATTGGAGGAACTATGGGCAGTTGGTGGTTGCTAGGGGAGGGAAAAGTCATTGATCTTTAAGATTGTGAACTCTGGTAGGATGCCCATGCCCCAGTTGATGGTCCCCTCACACACACACACACACACACACACACACACACACACACACACACATATATATATATATATATATATATATATATATATATATATGGGTATATTAGTAATACTCTCTTGCCTCAGGTTATTCACAAAAAACAATAAAAGACATGAAACTGGGTGGGAGATGGGTACTAGGAGATGTTAAATGTGGTAGCAGTGGATAAATATGATCAATATAGATTGTGTAAATATATGGAACTATCATAAAATTATTTTTGAATTACCAACATGTTTTTCTTTTCCAATAGTGTCATTCTAGGTGAGTGCAATGCAACACAAACACAATATTAGAACAACACTTCAGGAGCATCAATATATGTGATCTATTACACATAGAAATAAAAAAGTGCAAAGTGTAAATTGTTTTATTTAATTAATATCACTCTTCATTCAGCGTAAAGTCAATAAAACTAGAAGTTTCCCAAATCTGTGCCAGTTGTGACAGAAATCAATGTTCATACTCCAATTATTTAGTGGATTCAAACTTAAGATCTCTGATAGGAAGAGCGATTGTAGTGAAGCCTGGGTTAATAATAACAGGCCCATGTGTCAGCAGCTTACTTGAAAATACATATGGTCAATAGAATTTGAGTGATGAAATAAATCATACAGTGCTTTCCAAATTATTTTATTAATGCCTAAGTGAATAGATTTTACTTACCTACAATCTCTTCAAAACTGTTCTACTAGTAGATCCAGCTTTGATTCCTTTTCATTGCTATTTCAGATCCACAATTTCACCTGGATTCCCAGTCTGCTCTAGTTTGAAAGTCAAAGTCAAAAAACATCAGGTTATCAGTAGCCTCAAAAGGACTATGATAATCATTCAATTTACCAATTGATAAGTTCATAGTCTGGAACCAATGAGTGATCCCATGTACCCTACCTGACTTTGATAAAACTTCTTAGTAATGTACTCATGTCGTTTTTAGTACACAATTAATATGGACTCACTAATGATGTTTGTATTAGACTTACTTGCATATAGCTCATGGTTCTCCATTACACTGAGATGCCTTTCTCACAGTTCATGTGATACTTACTCCCTAACATTCGTCAAAGCTCTAGCTAAATACAGCAATCAATTCTATCCATTCTGCTTCTCATAAGGCTGTCATATATCTCCAAGGTAATGCTGAAAAAATTATGCCTAGATTATGCCAAGTGTTTTAGTCTAGGATTAGGGGATTTTACCTTTCTCACACTATGTCTTGACAGAAGAAAATTATCTTTAGTCACATGCTCAAACAGAGCCTAGAAAGTCATCCATCAGTGTCTTGACACTGAAGATAATAACCTGACATTCACAGTCAGTGAGTCCCTGGCTGAAGAGGAAGACTGCCATGATTCATTATCAGAATGGTCACACTGCAACACCCATGTTAATTCTTCTCTTTGGTGAGAGACTGACAACAGTGAAATCATCCGTAGGTGAAATGGAGGGAAGTTATGGAGGGCCCTGAAACACAGACAGGAAAATTCTCACTTTATCTCACACACCATAAGTTTCTTGGTTTTACAATTGTTTGAGATGCTCAAGTCGAAAAAGTATTTTAGCATAGTGGCCAGAACTTAGCTTACTCCCAAATAAACAGGCTTGCACAATTATGATAGTTATAATCTCTAAAAACTTCTTTTTACTGTAAAATGATTATCCATTTGAATGAAAGAAATATTTTCAGTCTGTTAAGCTTAATTAAATGTATCCCCACTGTTCATAATGACTTAGTAGCAACTTTTGAAAACAAAAACTTACAAAACTTCAGATATCAATCCTTTGTCTCCAATTTACTGGTCAAGAATAGAAGGCTTTTCTCTCATATTGCCGTAAGAATTCTGTAGAGATGATTTCTCATTAGAGTTTGCACAGAAATAGAGTAATTTTGCTGTGATTTCCCTTGATAATTTCCTGTATTTCCTCAACTTGTTGCTAGTTTTTCTTATAATGATATTTACCTATTATTGAAACTTGGTGTTTATCTGTGATTCATTTATTTTGCTTTCCTTCTGTCATTTTCCTCTCTATTGGAGTTTGCATATTCTAAAGGAGAGGGAGAATAGAGTGAAGTGTGCATCTCTCCATTGACTACTGATGTCCACTGAAAAATTAAACTTCTTTGCCAATGGCTGAGAGTGGCCCTGGTGTATGGGCAAAAACATAAATATTTAGACAGAGTTTGGCAGTGTATTCATTCAACAAATGTCAACAACAGGTTCTACCATAGGGTTTATATACCCAACCTCAGACTTGGCCATTAATGCAGGTCCCAGCCCTTCCCATGGAGGTCTGAAATCTAATCAGAAAGCTGTTAATTACCTCCAAACTGAGAATTTCTCTTTATAAGCCAAAGCAACAAGGAAAAGCTGGAAAACTGAGTTGAAAGAATTTGAAAAATTATTTGTAATATAGCACACTTATAAATCATTGCTTAGATGAAGATTAAAGCCATAGTGGGAAAAAAAAACAATCATACAAAACAAAACAGAACAAAGACATCCAGTATTTGAAAAAACACTGCTATGGTTGATCAAAATGAAGCTATGCTAATGTCAATTAAGCCAACTTCATTATAATGTCTCTTACCAGAAAAAGAACTGGATAAGGACAAACATGTCAGTTTAACAAGATAATGATATACATCTACAAAAATATCATCATAAAATTTATTACTCTGTATAATTAATGTATGCTAAAATTAATATCACTGTCTTAGCTGAATATGCACATTGCATAATACTTTTTAAATTCCTGTTGTAAAAATTTGTAAGACTATCAGGATTAATCATAAGGTAGATTAAATACTATGTAATAGAGAATTCAATACTTATCTCTTGAATAAACAGTACAAATGGATGTGGTAAAGCAGAAAGCATTTACAAAGTATTTAGAAAACAAAAAAACATCTTTTACCAAATGAAGGGAAATAAGTAACAAAAAACTCAATTATCCACAAAGATGCAGAAATTAAAGCAATCCTAAATGATGATGATGATAATCACTAATATAAGCTCAGTGGACAAGAGCATTTGCTACTTTGGCAGAGGACTGGACTTGTGTTCCCAGTACCCAAATACAGATCACAACAGTTTTTTTACTTCAGCTTTCATGGATCTGACACCTCCTTCTTTCTACTGCACTACTGCAGTCATTTGTCCTCACATGAACATACCATCACAGACACACACACACACACACACACACACACACTTTTTTTTTAATGTTAAGGAAAATAAGTTGTATAATATAAGAATAAGCATGATAATATCATTGAAAACTAAGTAAAATAAGTTTAAAACATATTAAAATTTATATGCAATTAGCAGAACTTACTAGAAAACTTACATACTAATCCCTGTAATAAGCAAAATAAAGCAAGCCAACAGATAGCCTCAGTTTAAATTCAAAACCATACAAAACCAAACTGAGAGGCTGGAAACTAAAAGCCAAAGAAAATTGAAACATTCAAAAAAAAACAAATAAAGCTGTTGTATGGAATTAGTAGAATTGTTGGGGTAGAATGTGAATACAGAGAGGGAGAAAGACACGGAGATAGAAGAAGAGAAAAATAAAATACTACTATGTATTGTTCTAATGGTTAAAATATAAATTACCAACTATCCCAAATTTTGCCAATCATATGTAGCCCTTAACATCTTATCCTTTGTTCAAAGAAATGTAAATTTATGCTATCATCTTCAAGATTATTTGGCAGTTTCTAAAAAAGTTAAACCACAGTGGGAGCTATTCAATTCAGTCTTAGGTATTTACTTGATAAAAATAAAACATGCTTCCATACAAATTTCTACATGAATGTCCACAGTAACTTTAATTGCACTAGCCAAAATTAGACAGAATTGAAATTTTCTTCAAGGGAAGGAAAAAGCAGTTACTATGTACTTATAAAATAGATTAATGTTCAACCCCAAAACAGCATGAGTTACTGATTCATATGGTCACATAAATCTCAAAATAAATACATTGCTGTGTGGTTATAAAAAAAGGCAGCAGAGTATATACTGTATGGAAAATTTACATAAAATGTATGAAATTGGAAAATTATATCAATCATTACCTAGAAGATCAAGACAGGAAAAGAATGCAGGGTAAAATAAGTTTGAAAAAGGCATGGGTCACAGATATGCACATGATTTAGATTGTGCTAACTTACTGAATGTATGTTTATAGCAATGTGATGTCAAAAATGCTGAATACTGTACTTTAAGTATCTTCAATTTGTGGTATTATAAGTTTAATTCAATTATTTTCTTTGTGAAATGCTACATTTGAATATATGTTTTTATTAAAAAGCTGGTTGGCATCAATGAAAATGTAACTATGAAATAGAGACCATGATATTTATATTTACAATCAACATTTGCAATAACATTAGAAGGGAAGGAGAGATTGCTTGGCAGTTAAAAGAGTAGAAATTGTTCTTTCACAGGACTCCAGTTTGATTCCCAGTTCCTAGGTTGGGTGGTTCAGAAATTCCTGTAACTCCAACAAGAAGGAGCACAACTCGTTCTTGTGGATTCTATGGCATTACTTTTCAGAAAACTCACAAACAGAAACACACAGCTATAGACAAGTAAATAATAAAATAAATCTTTAAAGAAAGTCTGAATTTTTAAAAGTATTAGAAACAATAAACAGAAAAAACTCATCATGCCTATCATTTAATTGAGAATAAGTCTGAGAAAATAAAAAGAGAAATACTGAGAGAAATATAATTCATTCATATGCTTAATTTTAAAATGATATTTATTTTTTAGTAATGTGTACCTGTGTGAGTTTATGTTCATCATGTGTGTGCAGGTGCTGGCAGTAGTTAGAGAGTGTTGGATATCTTTCAACTGGAATTACTGGTGTTTCTCAGCTAAAAGATGTGAGCTTGGGAACTTAACCTAGGTCTTCTGGTAGAGTATAAGTGATCTTATACATTGAGCATCTCTCCACCCACAGAGAAATATAACTTAATAAAAATGTTCACCATTGGGAAATTAGGCTTTTAAAATTATAAAATAATAATTTGATGTATTCACTAAGCATGAATTAGAGAAAATCATTTATTTGTCAAGAAAGATATGAATTCATAGGCCAAGAAATTTAATGAGAAACATGTATTGCTTTAAAAATTGAACGTGAAAAGAACAAAGCTTAAAAGAAAGGATTACTCTCTGTAAAGATGAAAAAGTCAAATTAGATATGATTTTTCCATGCTCTTAAGTACAAGACAGTACTGTACTTGTATACTTGTATCACATGCTGGAAGAACCTGTCAAATTCACAGAATTGTAAATCCATCCCATAAAAACAGAGCAAGGCCCTATCTGACAGCCACACAGACAAAGAGGATATTTTATACTCTATTGAAATGAAAAGTTAGTGAGTTTTTTATAAAAACATGAGCACACTGTAATTCTTCCTTTTTTTTTTATCCTGCAGAGTCAGCCTGGAAATGTTTTCCAAAAATCAAAATTGGAGATCTTGTACTTCCTTGTCAAAGATATTTGGTGATTACAGGGTGCCTATAGAAAAGTATTGAACATCTCATGGTGGTTTCAAAGGACCTACACACCTAGGTGCTAATTTCCTTTAAAGCCTTACCACACCTTGTCATAAATCTTTACTGAAGTGGTGTGTGTATTTGTGTGTGTGTGTGTGTGTGTGTGTGTGTGTGTGTGTGTGTGTGTGTGTGTTTATTATCTATGCTTATATCTGAAAACATAAGGCTGTGTACAGTGCTGTAGAAGCTAGAAATCAATGTTGGGCACTTTCCTCAATTCTTCCCCACCTTTGTTTTGAGACAGGGTGTCTCATTGAACCTGGAACTTGCTGATTCAACTAGGCATACTGGACAGCAACTCCCAGTCATCCTTCTCTCTACATTTATAAACCAGGACTTGGTTACAAGAACTACCATATTCATTTGCTATATTATATTGATGCTGAAGTAGAAACTCAGGTCCTAATGCATACACAAAAAACACTACAATACATAGGCTATCTCCTCAGCCCCTCTACCTTGTTATCGAACCATGTCACTCCATTGCCATTTCCACAATTAAACCATTTTCTAGTTACTTGTATTTTGCTATGACTATGCTTTCCCAAATGAGCACATGCCATACTGGCCCTTTCTATGACTCATTTGAATGGACTCTGTAGCATGAGTTCTAATTAGTCTTAATAATAAAATCCAAGAATAAGATATCAGGAGGTGAAAGCTGAAATATCAGAGAACCTGAGAAGCCATACATTAGAGCTCTTACCTCTACAAAATCCTCAGACAGAAAAGAGACCAAGCTACTGTCTCCTTCCACCTTATGTTCCTTTCTCTGCCCAGGCATCTCACTTCCTGTCTGTCTGTACAGACCTCCAGATTTCTATTGTTAGCTAATGGCTTTGAATATATATTATTTATTAAAGTTTTCCTGAGGGTAAAGAAATCAAAGCCAGACAACTAGTTGGCTATAGAAGACAGAAGGTGGCAGTTTACATCTTTAATCACACCACTTGTGAGACAGAAATATACAGATCTCTGTTAATTCAAGGCCACACTAAGTGACTCAGAATTGATCCAGTCCTAGAGAAAAAGCTCACAAAACACCACTTGGGATCACATGCCTTTAATCCTTAAAAATGGCCTCATGTGAAGAGATATTCTCTCCAGCAACACTGAGGAGAGGCAGCAGGCAGAGGCTTGGTGAACACTCATGGAGACAGGGTCAGTACTTTCAACCTGAGGTAGAGATAAGAGCTAGTGGCTTGGCTGCTTTGCTTTTTTGATCTCCATTGCCTTTAATAAATCTTGAACAATATATCATCACAGCAAACTGTGCCTTTTGATCTTCAAGAAAGCTTTATGGTTAGAGTACCAACAAGATATAACCATATTTACCTTTTCTTTCTAAAAATAAAAAAAAAAGAATTTTGTAACTAAGAAAAACTATACACAGTAAGTACAATATCAGTATACAATATATGCAGGCAATAAATATATCAGTGATGTCTAGCCCATTAACAATTGACAAATTCAAACAAAACACACCAAAACTGTCCTATCTTGGTGAGTCAAAATGGTTGTATCTAATTCACTTTCTGTTCTAACTTGTATTACCAAAACTATCTTCCTATGTCTCTCAAACTTATACACTTTTTTTTCTTTAGTGAATTTCTGTTCTGAATCTGGTAAAAAGAAAAACTATACCCACAACTATCTAGTCATCACCTTCATCAGAGACCTGAGAAGAAAATAATATTACTTGAGTAATCAAGAGGTACAAGCAAGTGACTTCCAAAACAATGGAGAAATGACAGAACAGCTAGATGCCTGATCAATTACCCAAGGTAATTGATCTGCAATATTGGGCCATTCATCTTTGGTCTAGAAGTCTCGCATATCTGACAGACTTTTCTGTGGAGCAGGAGATTCTGAAGGGCTATCCTATCTTGACAAATTTCAGCAGTCCATACTTTTGTGTCTTACTTGGCCAATTTGGATAACATGCTGTCACCATTCGAGACAAGACACTATTTTTTTTTTTGCATTTTTCCACCGTGTTAGACGTTTCCATCTTCAGACCTTTGGAACTATATTCCCAGACATTCATATGCCTTGCAATTTCCTATCTTCTCATAGGTATACCCTAAAATACCTGTTCCTGAAATCTGTTTTGCTTTAAGATAGCAAGACTACCAGTCATCAAAAGCATCAGAGTTCTGGAGAAGGATAAGATTTTACCTGGATTAATGATTAAAGAATAACAGAGACTTGCCAGCAGGCTTCATGGACAGCCATCCCCAAGGTCCTCCATCCATAGTAACGGGCTGCAGGACAACTGCCTTCTTGCTGATAGCATGTGACCTGTGGATTATGGACTAGAGGTAGGTTCCCTACTGTTGGCCCAAGCAATGCAGAGAAAGTCGATTCCACTGTCCTCTTGTCCACAGTCTGGAGTATCTTGTAGCAGTTGAGGTGAAAGGCAGGGTTACTCAGTGACTAGCATTTTCACTGACCTGAGATGAGTTTTCTTCATTGCCCATCAGTCTTCTTGGAGGAAATAGAGTGTTGCCAGCAGCTAGCCTATCTCTATGTTATGAAAAGCTTTTTAACAACACATTTTAAATGCCATGTTCTCTAGATCGCTAAGCATTTGAGGGCTGTCTGTCTGCTCAGTATCTCAGAAATCAAAAAAATTGCCTTTAGTTAGAGAAAAATCCCTTTTTTGTAATAAAAAAAGCTGTACCTTTGTAAATGGCTTACAGGATGAATTGAGTGGTATAAATATTTTTTTTAATTTGAAATGGACCTTTATCATCTTTAACTTTCATCATCATTTAAAGACACATGTGTTAAATGTAAGTTGTATAGACTTAGCTTGTATTTTAAATATAGTTATATTAGACCTTTATGATTTTAAATGTTTACCCTCATTTCAAGATACATAATAATTTAGGATATAAGACTTATCACAGTTTAAGTTGTATAGGCAGTTTGATAAGTATAAAGTTAAATTACAGGTACAGAGACAAGCAGGACTGGATAACAGTTAAAGGAGGAACCAGAATGTAATCTCTGATCTGTACATTGTGGAAAGCAGACAGGAGATTTAAAGGGACAGAGTAGACTTAAACAGAGGGCCCCAGAAAGACACAGTATTCTGTAAACAAGCTATGAGCAACAGAGCCAGTGAAAGAAGAAATCACAAACTAAATAATAAAAATCAAAAAGATCTGGCAGCCAGGTTTCCTGATACAGGCAGCTGGAGTGGGCATGCCTACAGGTAGGTCACATGGCCATGATGGCGGCCCCCAGGTCAGACCACATGGCCAAGATAATGGCGATCATAAGCCAGTTTTTGTCTGTTTACCCACCTGTTGGCTACAACCAGAAAGGTCCCTATATGCATTTCCCACATTTGAGGCAAATGGAACAACCAGCAAAAAGCTCCTCTCTGGATGCCCACTAGCCCATGGGATTTTCCAGGGCCCTGGCCCCAAAGGGGACACAGCTGTCCCGAATCCAAAAAGGACCCAGCAGTCTGAACTGAAAAAGCAAAAAAGCACCCCTCCTGGAGCAGGATTCCAAACCTAACCCTTGGGAAATTCAAGGAATATCTTACTGGATTGTAGCATACAGGCAGATGAGTGGGTTCCAAAGATTGCTATTTGGAAAAGAGGCAAGTTGAAGTATACAGAATTCCTGCATCTCAGGCAGCAGGAGGTAGTGTCAGGAAAAACTGACATGGAAGTGGGCTTTGATTTCAGATTTTAGGATCCCAGAAATTTCATGTGCCCCTGGTGGGAGACAGAAAGCCTATTCCACCAGCAACCTGCAAGAGAGCTTACAGAGAGTGCTTAAACCGAGTTGGGCGCCAATGTTATTCTTTGGTTTAAATTAAAATTAAAGAGAAGCACAAGATGAGACACGTTAACCAGTTTATTATAGGCCCAGCCGAGTAGGGAGACTAAAGGAGAAGAGAAACAGGGTTAATGGCTGACCGCCATGGCTGGTTGCCATAGAGAGAGAGAAAAGAGAAGCAGAAGCAGACAGAGAAGAGGAGAAGAATAGAGAGTATAGAGAGTGAGTGTGGAGAGAGTGTAAATGGGCATGGATCTGTCTTTTAAAGGGTCCCCTGTATCTGTGTGCAGACTTAGTTCCCATGGAACCCTGAGCTGACCAGGGTACTGCCTGTTCCACCAGGTAGCACGGGCAGGCCAGCATAATGCCTAAACCGTTCATTGTAAGTCTTAATTTGAATAGGTATGACCATGATGACCATACTTCTAACAAATGTGTGATTAAAAAAACATGGTCATGGTTCACTACAGAAAATGCATAAAGACTGAAACCCGAAGTCATGTTCAAGAAGCTAGTTGAAGCCTTTTGCCAGAATTAGTACACTATATGAGCATTAATATCATGACAGAAACTTTAATACATATACAGTAATCTAATAACTTTTTAGATAATATTTATACCTCAAGAAAACCTTCAATGAGTCAAAGTAAATCCAAATGATTATGAGATTAGTGGCAATAAAATAGTCCCTTTATTTTTGTTTTTCTTCTGTACAATATCAGATGACTCTTCGGAAATGAGACAGATTTTGGATTTTACTTGACAAAAATGCTTGTGTTTAGCGAAGCAGAGAGGCAAAATCCAACTCCAAAGCCAGCTTTACTATTTAATTGGACTAGGACTACAAAAACACCATTTGTATTATGTGTCTATAGAGAAACAAAGATAAAAACATTTGGGGAAATTTATTAAATTTTATCCTGATGAAGATGTGATATCCTAATAGGTCACTTTGCTACTTTTTTTTGAGACATTTTTTTTTTCTGGATGATTTTTGTTTTTCTTCAGATGTCTCATTTGTCCAGTGGTCTTCAGATTCTTTGGCTAGATGCCTTCATTATCCTGAAAGACAAAAAAAAAAAAAAAAAAAAAAAAAAAAAAAAAAAAAAAAAAAAAAAACACTTCCCCAACTTTAATTTTTTGGGAGGTTCCCTTATGGCACATTATATCTGATCAAAAGAAAAAGGTTTGTAGTTTTAAAGTTAGTTTATATTTGATAGCCATGCAGTTTGATGAAGTCTGACCTCTTCTGAAGAGGTTTCTCTTGTTGAAATCTAGCCTTTATCAATTTTGATGATATCCAAAGCTTTTCCTCTCCTGTGGAAACAAAAGCAAAAACCCTTCCCCCAGTGTAACATATTTTTTGGTTTCCATTGTGAAGTCAGCACATCTATAAAGTATACAGCTAGATTTAATTCTGTATAACTTTTCCTATTATCCACTTCCTCTCCTAGGTGTCATTTCTTTCTCATTAGCATTCATAAATTTCAAAGTTAATAAAGTACTATGCAATCTATTTATGGGGGTCTTTATTACCCCTTTCAGTTTATTTAGCATATACTTTAGAGTTTGATTTGGTCTTTGTATAACTGCCTATCCTGTAGGATTCTTTGGTATACATTTAATATGCTTTTATTACACTATGCAAAAAAATGTTTCATTTTACTAGATATATATGGAGCATTGCCAGTCTTAATTCGAATAGGTATGTCAATGATGGCCGTAAATTCTAATAAATGTGTTTTTACAGAAACAGCCTTTTCAGAATTCAAAGCAGTTGCCCATTAAACTCCTGAATAGCTATCAGTGGTATTGTGCACATATTTTAATTTTCCAAATTCTACAAAATGAATCTGTACATCTGACAGATTTGAATACCCTGTGTATTTCTTCATGCCACAAGTGGAATTTGGTTGTATAAAGAACAAGTAGAACATTTCCTTATAATTTCCTTGGCTTTTTGCCAAATTATGAAAAAAATCTCTTTTCAAACCTTTGCTATTGATATGATTTTTTGGGAAATGTTGAGGGTTCCAACACATTTCCTATCAGTATTTGATCAATTTCATCATTACCATGTGCTAGAGGAGATGACATGAGTATATGGGATCAGATGTGTAATATATATATATAATATATATATATATATATATATATATATTATTATATTGTATAATAGTGAAATATATATATATATATATATATATATATATATATATTATAATCATTCCTATTCCAGATTATTTCTTGTAACTATTCTAAGGTAATGGGAAAAAGAATTTCAGTATATATTATGGGAAAATAGTATCTCACCTATAAATGGCATTAAAGAAATATTTGGAAAGTCCTCAGACATAGATAAGAGGATTATCAGCACATGAGGATTTAAATAACTCATCCAGATGTTTCTTTCATTTGACTTCAGTATATTGATAAAAAAGCCACTGAGTATAACAAAGCATGACACAATTTCCCTGGTACCATGGGGATGAGGTAACAGAAAAATAATGTCTTCTCAGTCTCATATAATTCAGCAGTAAGTACTGATAAATTCCTTATATTAAGATATTCCCAACTAAGCCAGGCGTTGATGGCACATGCCTTTAACCCCAGCACTCGGGAGGCAGAGGCAAGTGGATCTCTGTGAGTCTGAGGCCATCCTGGTCTCCAGAGTGCCAGGATAGTCTCCAAAAGCTACATAGAGAAACCCTGTCTCAAAAAACCAAAAAATAAAAATAAAAAGATATTCCTAACTAATAACACTATGTGTACTTTTGTTGTGTTAATGTGGAGAACTCATAAAAGCCTTCTTTAACCTTAGTTAAATGCTAATTTGATTTGAACCACTAGCCAGACTGGGTAGAATAATAGATTTCATTTCTTAAACTGAATCTCAACACCACATTTTAGGTGAATACACAACTCTAGTCTTTTACTTTGGAGTGTTTTGGTCATCAGTCAATTTTTATTTTAAATAAAACTGTATTGACAGCAATGCTCTGAAGTGTCATCTGTTGGGGAATGTCAGGATCTGGGATGGGCATGTTCTCTCAATGAAAGAGCCATCCTGCAATCCATCAAAGAGAACTCTTTCTATACATATTTAAAACACATTCTTCATGAGAAATGGTGGGGTTGCAGAATCGTTTTCACAGTGCAAGACAAGATATTAATGGCCCTGCTGTCTTTCCCTGAGTCAACTACAGAAGACACCATGAATCAAACAAGGAATCAGAATGAAACTGACATAGGGGCAGTAAAGCTATACAATTTTCGTTTTCATTTTCTGAAAGTCCATTAATATTAATTAGTTAGGATACACATAGTATAAATTCCAAATGAAAGTGTTGTTCTGTATTCATTGAAATGTTATTCTTAGATTACTGGGTTGCTTTAATAAAAATTATTGAAATTTACCCATAACTTAGAATAGACCAATCTTCAGGAAGTAATTTTCACACATGCAAATTGAACATATATATATATATATATATATATATATATATATATATATATTGTGTGTGTGTGTAACAATAACTGAAAATATGGGACCATGAGTTTTTAAAAGAGCAAGGAGGTGTATATGGTAGAGCTTAAAGGGAAAAAAAGAGAAGGGAAAAATGATTTAAATAAATATAATCTCAAAAAATAAAATATAATTTTAAAAATATACAAATCATTAGTGCAAATGGGACAGTGACCCAGAACTTCTCTACCACCATCATCTCCATGGCAACATCTATAGCTTAGAAAGATACAGTCTCTCTCAAGTGACACTCAGGCATTTTTTTAACAACATTTGGGGTGCAGAATCTAATGGCTCTGTTTTCTTATTTTAAGTAAAATACAATATTTCCCACATTTAAGGATTAAAGGGATCAAAAGAACATAATATCTCAGGCCTTGACTGCCTGACCATGAGAAATGTATTATTGATCCAGTCCATTCCCATGGACTAGGGTTATTTACTTTAGCCTACAGCTGCTAAGCAGTTTTATGTGTCAGAATTCCAATCAAAACATTGAGTTCTCCTGTTCTCTCCCCCTTCCTCTTCTCCCATAATTCTCTTTCCACCTTCCTCCTCCCTCAGCTCCTGTGCTGCCAATTTGCTCAGGGGTACTTGTCCCCTCTCCTCTTCTTCAGGGGAACATGCATTCTTCTCATGGGGTACTCCTTGTTTCCTAGTTTCTCTAGTGGTGCAGATTCTAGGCTGGTAATCTTTTGCTCTGTGTCTAATAACCGTATAAGAGTGAGTAAATATTCTGCTTGTATTTCTGTGATTGGGTAACCTCACTCAGGATGTTTTCTTCCAGTTCCATCCATTTTCCTGTGAATTTCAAGATTTCATTGTTTTTTTTTTCCAGTGCGTAATACTCCATTAGGTAAATTAGCACATTTTCTCCATCCATTCTTTAGTTGAGGGGCATCTAGGTTACTTCCAGGTTCTAGCTATTACAAACAACACTGCTATGAACATAGTTGAACACATGTCCTTTTTGTATGAATGTGCATTTTTTTGGGTATATGCCCAAGAGAGAAATTGCTGGATCTTGAGATGGACTGATTCCTGAGAA
Source organism: Cricetulus griseus (assembly GCF_003668045.3). Classification (NCBI taxonomy): domain Eukaryota; kingdom Metazoa; phylum Chordata; class Mammalia; order Rodentia; family Cricetidae; genus Cricetulus; species Cricetulus griseus. Next base: position 67,955,755 of record NC_048601.1, read on the forward strand.
ACTGCCACACTGATTTCCAAAGTGGTCATACAAGGTTGCACTCCCACTAGCAATGGAAGAGTGTTCCTCATTCTCCATGTCCTCTCCAGCATATGTTATGATTGGTGTTTTTGGTTTTAGCCATTCTGACTGGAGTAAGATGATATTTCAGAGTTGTTTTGATCTGCATTTCCCTGATGGCTAAGGATGTTGAGCACTTTATTATGTGTCTTTCAGCCATTTTTGATTCCTCTGTTGAGAATTCTCTAGTTAGTTCTGCAACCCAACTTTAATTGGATTATTTGGTGTTTTGGTGGCTAGCTTCTTGAGCTCATTTTATGTTTTGGAAATCAGCCCTCTGTCAGAAATGTGGATGGTGAAGATATTTTCCCATTCTGTGGGCTGCTGTTTTGTCTTGTTTACTGTGTCCTTTACAGAAGAGCCAGTATAGGTTTGTGAAGAGGTCTGACACAAGGGAAAAGTTAGGAGATCCACAAGGATGAACCCAACTAAGAATCTAGGCAGTGGTGGAGAGGCTGCCTTTGATGACCTTTCCCTATAATGAGATTGATGACTACTTTGCCATTCCTAGAGCCTTCATCCAGTAGCTGATCAAAGCAGAAACAGGCACCCAGAGCTAAACAATGATCAATATTGCTGGAATCCATTTGTGGAGAGGGAGGAGGAATGGGCAAAGTAGTGAAGACTGTGCTGGAGATACCCACAGAAACAGTTGACCTGACCTAGTGAGAGCACAGAGACCCTAGTCATAAAGCTGTGGTACCAGCATTGGACCAAACCAAAGCCTTTGAATGTGAGTGAAGTCTAGGAGGCCAGGGCAGTCTATGTGACCTCTAAGAGAGGATCCAGTGTTTATCCCTAGAGCACAAATGAACTTTAAGAGCCCATTCCCTATGGAGGGGTACTATTGCAGCCCAGATACAAGAAAGAAACCCTAGGCCCTCCCCCAAATGATGTGACAGACTTTGATGGTCTCCTATGGAGGGTTTCACTATCCGTGGGGAGTGAGAGTGTGGGGGATGGTTGGTGGGGAGGATGGTAGTGTGGGAGGGTGAGAGAATGGGGGATTGATATGTAAATAAGAGTGCCTCTAAAATAAGTTGTAAGAAATTTACTCCTTCTTCTGCAATGCCTCTAACTTATGTCAAGTTGACATAAAACTAGCCAGCACAGTGTGTGTGGTGTGTGTGTGTGTGTGTGTGTGTGTGTGTGTGTGTGTGTGTGTATGTTTTATATGTGTGGATATCCTTGGAGTTGAACTTAAAGGCAGTTTTGAGCCAGATGACTTGGATGCAGGTGTTGGAAACCAAACTTTTGACCCCTGGAAGAGGAACAAGTGCTTGTAAATGATGAGCTATCTCTGGGGAGCCTAGCTTGACTTTTGAAATAGAAATTTTTTATTAGTTAATGTTCTACTATCCATGAAAGTATAGTAAGTGAGTCTCTATAAGAAAACAATTGAAAATGACAAGAGAAATGTCTGTGGCAATATAATTTAAAAGGAAAATATGTGAATCAAAGAAAGAGTTTTAATGGCAATAACTATAGAAAATGGGTTCAAATCACAATTTAAGAAACTTGAATCTCTTCATTTTCTTCATAATAAAGTTGACCACAAAATCTATTTTGGAGTATTAGAAAGATCACTTTCTTTGAAGATGCTTTCTTTATTCCATCATATAAATTTACCTTCTTTGTCAAAATCAAGTGTTTGTAGATGTGTAGGTTAATATCGGTGTTTTCAACTCTTTTCCTTAGAGAATTCAGTCAGTGTGAGTTGCCCACTCCAGGGGATGGCACTAACTGCATTCAAGAAGTTAATAATGACCCAAAAAAGTAAAATGTATGTGAAATTGAGCAGAGAAAATTAATAGGAATTGGAAAGAGTTGGCAGATGAATATGATTAGAATATGTTGTATATGTATATAGGTCTATAAATACATAGGTATATACATGTGTATATGTGAACCTTTCAAAGAATAAATAAAAAAAATAATATTGATAAAGAGAAAGGCTGTCCTAAAAACAAACAAGTGAAAGTCTTCAATTATGAAAGACGCAATGTACTACCCTCTCTCCTTCCATTAAAATCTGTGTAACCTCAATTCAGTGGCTTACATGACTCTCACTGATATCTTTTTCAGAAGCACCATGACTTTGGGTCTCAGTTTGTACTGACCACAGAGACAATGATGAGTGGTAACTAAAACTCACAGTGTGAAAGCCAATAGGTTCATGCCTAGGTTCTATGAATACTAGACAATTGAAGAATGCCAAAACATGAAAAGAGAACTCACTGGTCAAGAACACTTGCAGAGATTCTGAGTTCTGTTCCCAGCACCCATGTGGTAGCTTACGACTGCCTACAATTATAATTCTTGGGGATCTGAGACGCTTTTCTCATTTCTTTTGTTGTTGTTTTGTTTTTGCCTCTACATGTATAAAGTGAGCCCATGGTGTCCATGCATTCATGAAGATACTCACACATCCACAGATGAATAAATAAATAAATAAATAAATAAATAAATAAATAAATAAATATGGCAATACCACAAGGAATTCAAAAGTCCTGCTGGTATAATATCACTAACTTATTGTAAAGTCCCATTGCTGGTAAAATACAATGTTCCAAGAAAGAGGGAAAACATACCAATATTGTCTCAGTTGATCACCTCTTAAACAGTATACCTTATACTTGTAGACGACCCAGTGACAAGATACTTTGGAAAAAATAGATAAACAACTTTATCAACCAAAACCAATTTTAGCCAGTTCTTTTTTGAAACCTTATTTAATTATGATATTGATAATGTCATTATCTACTCACTATTCAAGCAAAACATCTAGATTTAATCATTGATTTCTGACTGTGCAGTCATCACCAACAACTCCCAACATGTGCACACATGTACACACCCACACCCACCCACCCACACACACACAAAATCTATCACAAAATTAGGCAAGTTGCACCTCCCCAGTATGTCTGGAGTCTAACACTTTATCATCATCTTCTTCTCATGATGCCTGCATATAATTATTTTCTTTGCATGGATGTCTGCTAACCTTGGCTTACATTTTAGCAATTCTCTGTCATGATCAGTTCACAGCAAGGGATGATTATGTTCAGAAATGTAGATCAATCAAACCAATATTACATTTGAGCTAAAGTGTTTTACAAAGTCTCAAGCTAGTTATAAAATTGTTCTTCCCCTAGTTCCCATCTGACCCCTGACTACAGTGCAACCTTACTTATGCCATTTCTCTGTCTGCAATACATGTATTACCTTTCCTGCTTCTTGGTAGTTGAAATTGCTGTCCCTTCCCAATGAACTGTCTTATTCTCCTTTGCACAATGAGCTCCTTTCCATCTAGAGAAAGCTGTTCAAGGTTACCTCCTCAGCAGACCTCCCTGAAATGTTGCTGTCTCAGCTTATTTCTCTTAATTCTTTGTTCTCTCACCAACTTGCCTGTTTCCTATATATGGGTGTCAGGATTAGAAGCAATCTGAATTATTACCAGTTGTAGAGAGATGAAGCAATCTGTAAAATCCTTGCTGGGTCAGCATAAGTACCTGCATTTGATCTCCAATACCCATGACAATAAAAGCTGTCCCTATGGTGCCCCTTCAGTTCCATAGCTAGGAAGAGGGACACAAGATAGATTCTGGAGGTTGATGGCCAGTCATTCCAGCTGAATCAATAATTCCATGCATAGTGAGAGATTCAAATTCCCTGAATGAAATGGAAAGTGAAAAATGATTGGGGAAGACACTAATGTTGACCTCTGGGCAAGGTAAACACACACAAAAACACACACACACACACACACACACACACACACACACACACACACACACAAACAAACATATGAACACCCACACATACTCACATATCCACTTCACTATCTATACATTTCCTCTAACCTAGTAGAGCAAAAACTGTATCTGATCAACTCCCAATACCTTTATATAGCACAGAACTTGCTACAGGTAATCATTCAATGTTTGTAGAACAAACTAATCTATGACTAAACAAGTAATAGGGACAGGACCACTAAGTATGTCAAAAGAAAAGTAGAGCAGAACTGAGAGTCAGAGAACTAACAAAAAAAAATCCCAGCTAAGCCCCCATTTTTTATCTTTTACATAGTAGTACATGTGCTTCTGTGTGTTGAGCCAGTACATGGGGCAGGAAGAGAGGAATAGAGAGACCTGACATGATGCACCAGAGAAAAATCCTCTATCTCCCTCTATAAACAATAAATGTCTGCTAAAATTCCATTTGTTCCTGACTTAGTCCCAAGAGCTCACCTCATTCTGAGCTAAGGAAAAATGTCAGAAGCAATTTAAAAATTTTAGGATGTATTTAGCATAGTATTTCTTGAGTGGCCTGATCCCAGCAGTGTTTTCATACAGCAAATCAAATGGCAGTGCTGTGCAGCAGAGACATGAGTCAATATGTACACAGAGTTGAGAAGTGGACTTTGAACTAGACACCTACTATCATCCAAGTTATCTATTTATTCCCTTTCCTCCCTCTTACTATGATGCATTCATACTAAACCCTTCCTCACAAACAGTGAGAACATTGTCATCTTTTGATGCATGTTAATGGTATGGATCACTTTTACAATATATAACACAGCTTATATACAGACGTATTATATAAATATAACATATAATAATATAACTCAATTTTTTTCTGAATGCTGACTGACTGCAATGTATTACTGCCCCTGTATTCCATATATTAACCCAATCAATCTACATGACAACACTGAGGCTAGCGCTCATCATCTCCACTTCCTACTTGAGACAAAGGATTTGCATCCATCAGATGTTATAGACATTGCTTCATGTGGCGTTATATATGACAGAATTAGGATTCGCACACTTGCAGCTTCATAGATTTTCCTTCCCCAAACTGGATGAAAGTAACAGTTTAGTCTACTGTGATGCAGGAAGCCCACTTAAAATCTCCATATCGTTTTACCTTTGTCTACCAAAGTCACGTTAGATTATGTTTTATAGGCACCTATGTGCAAATGATAAAATCTATTTTTTATTTAGACTATTGAGGTTAAAACTGAAAGTTCTCTTGCCATCTTCAGATGTTATCTACCAGAATTTTACCAGCTAGTCAGGTGGAACAAACATACCTGAGCTCTAGACATGTGAGCCTATACTACTTGTACTAAATGGAGGCACTGCCAAAGCCTGAACCCCAAAGGGCTACAATTATATGCATCTCTGATGATTCAATACAGCTAAAGTGGACACATAATTGCATTATCTTTGAGGATATTATATATATATATATATATATATATATATATATATATATATGAAAACTGAGGGATTCCATCCTAGAAATTAGTAATAATTTTGCTGGGAATAAAACTCAATGGTTTAAGACATTATTGGTATGTTCAAAGCCCTGGGTTTATCTACAGTTCTGCAGATAAACAGCACATAAACAGCATGCATGAGTATGAATTTTAACATAATATCAAAACTTTAGCCATGCTGTCTCAGCAATAAATGGCCTTGTGCTACCCAAAAATTATCACCTCTCTGATGAAAAGTCCTGAGATAAATTATTCTCATTGACTTTTTTTTTCACTGCTACATGAACTGTTTGTTATACCCTGATTCTAGCACCCAGCTCCACAGCCTTCTCCTGGTGCATGTGAAGAGTGAGTTCAGTCAGCATTGTCTCTCCCTGAGCTTTTCTCTTTCCTGTCTGCAGCATCATTCCCATATTCTGTCATCAATCACACATTGTAAAATTGATCTTCAGCAGAGGGAGAGGAAGTGGGAGAGGGAGGGAGGGAGGGAGAGACAAGGAGAGGAAGGGGGATTTTCTGTTTAGGTATTTGAAAAGGACATATGTCTCAGTCTAGTAAATGAGATTATCCATGTCAGGAAAGAAACTCTAGAAATAGAAACATTGTTTTCTCGACATGAAGACGACAGCCCTGCAAATTTTTGATGGCTTCATTAAAATAAATGTAGTGATTGTTTCAAAGGAATAAGAGTGGGAAGTAATCAGAAATCCACAGAGATCTTTGGCCTCTCTGAAATCATCCATGCTGTGTTTCACTGCTGCTCAGCAGGCCTCCCTGCTGCAGCTGTTTCCATCAGGAAAACTCTATGTCTGCCACTGAGAGTCATGCCGGTGAAAGGAATGAATGGCATATCCCTTCAGTTGTAGTGCAAAACACATATTGAGAAGTCATAATGCACATTTGTTGAATGGCTAAAGGAAGGCTTCACTGGAATTGTTTCAACCCCTATAACTGCTTATATCAGAGGACAGAGAGGCATGAGATGGGGACACAGGCATCACGTTTAGGGGAGTACTCTAATGTCGTATGAAGCACACATAATACTGCATATCTTTCTTGGCACAGTGCAGGGGCAGCATATGATCTCTGCACATAGAGTCCACACTTGTAGATGGCAACTGGAATATATCTACTTTCATTTTGTAATAATATACGTGAGTCCCTTATAATGTCATAAAGGCTGGTCCATATTTTGAAAAGTCATTTTAAAGACTTGTAAAATTTCAGATTAATTACTTTAAAGCAAAAGAAAATTAAGATAATCTATCTAGTGAATGACTGTATTCTTGTTTTCATACACAGAAAGCCAAGGCAGGCACAAGAAGTAGCTTTGGAGAATGGACTTGACTGGCGATTGTGTCCAAAACACTTATCAATGGAAAGATGGAACCTTGGGCATTAGGCTGAAATGGCCTACAAATGTAGCTGGCAGCATGGGTCCTGAATCTGATTCCACATAGTGGATGATCAGAGGAACATGAAGAACCCATTGCTTTGTGAGAAACAGAAAATTAGAAGTGAAACTGTTTCATCACTGTACAACATGCTAAATGCCATAGTAAGAAACAAATCAAGATTATATAAATATATCACTTTAATGGTCCAAACCAAGATGGAATAAACTTGTCTCCATGAAATATCCCTTGAAAATAAGTTCATTTCTTTTAATAAAACATTAATCCATAAAATCTTCAATACTTGCTATGATGCAAATTCTAAAATGTCTTACATATGAAATATATATGTTACAGGGGCATTGAATTTGATAGACAATGATGTAATAGGTTTTGTAAGGGTATTGGTGGTCTGAATGGGGACAGCAAAGGGACTGAATTTCCAAAAGAATCTGCTTTCCCAATCAGAAAAAAAGAGAAGAATGTCTAAGAAATATAAAGATAGCAAATAAATCTTCTTTAATTTTTAAAGGTGGTTATAGAGATAGCTCATTGAGAGCGCTTGCCCCTCTTGCAAAGGACACATGTTTTTAGAAACATGAAGCGACATAATGACTTACAACTCCCTCTAATTCAAGTTTATAGGAATACTAACTTGACTTTTGGCCTCAGGAACCCATAACATATGTCCATATAACCATGAAAACCCACACACACATTCATGCAAAAGTGGTTTTGAATTAAAAGTAACTTTTATCATACCATATATTCTGATTACAATCTCCCATCCTTTTACTCCTCCCATATTCTCTTCCTTAATCTGTCTTTTATTAGAAAACAAAGTTTAAAAACAAGATCTCCAAAGTGTCTGAACAAATTTGCACATGCACCAGCATTGGAGGAATATTCCTGTTTCTCCACATTCTCGCCAGCATAAACAGTCATTTTATTTTTGTTTTTGATTTTAACCTTTTTGACAGGAGCAAGATGGTACCTCAGAACTGTTTTGATCTGCATTCCCCTAATGGCTAATGATGCTGAGCACTTTCTTAAGTGTATTTAGCCATTTTAGATTCCTCTATTGAGAATTCTTTATTTACTTCTGTACCCCACTTTTTAATTGAATTATTTGGTATTTTAGTGACTAGCTTCTTTAGTTCTTTATATATTTTGGAAATCAGCCATCTGTCAGATGTGGGGTTGGTAAATATCTTTTCCCATTCTGTGGGCCACGAATTTATCTTGTTGACTGTGTCCTTTGCCATACAAAAGCTTCTCAGTTTCAGGAGGTCCCATTTATTAATCTTGGATCTCATTGTCTATGCTACTGCTATTTTATTCAGGAAGCATTCATTCTAAGGTAGCTCCCTCTTTCTCTTCCAAAAAGTTCAGTATATTTGGATTTATGTTGAGGTCTTTGATCCATTTGGACTTTAGTGCATGGCAATAGATATCTGCAGTCTTCTACATGCCAGCATCTAGTTATTCCTGCACCATTTGTTGAATATGTCTTCTTTTTCCCACTGTATAATTTTAGCTTCTGTGTCAACTGTCAGGTGTATGTGGGTGTGTGGCTTAATGTCAGGGCTTTCATTTAGATTATATTGGTCTACCTGTCTATTTTTGTGCCAATACCAAGCTGTTTGCAGGACTATAGTTCTATAATAGAGCTTGAAGTCAGGGATGGTGATGCCTCTGGAAGTTTCTTTATTGTACAGGGTTGTTTTGGCTATTCTGGGTGTTTTGTTTTTTCCTTGTATAGTTGGATATTGTTCTTTCAAGGTCTGTGAATAATTGTGTTGGGATTTTGATGGGGATTGCATTAAATCTGTAGATTTCTTTTGGAAAAATTGCCATTTTTACTATGTTGATCCTGCCTATCCAAGAGTCCAAGAGATCTTTCCATTTTCTGGTACTTTCTTTAAGACTCAAAGTTCTTGCTATATAGGTCTTGAACTTGCTGGTTAGCATCACCCCAAGATATTTTATGTTCTTTGTGGCTATTGCAAAAGGTGATGTTTATCTGATTTCTTTCCCACCCCATTTAACATCTGTACATAGTAGAGACAATGACGTTTTTTAGTTAACCTTATTTTAACTTTCATTTTTAACATTTTTTATTTATTTTAGAAGCACTCTTGATTACATAAACATCCCCCATTCCCTCAACCTACCATTCTCCCATACTCCCATCCAGCCCCTCCACAACTCACCAGGGATAGTGAGGATCATGTCAGTTTGCTGCAAGTGTTTATCCGCTGTAGGAATTCCCTGATAGAGTTTTTGAGTCACTTATATAAACTATCATATCATCTGCAAATAGTGAAAAATTGACTTCTTCTTTTCCAATTTGTATGCACTTGATCTCCTTTTGTTGTCTTAATCCTCTAGCTGGAACAAAAAGTAAATATTGAAGAGATAAGGAGAGAGTGGACAGCATTGTCTTTTAGAGGAATCATGTTCAATTTCTCTCCATTTAGTTTCATGTTGGCAGTTCCTCAGGAAAATGGTAATCAGTCTACCTGAAAATCCAGGAATTCCACTCGTAGACATACACCCAAAAGATGCATATTCATTAAAGGACTTCTGCTCAACTATGTTCATAGCAGCATTATTTGTAATAGCCAGAACTTGGAAGCCACCTAGATGTTCCTCAACTGAAGAATGGATAAAGAAAATGTGGTACATTTACACAATGCAGTACTACTCAGCAGAATAAAACAATGGAATATAGAAATTCACAGGCCATTGGATAGAACTAGAAGAAACCATGCTGAGTGATGTAACCCAGTCACAAAAAGACAAAGATGGTAATTATTCATTCATATATGGATATTAGAGCAAAGGAAAACCATCTTATAATCCACACCACCAGAGAAGCTAGGAAACAAGGAGGACCCTAAGAGAGACATACATGGTCCCCCAGAAAAGGGGAAAGGGACAAGATATCCTGAGCAAATTGGGAGCATAGGGAAGGGGGGGGAAAGAGTTAGGAGAAAGAGAGGCAGAGAAGAGGAGGGGAGAGGAGGACATGAAGGAGCAGAATTGACTCTAGGGAAGAATGTAGGAGAGCAAGAAAAGAGATACCATAATAGAGGGAGCCATTATATTTTTAAAGATAAATCAGGCACTAGGGAAAATGTCCAGAGATCTACAAGGAGGACCCCCTTCTAAGAATCTAAGCAATAGTGGAGAGGCCACTTTAAATGTCCTTCCCCTATGATGATATTGATGACTACCTTATATGCAATCCAGTAACTGATGGAAGCAGAAGCAGTGATCCACAGCTAAGCACTGAGCTGAACTCCTGGAATCCAGTTGCAGGAAGGGAGGAGTGATTAGCAAATGAGTCAAAACCAGACTGGAGAAAACCACAGAAACAGATGGACTGAACAAGGGGGAGCTCATGGTCAACAGAATGATAGCTGGGAAACTAGCATAGGACTGACCCAGACACGGTGAAAATGGGAGTCAGTTAGGAGGACTGGGCAATCTATGGGGCATCTAGCAGTGAATCAATATTTATGCCTAGTTTAAGAATGGACACTGAGAGCCCATTCCACAGAGAGGGATACTCTCTCAGCCTAGACATATGGTGGAGGGCCTAGGCGCTGTTCCAAATGTCATGACAGACTTTGTAGATTCCCATGGAAGGCTTCACCCTCCCTGGGTTTTGTGGGGCACAGGGAAGGAGGGTAGGGAGAGGGAACTGTGATTTACATGGAAAACAAGGTTGTTTCTAATTTAAATTTAAAAATATAGAAGAAAAAACTGATCTTTTAGCAATACTAGAAACCCCTTCTTTTTATGTCTCATTCAGAAAGGAGTTGAGGGCCTAGAAAAATAACTCAGCAGTTAAGAGTTCATAATCTCTTCCAGAGGTTACAAATTTGGTTCACAACTCTCAGCACTGAACATAACAATGTTGTCAATACCTATAACTCCTGTGCATCCAACATCTCTGACCCAAGAGGCACAGGTATCACAGGAGTGCATACATACACACACACACACACACACACACATACACACACACACACACACACACACACACACACACTTTAAGATAAAATAAATCCTTTGTTAAAAGAAAAGATCATATAAATACTAACAAAATACGTTTACTGTCTTATTGCCATTTTCACAGAATTCAAAATCACTTTGAGCTCTACCAGGAAAGTTTTTGTTTGGAGAACTAATGTGTTCCCTGGAAAACCTGGACTTCTTGGAATTCTCAATAAAAATATCTAGGTTCTTAGAAATGCCTTTCAAGCACATAATCTCTACCATCAATAGAGGGTATGTAAGCACTTGTGTTGAGTTTACTCTCACTTTGGGTACAGGAGAGGTCAAATTATTATTCCTTCACAAGAGGAAAACATTTTGAGGGAAAATCACAATGGTCCACTTGATGCAATACACTAAGCAATTGTTTGGCTGGGGCAAACAATGATACTCACATTTCAAATACTGGTATTTGTTTTAAAAATTCATTGAAATTTAATGCTCAACATTTCCATCCCGCACATTTCTAATTTACACAAAACAAATGTTGGCATTCATCAAGTACAGATTTTCTTAGAGAAACAACCAGAGTCATGTAGAGAACCTGAAAGTGAAAAGATGCTGTCAGAGGACCCAGCCACTGAAAATTCACTAAAAGCTAAGGAAAATAGGGAAGGTCCGGGTATAAATCCTGCCTCCTCAAAATAAAATAATTGTAGAATGGGGCATACAAGGAAATTTAGCAAATACCCTGTGAGAGGGAGATCCAGGTGTGCATTCACCTCTGAACGGAACCAGTTCCACCTGGATCAGCACCAAGAAGTGTGATCTGAAACAGAAAGAATTATCATCATATGTTCTATAGTCAAGCAAATCATGTAAGACTAAATGATTTTCTTGCAATAAGTTGCTACTGCAACGTATTGGATACATACCTTCTAAGTGTGATAACCAGCAAAATTGAGTGCAACAGTCATAAGCATACTTTGAAATCAAACCATCTAGAGTTAACTCCACCTAGATGATGTTAATTATGTTTCCTAACTTCAGTAGCTTTCAGTTCCCTGCTTTTGTTGTTATTTTCACATGAGTTTATGAATTTATGGTGTGTGCGTGTGTGTGTGTGTGTGTGTGTGTGTGTGTGTGTGTGTGTGTGTGTGTTTGGGCAGATGCCTATGCCCATGAAGGCAAGAGGTAATGACTGCCCCTGAGCTAGTTGTATAAGTGACTGTGAGTTACATGACCTGGCATCTGGGAACCTACCTAGTATCCCATGGGCAAGCAGTATGTGCTCTTAACCATCCCCAAGCCCTATATCCAGCTTTTTACATGGTTTCTGGGAACTGAATTCAAATCCACCTGCTAATGTCATAAGCTGTTTACTGACTGAGCTATATCCCCCTCATGATTCTCATATTTAATCAGGCATATTTACTACCTAACAGTGTTGTGAGCCTTCAATGAATTGTAGAAATGTATAGAAGACCTAGGCAATAATTTTAGTATGCTTTTACATTTTGAATTCTCAACAATATTATTCCATGAAAGCACTGAAGTAACAGAATACACACATTGAGGTCCAGAAAACTGATAATTTGTGATGCCAAAGACTGATAGCAGCTGAGTTCTCAAACTGATCTACATCACCCCTCTTGCCTTTTGCTGTTGAACAGAGCTTCATGATAAAGGTCATCATAAAATTTCAATTATTTAATGTTTCAATATGGTCAGAACAACATTGGCCTCTTCCATCATCAGCTTACCTTTTAGACAAATCAGAGAGAAAATGAAACAAATAAATAAAGACAAGCAATCAAGTGTCACTAAAGAAACCATTATCCAAGTCCAGTTAGCTAACAGGTCTCTCAATTTGCCAGTGAAATTTATTTTCTAAGCTTTTTCTACAAGTGACAAACCTCCCTCATCACCAGTTGTGGCTTTTGAGTTTGCAATTTTGCTGTCAATTTCAATTTTGCTTGTATTTCAGTGAAAACAAAAGCATACCAAAATAGGTTGTCTGAAATAAGGCAAAAGTAGAACAGAGAAAGAACATAAACCTTCCATTTAAGCATCATAAACACACAAGCATTCATTCTCTGAGTGAGTGGATAACAAAATCAGAGAATGGAAAAACCGCAGTATGAATGTCTCCTTACCTCAGTTGTTCCCAGGTAGTTTTCTGAAATGCTTTTGGGGAAAGTTGGAGGGGCAAACACATGGGTTGCTGGAAGGGAAATGAAACAGTTATGTGTGGCAAGTTGATTCTGTATGCAAGCTGCACACATGAAGTTTAGAGAAATGTGGACTGTAGTTAATAATACCATCTAAGTAAAATAGGATAGAATAATGAAACACCAAACACACCCAACTGTGTAATTTCTGAATTGCTCTCTGTGACAAAAGGTGTTTTGTGGACATGTTCAAAGTTATAAGCACTGAGATTGAGTAATGACTGAGGACTACTAGGATAGGTACAGTCTGGTATCAGGAGTGATTAAATGCAAGGGGATTTCTCTGGCTAGAAATGGAAGGAAGGAAAAGACAGGGAGGAAAATGAAGATATCCAGAGCATAAAGGAGGGGAGTGTTCACTAGCTATGGAAAGACCAATGAGCCTTCAGCCAGCTGGGAAAGGAGGTCTTCAGTGCTCAGCCATAGAGGAATTAATTCTGCCAATCACCTGTAGGAGATTCAGCTCAAGGTTTCTGCATGGGTGCAAAGAGGAGCAAGGAAGACCTTGACTTTGAAACAGAGAAATCAGTTGAAATTACTGGGCTTTTGACATAGAAGTGAGTTATAAATTGTCTCAAAAGAAAACTTCTCTGATGAAGTCTGAGAGCAGTGCTGGGTTACGAGCAAAAAATAAAGATTTAGAAGACAATTGGATGTGTCTATCTAGCAAAACAGTAGAATTGTCTTCCCTATGGCCTCTGGCCTGCCTTGACCACTTTGACATTGGCCAACATTAATTGAGCCATTTGTCTTGCTCCTTCTCATTAGTTTGGAGATTCTATAATCTACTTCTATTATTTTGTTACTTTTCATTTGGGGGCCTAAAGAACTTTAGCTTTCCTCTTTAAGTCAATCATTTTATTGTTTTGGTAGCAACATTGGTTTTCTATTTCTTCTCCCTCTTGTTTTGCTTTCACATATATAAGGTCTATACACACCATCAGCCCTATTTGTGAGACATCCATATTATGGATTTCATCTTTGTTGCTTTAGTTCTGCATATTTTAAAGCACGTATCACTTTTTCTCAATACAAGTAAGTTTGTTCAGAATGAATCATATATCCACTGCTTTGTACAATAATCACTACTGCTTCTCCATCCAGTAACTCACCTAGAATTTCTTATCATCTGAAATACACCCTTGGGACTTCAGTAGAAAACATTGGTTGATGGAGCACTGTGGTTGCTTCTCTGGAAAGGTATTTATATGACTGTCATTAACAAAAGAGTCTTTGGCAGATAAGCAATTCTAGATGGACAAGAGATTTTCTTGATGTATTAACAACATCATTTTTGATTATCTGATTTCTATAATTTGTGTTAAGCAAAAAACACTGTAATTTTTTCACTTTTGTAGTTTTCTGTCTCCTTTTCTTGTTTTAAATATATTTGCTTTTTACACTATGTTTAATTTTATTTCTTGTATAGTTATTTTCATTTGTCCTAATTGAGAGTTTCTTTCCTGAAGCCATGAAGTTGATACCTTTTGTAAATTCACAAAATTTTTTGTTATGTGGGGATGGGGTGGTAGCTCAGTAGATAAAGTGTTTGCTCTACAAGCATGTGGTCTTGGGTTCAGATCCTAAAGACCCACATAAAAGCTGTGCATGGCAACATAAGTCTATATCCACAATGCTAGAAGTCAGGGTAGGCAAAACCCATGATACCTGCAGAGCAGTCAGTCTAGCTGAAATGATAATCTCCAGGTTCAGAGAAATCATTTAAAATAATGATGATGATGATGATGATGATGATGATGATGATGATGATGTAATTGAGGAAGGCATTCATGATCAACCTCTTATTTCTACATGTGCTGCAAGGGCAAACAGAGCAATATACACAAGTGAATACACTGGTATATAAAACACAGACACAGATGTTTCTGGTGTGATCCATCTCCCCTGACTCTCAAGTTCATAGATAGAACTTCTTTTTCTCAGTGACATGGTGTTTAGAGAAGAAGAAATGTGAAAGGCAATTGAATTTATGTGAAGTCATGGAGAATGGAAATACCAGAGAGGCATGTTTTCTCTCTGTCCCTCAATCCTCTGTATTTATATTTGTATCTCTATCCGCCATGTAAGAATAAAGTGAGAAATTAGCCATCTGCAAGCCAATAGAGAACTCTCACCCCAAACTGAATTTATTGGCACCTTGATTTGGGGTATCTAGCAACCATAACTTTGTGGAACAAATGTCTGATATTTCAGCCATGTGAAAAGATGAAAAATTACCAATTGTTTTCTCAGATAATTTGCTCTATGTTTCTCTCTACCTATTTATACATTTTTTCTCTCAGACTGAGATAATTCCAAATTTTATCAATGTGTCACTAATTTATACTTTTCCCGTTCTTTGTTAATTTTTATCTATGTTTAGTTCTTTACTCTTAGGCTTATTGGTCTTTACCTAGTCATTCCTCGTATTCACTACTGATGTTTTGATAAATGTCTGTGTATAACCCAATCTGAGGATGCTGAAGATGAGTTGAGTTTCCTTATATAAACTTGGGACACTCTTTACACAACAATTATGCACATCCATCTATATGCTTTTTTCCCTCTAATACATTATATCCCCATCAGGGTTTCCCTTCATCTCCACTCCCTCTTCTCCCTCTCCACATCTCCCATCTTCCCTAGATCCACTCCAACTCCATTTCCCTTCAATAAAAGTACAGACCTCCTAGGGATATCAACCTAACATGGTGTAACAAATTACACTAAGATGAGGCACAGCTGGAGAGATGGTTCAGAGTTTAAGAGCACTGGCTGCTCTTCCACAGGTTCTGAGTTCAATTCAGAGCAACCACACGGTGGCTCACAACCATCTATAATTGAGATCTGGTGCCCTCTTCTGGCATACAGACATACATGGGGGCAGAATGTTGTATTCATAATAAATGAATAAATCTTAAAAAAAAAAACAGGGGGTGGGCCTAGGCCCTATTCCAAAGTATATGATAGACTCTTATGATCCCCTATGAAAGGCCTCAGCCTCCCTGGAGAGCAGAAAGGATATGTGGTAGGTAGGGTGTTAATTGGGGGTGGTTGGTAGGGGAGGAGAGGAGGGAGTAGGAACTGGGATTGACATGTAAAACAATCTTGTTTCTAATTCAAATAAAAAAAGGGGGAAGACTTGGCACAAACCCTCACATCAAGGCTGGATGAAGAAAACCAGTAGGAGAAAAAGGGTTCCAAGTGCAGGCAAAAGAGACAGAGACATATCTGACTCCCACTGTTTGGAGAACTTCAAGAATACCAAGAAACACCACCATAAGGTATATGCAGAGGACCTAGTTCAAACTCATACAGGGTCCATGTTTGTCACACCAGTCTCTGTGAACCTCTATGAACCCTCCTTAGTTGATTTTTGTGGATCATGTTCCCATGGTGTCCTCAACCCCTCTGGCTCCTACAATCCTTCCTCTCCTTCTTCTGTGGGGTTCCCCTGGCTCCTGCTAGTGTTTGCAGGAGTTTCTGTATCTGCTGGGTGATGACCCTCTGATGACAATCTGCTATATTCATAGATTAAACTGATCCATTAGTGTAGCAGAGTATCATTAGCAATTGTTTCATTGACTTTTCTGCCCCAGTCATGTTTGGTTTTATCCTGGGTTTCTGAGCTGTCCTGCCTATGGTTCCTGGCAACCCTGGCAGCTTGGGGTTCAAGTTGAATCAGTCATTTGCTAGCCACTGCCATAAATTCTGTGCCAACTCTGCACTTTTAACAGACAGGACATATTGTAGGTCTAAGCTTCTGTGACTGGGTTGATATCCGAGTCCCAGTGCTAGGAACATTTCCTAGTTATATTATGGCCATTTCAGCCTCCATATCCCCCATGATTAGGACATTTCACTGGCATCACTCTTTCATAGATTTCAGTAGCCACACCTACTTAGGGGCTGGCTGCAGATTTCCTTGGAGTTTCCACTGCACTGTTTCTCTCTCCAGTTTACTTATACATAACAAACCATATCAGCTTTATAAATAGTGATGCTAGTGCATTATTTAGATTACAATGACAAGGACAATGTCCATGCATATTCAGTACAGACTTAGCATTTAAAGTTATCTCTGGTGTATAATTGGATATAAAATCCATGAATATACTGGATCAAGAGCATGGCATTTTTTATATTAATACCCTTAATAAATCATGTCATTTTTCACCATGACATTTATAATATGTTCAGGTCTATGTGCATGATTTGGCTGTCTTCTCTGCTTGTCCAGTTGGTGATTACTCTTCTTTTGTGCTTTATTGTGCCTTCTTGAACCACAGAGTTACAGATCATAAAATTAGTCCATAAAAAACACTTCCCTTCCCAGTTGAACAGGGCTTCTACAGAGAAGACTACTTTCCCTCTCCAACAGATATGAAGACACTAATGAGACACTTTTCTTTCAGTATTTCAAAGGCCCTCTATAGAACAGTGCTATGCAAGCCAAGATTTTATGCTCAGGTGAAATTTAGCTCATGATAATGAATAACTTCTGAGAATACTTTCTCATGCTTGCTTAGGGCCCTGCTTTGATTTAAATCATGTCTTCATAGTTTTTTGACATTCCAGGGTTATTTCTATCTTTCTGTCACTTTCCCTTGAAAATGTTAACAAATATCTGCCCACTCCATAAAGGGCACAGAAGATAGACCAAACATATGATCCTAATCAAGTCTAGATTCATTAAGTCATGCAATTATTGGGGGATGTTCACAAGAGCAAAGGAGAGGGGCTGTGGAGCATGAGTGACTCAAAGGCAGCTGCATCAGTTAAAGGTGCAATATAGGTGATGACATATGGTAGCTCAATCACTGAAGTTTCCTACCCAATTCAGGTAACTCTACTGAAGAGTAACCATCTCTTTCAGCAATGCTTGTTTGGTGGACTGGGGAGGGGCTCAAAAGTTTCTGAACCTCTTTTGCTTTGTGTTTCATGAGCTGATTAATTTCCAGGAGCCTCCTACCTCCTTCTAAAAAGGAATATTTCAGTTCAAAGGAAACAAGCAAACTTTTTAAAGCTTTACATAAAGGGTGACAGATGGAGGGCCAAATTTGTGTATAAGGTAGATTTGCTTCTGATGGAGTCCTGGCTTTGAAAAATAATAGGTGTTCATTGTAGTCAGTGTTCTATGACTGTGAGGAAACACCATAACCAAGGCAACTCTATAAAAGGAAGCATTTAAAGGGTCTTGCTTATAGTTCAGAGACATATTCCATTGTCATCATAGTGAGGAGTATTACAAGGGGCAGGCATGGCCCTGGAGAAGTAGCTGTGATTTGTACCCTGATCAACAAGTAGAAGGAAAGAGAGAGACTGGGCTTGGCATGGGCTTTTGGAACCCCCAGGCCTTCTGCTGTTTAAATAGTGCCACTCTTTCAAGAATAATGTCACAGAATTGTGTTTGTGGAGCTGCAGTGGGGACCAGCCAATCAGCCCCAGGTCTGCTCCTGATTTGGGGTGTGTGGATGAGGGAAAGTCTAGCTATAGGAAAGAGGGAGACATAGGATAATGTCAGAAGGGCAGTTTCAGTCCATCCTGAATGTGCCTCTGTTTATTCATACATCATCTTGAGTAAACAACCAAAGGTGTGGACAATGGCAGAAGACTTCCATTATCATGTATAAAAGGCAAATAGCAATTACTTCCCTTAATCCTAAAGACACTCCATAGCTGCACATACTACTTTGTATTCAGGTGCTTCATAGCTACATTTATCATCTAGATTTCAGGGTGAGAGGAAACCTGCCTGGGTACAAGTCTATTGTTATTTAGATAGGAGCCATTTACCACTGAGGCCAGGGTATCCTGTAGCCAGTTAAGCTAATGTCTTAAGGACAATAGGAGTGAGTGGAGCTCTCTGAACTCATGGAAGGACAGAATAGATTTTAGATATACAGGTCCCAACAAATAAGCATTGAAATATATGAGTCTATGGGGGCAATTCTTATTCAAACCATGACAGGTTTCTTTCATTTGAATGCTAAAGGCCACTAAAGCCAAAATTCTGAGATCTTTCAGTTTGGACACTTGACAGCAGAGAAAAATAGCTCAGAATTCTGCTTAGTTGTCTTCATTCTTCTTTCTTTATCCACCTTTGAACTTGAAAGATTCAGTACTAAGAAGCTTGAGAATATTTTTGTCCTGATTGTCTGTATGCTTACTGAAAGGTTCAGGCATTATGCTGGCCTGCCTGTGTTACCTGGCAGAATCCACTCAGACAGTTCCCTGATCAGCCCAGGGTACCATGGGAACTAAGTCTGCACATAGGTGTAGAGGAACCCTTTAAAGGACAGACCCCTGCCTATTTTCTCTCTCTCTTCTCCTTTCTTCATTTAAGCTCTCTTCTCCTACTCTGATTCCCTCCTCTCACCTTCTCTCTTCTCTTACTCTCCTCTCACCTTCTCTCTTCTCTTACTCTCTGCCCTGCTCTGTTCTTCCATTTTACTCCTGTTTCCCTCTAGCTCTCCCACCCTATAATAAACTGATTCATGTTCTAAAAATCATGTCTTGAATTTAAGCAGAAACCTAACATTTGGTGCCATAATACTTGGCAGGTTTCCCCAGTGGCATTTTCTCCTGCCTGTGGCAGTCTAGAGATGTTCCCAGACCCTGTGTCCTTGAACCAGGTTGATTTTCCAACTAAGCATCTCTGGAACCCACTGATCTGACTGTTGCCTGCAATCTGGTAAGACAACCCATCTGGTTGGGTGCATTTCTCACAGGGCAGGTCCAGCAATCTGCTCCCATAGTGGTGCATTTTGGCATTAAGCCTTCATTTTTGGTTTGGGACCACTGGGTCCTCTTTGGTATCCAGACTGCTGAGTCCCCATCAAACTCCAGTGTTTATTGGGTGTGGCCCTGGCACCACTCCCAGGATAAAAAGCTTCTGGAGAGTTGTTTTTGACATTTTTGTTTGCCTCACTCATGGGAAATGTGTATGGGACCTTTCTGGTAACAGCCAACAGAGGGATAAACAGACAAAAATGCAGCTGATGGTGGCTGCTATCTTGGCCATGTGGTCTGACTTGGGGGCCACCATCTTGGCCATGCGGCCTAGTTGTAGGCATGCCCATTCAGTCCAGTTGCTTGTGCCGGTAAACCCGGCTTTCAGATCCTTTTTGCTTTTTATTTTTTTGTCTCTAATTTCTTCTTTCACTGGCCCTATGGCACATGGCTTGTTTACAGAATACTGTGCCTCTGCAGGGCCACCTGTTTTTTCCTGCTGCAGATCAGCCTTCTTGTCACTGGCAGTTTCTACTCTCATTAAATCTCCTGATGTATCTGCTTGTATCTGTACATGTGACTTAAATTTAACTATATACTTAGCTAACTCTATATACAACTTAAATTTAACTGTGCTAAGTCTCACTGCTGAATTGCTATGTATCTTTAAATGATGGTAAACATCTAATGTAATAAAGGTCTAATTTAACTTCATATTTAAAATATAAGCTAACTCTGTACAACTTAAATTTAACTGATGTAACTTTAAATGAGTATAAATGTTTAAAATTATAAAGGTCTATTTCAAATTAACAAAATATTTATACCACTCATTGCATCCTGTAAACTGTTCATGAAGGTAGAGCTTTTTTATTACAAAGGGGGACTTTCCTCTACCTCTTTGATAGACAGGCAGCCCTCAAATGCTCAGAAATCTAGAGAACATGGCATTTAAAATGTTTTATTAAAAATATTTCTATAACAGAAAGACAGGCCAGCTGCCAGCCCCACCCCATTTACTCTAAGAATACTGGTGGGCACTGAAGAAACTCCATCTTGTGTCAATGGCAACCCTGGCCACTGAGCAGCCCTGCCTTTCATCTCAATTGCTGCAAAAGACTCTTTGGACCATGGACAAGAGTTCAAGGGAATCGACTTTCCCCAAGTTGCTTGGGTCAATGGTAGGCAAGTCTTCCAACAGTTCTGAATCCACAGGTCCCATGCTATCATCAGAAGGCAGGTGTCCTGCAGCCCACAACCATGGAGGACCTTGGCAGTTGCTGTTCATGCAGCCTTCTGGCAAGTCTCTATTATTCTTTAATCATTAACTCAGGTAAAATTTTATCCTTCTCAAGAACTGTGATGCTTTTGATGACTGGTAGTCTTGCCAGCTTAACACAAAGCAGATTTCAGGAACAGGTATTTTAGGGCTTATCTATATGAATATACAAAAGTGTAAGGTGTATGAAGGTCTGGGGATGTAAGTTACAAAGGTCTGAAGATGGAAAGGTCTAACAAGGTGGATAAATGCAAGTCATGAAGATATGAGAATGTAAGGTATAAAAGTCTGAGGATGGAAGGTCTAAGATGGTAATGTAAGGTGTGTGAAGTAAAGTTATGAAAGTCTGAGGATAAAAAGGCTTAAGTGATGATAAAGTGAGTTGAAGCATTAAACAGAATGAAATTTGTTCCGGATTTCTCTCTCATTCTACTTTTCATAGTCATAATGCTTTCAGCCAAGTGCCTTCAATCATGAATATGCTGTTAATGTGTCTAAAATTTATGTTTTCACAAACTCTAAGGATTTTTGTAAGTTCCAGGGAGCTGAATTGGATCTAAACAAACAGGTCAGATTCACTCCAAGTAAATATTATTCAACCTTTCCCTGGTCCTGGACTCACTTCCCTCATCTTGAGACCCCTCAGGAACCCCTCTCTCATATTACAATCCTCCCCTCAAGTACCAGGACCTAAGAAAATTTTTTTTTCCTAAACTTAACCTTGTCTTATGCTCTGCCAACATCTTGTGAGGTCTAAGAGGTGCCAGAGTTCCATACAGCCTGGACTTTGTGGAGCAACCATCTACCCAAAGATGTGGCCACATCCCAGCTTTCTTAGGCTCCCCAAAAATGGTCAACACCCCCCAAGTCATCAGACACTGTCTTGAGAACTCGATGTCCTTATTTCTTAACCTGCCATATCTAACACCACACCTTTTTAATAATAAGTAAGGGTGGGAATGAAAGGTTCAGGCATTATGTTGGCCTGACCCTGTTACCTGGCAGAATTCACTCAGGCAGTACCCTCGTCAGCCCAGGGTTCCATGGGAACTAAATCCGAATGCAGGTGTAGAGGACCCCTTTAAAGGACAGACCAGACCTCTGCCCACTTTCTCTCTCTCTCTCTCTCTCTCTCTCTCTCTCTCTCTCTCTCTTCTCTCTTTATTTATGCTCTCTTCTCTTCTCCTATTCTTATGCCCTCCTCTCTCCTCCTCTCTTCTCTTACTCCCTGCCCTGGTCTGTTCTTCCATTTCTCTCCTCTCCCCCTCTAGCTCTCCTGCCCTATAATAAACTGGTTAATGTGTTCTCTGTAGCTTGTGTCCATCTATGGAATTTATAATTTAAGCAAAAACATAACACTTACAATATGATTTTGAGAGGTTTTTCTACTTACCCTTATAAATATGAAATAAAAACAGTCAAGTTCCTTCTAAATTTAATACACCACTACAAAATTATGGATCTGCACATGTATTTGTGAGTTATGTAAGTGTCATTACCCCAATTCCTTTCCTACTATCTATGTTCTTTGTGCATCATTATTTTTCAGAGAAATATGCCTATACACAGACATACTCATAAGTCAGCAAGTTGACTCAGCAAGTAAAGGTGTTTGCAGCTAAACCTGACAATCTAATTTCAGTCACCAAGACCTGTATGGTAAAAGAAGAGAACTGACTTCCAGGGGCTATCTTTTCTGGTGATATTTTGTTTACATTTTAATAAAGCTTGCATGGAAATCAGAGCACAGAGCTCACCACCACCATAGAGACCAGGCAATGGTGGCATGCACCTTTAATACCAGAACTCAGGAGACAGAGGCTGATGGATCTCTCTGAGTTCAAGGCCACTCTGGGCTACATGAGAATGAATCAGTCTAAAACAGAAACATAGCTCACACCTTGGATCCCAACACTTGACATCCAACACCTTTAATCCCAGCACAAGGGAGGTGCAGACGGGAATGATACCACTAGGTATGGAAGAATATAAGGCAGGTGGAGATAAGAACACAGTGAGTCTGAGGTTTGGTGGAGAGCAGTGCAATCTGAGTTTCAGTGGATCATCCCCTCTCTCATTTGGTCTGAGCATCGATAGACTTGAGAACTCTCTACTTGATGGACACTTTCCTTCTCTGATCTTCAGCTTTAACCCCAATGTCTGTCACTGGGTTTTTATTATTTGTGCTACAGCCTTTTGTTCTCTACATGTGTAGTGTAGTCTGTGTGTATATATACTTCCCATACACATGCAAAGCACATTTACACCACTCAGATTAGAACAAATGCAAATGAAAATCATTTGTTAACTGACTATAACGATAGTGATGGTCACCTCAAATTGAAGTTTAGAGTTTCTAAATTAAAACAAACACAAAGGAAAAAATGCTGTACACATGAATCAATGACAAATGCGATCTAACACATTTAACCTCCTTGACATGAAGTAAATACACAAAACAGAAGAACTGTTTTTCTTCATTTGCAGAAATTCATCAGGTAATAGTTTTCAAGTTCTTATCACTGTTCAATGATGCTATGATAAATCAGGGACATAGCAGCTGCTTCTGTCTCCATATAGCTTTCTTTCTGGAAGCAGAAAGGTGGGTTTCCTCTGAGAAGATCACCCACACTTCTATCTTTTGTGGTTAGTTATTTGTACCATAACATTTTTTTAAGCATGAAGAGTTGCTAAAAGTTTAGGTGCTGAGGTCACAGCACGAGAACTTTATCAATTCCAGGTCCCACAGCACCCTTCACTGCACTTATCTTAAAGTCATTACTGTTGAACTATCATCTGAATCAATGGAGAGGTTGCTCTGGTAGTTTGTTTTGATTATCTTTACTTAAATAGAGGACTTTTCAGGAATAATAATTTTGAAATATTTTCCTACTCTTCTCTGACATATTTTATTCCCTCTCTAGAAACAATTTATTGAATAAGACAAAATTTTCCTATTGATACTTTAAAAAATACAGTTCAAAATATTTGCAAAGCTATATACTAAAACTCATAGAATCCATCTCTCTGTTTGAGGTGAGTGTGGGAATCTGCTGGGAACAAAAACATGTCATCTCCCTTGAAAATTCCAGCGTATGCTCCATATGTCATGGACCAACCTCAGCAGCACAAACCACACTGGGTCTGGCTACACATCAGTCTTGGCCTCCCTACAACCTCCACTTGAATGAAGAGAACACCAAGAGAGGTCAGAATATCCAAAGTTGCCAACAATAAAGTCTTGGCCTACCTACAATCACTGGGAAACTAGAGGAAAGGGAGAATCCCCACATGCACCCACTCTAAGAAGGGATGGAAAGACAACAGTATAAAAACACACTCAACAATAGAAAGACCAATATGACACCACAAGAATCTGGGACTCTACTAGCAAGACTTGCACAACCCAATGCAAATGAAACAGAAGACAAGGACCTCCAAAACAAGTTTATGAAGTTGATAGAATCCCTCAAAGAGGAAAGAAGAAAATCCCAAAAGAAATGTAGGAAAAGACAATCCAAAAAAATTCAAGAAATAAACAAATATCTTAAAGATTGGAAAGAAAGTCAAGAAAAAACAACCAAATAAGTGAAGGAAGCAATTGAAATACTTCAATACTTGAAAGTTAAAATAGAAACAATAACCAAAACACAGGATGAGGGGATGTTGGTAATAGAAATGCTGGGTAAAAAAATCAGGAACTACATATGTAAGTATAATCAATAGAATACAAGAGATGGAAAAGAGAATCTCAAGTATTGAAGACTCACAAGAGGAAATAAAACCATCAAACAAAGAAAATCTCCAGTCCAACAAATCCTTAACAAAAAATATCCAGGAAATATGGGACACTTTGAAAAAGCCAATCCTAAAGAATCATAGGTATAGAAGAAGGTGAAGAAATACAACTAACGGGTACAGAAAACATATTCAACAAAATTATAGAAGAAAATTTCCCCAACCTAAAGATGGAAAGTACAAGAAGCTTACAGAACACCAAACAAATTGGACGACAAAATTCCCTTCACCACATAATAATCAAAACACCAAACTTACAGAATAATGAAAAATTATTAAGAGCAGCAAATGAAAAAGGACATGTAACATATAAAGGCAGACATACAAGAATTACACCTGACTTCTCAATGGAAAATCTGAAAGCAGGAACGTCTTGGATAGATTACTACAAATGCTAATGGACATGGATACCAGCCCAAAATACTATAGCCAGGAAAGGTTTTAATCACTATAGATGGAGAAAACAAGGTATTCCATGACAAAATCAGGTTCAAATAATGCATATCCACAAATCCAGCCCTGCAGAAAGTTCTGGAAGAAAAACTCCAACAAAAGGAGGATATCTACACTCACAAAGACATAGGCAATAGGTAATCCAACTTTACCAAACACCAAAAAAATGAGGGAGCAATCCACACACAATAACCACCAAGGGCAAATCCAAAACAAACAAGAATGAAAAATCAATCTTCTTTAATATGTCTCATTGTAAATGGTCTTAACTTGTCTATAAAAAGACAAAGGCAAATGAAATGGATACAAAGACAGAATCCATCTTTCTCCTGCAAACAAGAAACACACCTCAACTTCAAAGACAGATGTTACCTCAGAAGTAAATGTTGAGAAAATATTTTCTAATCAAATGGAACCAAGAAATAAGCAGGGGTAGCAATCCTAATAGCTAACAAATTAGACTTTGAACTAAAATCAATAAAAAGAAATGAAGAAGGTCATATCATATTCATCATGGGATAAATCCATCAAGATGAAGTCTCAGTTCTGTACATCCCTGCCCCAAATAAAAAGGTATACACATTCAGAAAAGAAACAATACTGAAACTCAAATCACTCATAAAACCTCACACACTTATAGTGGGAGGCTTCAACATGCCATTGTTACCACTACACAGGACCACAAGACAGAAACTTAACAAGGAAAGAAAGGAACTAACAGAAGTTAAGACCCAATTGGGTATAATAGACATCTATAGAACATTCTTTCCACCACACAAAAGAATATATCTTCTCAGGACCACATGGAACCATCTCTAAAACTGGGCACATACTCTCTAGCACCTTCTCTAAAATCTACCACATACTCGGCAATATAGCAAACGTCAATAGATACAATAAAATTGGAATAACCCCTGAATCTTATCAGACCACCATGCTTTAAAGATAGAATTCCACAACAATACAAATTGCAGAAACCCTACAAACTCGTTGAAATTGAACAATGCACAATTGCACCATTCCTGGGTCAAGGAAGAAATAAAAAAAATTAAAGACTTCATAGAATTCAATGAGAATTATGACACAACATATACAAACTCATGGAGCTCAATGAAAGCCGTGCTAAGAGGAAAAGTTCATAGCACTAAGGGCCTACATGAAGAAACTGGAGAGTAGTGAATAGTTACACTAGAGAATGCACAACACAACTGAAAGCTCTAGAACAAAAAGAAGCAAACTCACCCCTGAGGAGTAGAAGCCTGGAAGTAATGAAATTGAATGCTGGAATCAATAAAGTAGAAACTAGGAAAACAATAAAAGAGTCAATATAATGAAGAGTTGGTTCTATGGGAAAATCAACAAGATAGACAAACCTTTATCCAAACTTACCAAAAGTCAGAGAGAGAACATGCAAATCAAAAAAAATCAAAAATAGTAAGAGGGAAATAACAAAGGACACTGAGGAAATGCAGAGAATCTTCAGGTCAAATTTTGAAAAACTGTACTCGACAAAATTCAAAAATCTAAAGGAAATGAATAATTTTCTGGATAGATATCACTTACCAAATTTGAAGCAATAACAGATAAGCTATTTAAATAGATGTATAGCCCATAAAAAGATAGAAGCAGTCATCAAAAATCTCCCAAACAAAATAGGCCCAGGGCGAGATTACTTCTGTGTAGAATTCTACCAAAAATTCAAAGAAGAAATATTACCAGTATTCCTCAAACATTTCCACACAACAGAAGCAGAAGGGACATTTCCAAATTATTCTTATGAACCTACAATTACATTGGTACCCAAGCCACACAAACACACAACTAAGAAAGAGAACTATAGACTATATCACTCATGAACATTAATGCAAAAATACTCAAAAAATGCTGGTAAATAGAATCCAGAAACACATAAAAAAAAATCATCCACCATGATCATGTAGGCTTCATTCCAGGGACACAGGGATGGGTCAACATACAAAAAGTCATCAATGTAATCCACCATATAAACAAAGTGAAAAAGAAAAAACACATGGTTACTGCAGTAATTGTTGAAAAAAGTTATTACAAAATCCAACACCCCTCCATGATAAAAGTCCTGGAGAGATCAGGAATAGCAGGAACATTCCTAAACATAATAAAAGCAATATACAGCAAGCCAACAGCCAACATCAAACTAAATTGAGATAAACTCAGTGTGATTCCCCTAAAATCAGGAACAAGACAAGGCTTTCTACTCTCTCCATATCTCTCTATTATTGTCATGAAGTTCTAGCTAGAACAATAAAACAACAAAAGGAGATCAATGGGATAGAAATTGGAAAGGAAGAAGTCAAACTTTCACTATTTGCAGATGATATGATAGTTTACATAAGTTACCAGAAAAACTCTACCAGGGAACTCCTACAGCTGATAAATACATTTAGAAAAGTGTCAGGAACAAGATTAACACAAAAAAATCAATAGCTCTAATATATATAGATGACAAATGAGCTGAGAATGTGGTTAGAGAGACATTACCCTTTACAATAGCCACAAACAACATAAAATATTTTAGGGTAATGGTAACAAAACAAGGGAAAAAACTGTGTGGCAAGAACTTTGAGTCTTCAAAGAAAGAAATAAAGATGATACCAGAAAATGGAAAGATCTCCCACGATCTTGGACAGGTAGTATCAACATAGTAAAAATGCCAAACTTAATAAAAGCAATCTACATGTTCAATATGATCACCATCAAAATCCCAACACAATTCTTCACAGAACTTGAAAGAACAATGCTCAACTTTATATGGAAAAACAAGAGACCCAGGATAGCCAAAACAGCCCTGTACACTATAGGGACTTCTGGAAGCATCATCATCCCTGACTTCAAGTTCTATTATATTATATCCTTAAAATGCTTGGTATTGACACAAAAACAGATAGACCAATGGAATCTAATTGGAAACCCTGATATTAACCAACATACCTACAAGCACCTGATTTTGACAAAGAAGCTAAAGTTATAAAGTGGAAAAAGAAAGCATCTTCAAATGGTGCAAGGATAAATGGGTGTGAACATGTAGAAGACTGCAAAGAGATCCATATGTACTGCCAAAACTTAATTACAAATGCATCGAAGGCCTCAATATAAATCTAACCACACTGAACTTCTTGGAACAGAACGTACTAGGTACCCTTGAACAAATTGGTACAGGAGACCGCTTCTGAACATAACACCAGAAGCACAGACACTGAGATTCACAATTAATAAATGGGACCTCCTGAAAATGAGAAGCTTCTGTAACACAATCAACAATATAAAATGGCAGTCCACAGAATGGGAAAAGATCTTCACCAACTCTGCATCTGACAGAGGGCTGATTTACAAAATATATAATGAAGTCAAAAGCTAGCCACCAAAACACCAAACAATAAAATTTAAAAGTGGGATACAGAACTAGACAATTGTCAATAGAGGAATCTAAAATGGCTGAAACACACTCAAAAAAGTGCTCAACATCTTTGGCCATCAGGGAAATACAACTCAAAATAACTCTGACATACAGTCTTACACTGGCCAAAATGGCTAATATCATAAACACCAATGACAGTCTATGCTGGAAAGGATGTTGAGAAAGTGGAGCACTCCTCCATTGGTGGTGGGAGTGCAAACTTGCAAGTCCACTTTTTTAATCAGTATGATTGTTTCTCAAGAAAATGGGAATCAGTCTACCTCAATGTCCAGCCTTTCCGCTCTTGTGCATACAAAAAAATGAATGCAAATTCATACAAGAAGGGCATCAGTTCAGCTATGTTCATAGCACCATTGTTTGTAATAGCCAGAACCTGTAAGCAACCTATATATTCCTCAACTGAAGAATGAATGGAGAAATTGTGGTACATTAACACAATGATGTATTACTCAGCTGGAAAAAATGAAACCTTGATATTCAAAAACAAATGGATGGAACTGGAAGAAACCATCTTGAGTGAGGTAACCCAATCACAGAAATAAAAGCATTGTATGTACTTATTCATACATAAATATTAGACATAGAGCAAAGGACTACTAGCCTACACTCCACACCACCAGAGAAACTAGGAAACAAGGAGGACCCGAAGAGCAAAACACATGGTCCCCTGAAGAAGGGAAAGGAATAAAACCGCTGAGCAAATTGGGAGCATGTGGAGGGAAGAGGGAAGGGAGTAAGAAAAATAGAAGGGGAAAAGAAGAGCAGGATGAGAACAAGAGAGATCAGGAAGAATGAGACATGGGAGGAATAGAGGAGAGCAAAAAAAGAGATACCTTAATAAAGGGAGCAAGTATAGTTTTAAAGAGAAATCTGGCACTAGAGAATGTTCAGAGACCCAAAAGGATGACCCCAACTAAGAATCCAGGCTGTAGTGGAAAGACTGCCTTTGATGCCCTTCCCCTATAATGAGATTGATGGCTAACTTGGTTGCCATTCCTAGAACTTTCATCCAGTAGCTGATCCAAGCAGAGGCAGGCAACCACAGCTAAACACTGAGCCATATTCCTGGGATCCAATTGTGGAGAGGGAGTAGGAATGAGCAAAAGAGTCAAGACCATGCTAGAGAAATTTGCAGAAACAGTTGATCTGACCTAGTGAGAGCATGGAGACCATAGTCATAAAGCTGGGAACCAGCATTGGACCAAACTAAGCCATCTGAATGTGGGTGCCAGCTAGGAGGCCTGGGAAGTCTATGGAACTTCTAACTGTGGAGACAGTGTTTATCTCTAGTGCACAAATGGTCTTCGGGAGACAATTCCCAATGGAGGTATCCTATTGCAGCCCAGATTCATGAAAGAGGGCTAGGCCCTCCCCCAAATGTTGTGACAGACTTTGATGACCTCTTCCCTCCCCCTTGAAAGGCCTCACTATCCATGGGAGGTTGGGAGGGCAAAGGAATCAGGGAATTGATATGTAAAATAAGATTGTTTCTAAAATAAAATAAAAAATCATAGAATCGGATCAAAAACATATACCTAAACAACAAAGGAAATAAATATTAACATTGTAAATTATCCCAAAGTGTTTAATCAGTTTTTGTCAAGATGACACAAGTCATGGATTATTTTTTAAACATCTCAATGTTTTTCTTTCAAAATAATATTTTTTATGCTTTGGGACACCAAAATGTGGTCTCCATAGGTAGGTAATATCTCCACTTGAAAAACATGCTCATTTTTTTATGAAATGTTTTATAAAATGCCAGTTAAGTCTGAGCTCTGTTGTTTTTCTTGTCTTTTCCTAACTGCATTGGTTTTCTATTTGATGTTTACAGTGTGGTTTAAATGTTCTGTTTCAAATTGGCAGAACTGGGATTTTGCTACTAGAAAAGATATTCTATTCATCTCATCAAACATGCTTGCAACATTCATTTAAATGTGACATGTAACATAATAGCATGTCATTACCTTTTGTGGTTAATAGTAGTGCCTACCACACAATTGTAATGTACTTTTTGTGTATTAACTCATTTTAATCATCACTTATTCTGTTTGTCAGCTTTAGTAGTATTTTAAGAGAAATACCTCATTAGTTTTTGGCTTCCAGTTCTTAATTTAGCTTTATTTCTTACTGTATTTTTAAATAAATTCTTGTCTTTTTAAAAAATACTTTTATTAGTTCAAACTAGGTACACGTTTACTTCACATATAAATCCTTTCTCTTTTTCCCTCCCCTCTTCCCACCCCTCCCCCTCCCCCATCTACACCACACCCCACACACCCTCCACTCCCCAGGCAGGGTAGGGCCCTGGACTAGAGCTCCCCAAAGTCCACCACATCATCCTGGGATGGGACTAGACCCTCCCCCATGTGTCCAGGTCGAGAGTGCATCCCTTCACGTGGGATGGACTCTCAAAGTTCCTTCTTACACCAGGGAAAAATACTAATCCACTACCAGGGGCCCCCTAGAGTGCAGAGGCCTCCTAATTGACATCCATGTTCAGGGGTCTGGATCATTCCTATACTGGCCTTCCAGACAGGAGTCTGGTGTCCTTGTGCTCCCCCTTGTTCAGGGCAGCTGTTTCTGTGGGTTTCCCCAGCCTGGTACTGACCCCTTTGATCTTCATTCCTCCCTTGTTGTAACTAAGTTCCATAATTCAGTTCAGTAGATAGCTGTGGGTGTCTGCCTCTGCTTCCATCAGCCACTGAATGAGGGCTCTAGGATGGCATAAAAAGTAGTCATCAGTCTCATTATTGGGGAAGGGCATTTTGGTTATCCTCTCCACCATTGCCTAAATTGTCAGTTCGTGCCATCCTTGTAGATTTCTGGAAATCTCACTAGTTCCAGATCTCTCCTTGGACCTATAATGGCTCCCTCTAATATGGTATCTCTCATTCCGCTCTCCTCTATTCTTCCCCCAACTCAATATTTCTGCTCCTCCATTTCCTCCTCTCCTCTCCTCTCCTCTCCTCTCCTCTACTCTACTCTACTCTCCTCTACTCCTCCTCTTTTTCTGGAAGTTCCCTCTCCCCTACCCTCATGTGCCCAATTAGCTCAGGAGTTCCTGCCCTCCCATTCCTGGGGTACATTCATTTTTCCCTTAGAGTCCTTGTTTCCTAGTTTCTTTGGAGAAGAGAATTGTAGGCTGGTAATCCTTTGTTCTATGTCTAATATGCATATATGAGTGAGTACATTCCATGTTTGTCTTTTTGTGACTGGGTTACCTCACTCAGGATGCTTTCTTATAGTTCAATCCATCTGTCTGCGTATTTAAAGATTCCATTGCTTTTTTTTCTGCAGAGTAGTACTCCATTTATACCCAGTGGGTACATTTGTGCCAATACCAAACTGTTTTCAGAACTATGGCTCTATATTAGAGCTTGAAGTCAAGGATGTTGATGCCTCCAGAAGATCCTTTATTCTACAGAGATATTTTGGTTACCTGGGTTTTTTGTTTTTCCATATAAATTTGATTATTGTTCTTTCAAGGTCTGTGAAGAACTGTGTTGGGATTTTGATGGGGATTGAATTGAATCTGTAGATTACTTTTGGCAAGATTGCCATTTTTATTATGCTGATTCTACATATCCAAGGGCATGGAAGATCTTTCCATTTCCTGGTATCTTCTTTAATTCCTTTCTTTAAAGACTCAGAGTTCTTACTGTACAGGTCTTTCACTTTTTTGGTTAGTGTTACCCAAAGATATTTTATGTTGCTTGTGGATATTGTGAATGGTGATGTTTCTCTGATTTCTTTGTCATTGGATTTATCATATGTATATAGTAGGTCTACTGATTTTTTTTTTAGTTAATTTTGTATCGTGCTACTTTGCTGAAGGTGTTTATCAGCCGTAGGAATTCCCGGTTAGAGTTTTTCCGGGTCACTTATGTAAACTATCATATCATCTGCAAATACTGAAAGTTTGACTTCTTTCTTTCCAATTTGTATCCCTTTGATCTCCTTTTCTTGTCTTATTGTTCTAGTTAGAACTTCAAGTACAATATTGAAGAGATATGGAGAGAGTGGACAGCCTTGTCTTGTTCCTGATTTTAGAGGAATCGCTTTGTGTTTCTCTCCATTAAGTTAATGTTGGCTGTTGGTTTGGTGTATGTTGCTTTTATCATGTTTAGAAATGTTTCTGTTATTCTTGTTCTCTCCAAGATCTTTATCATGAAGGGATGTTGGATTTTGTCAAAGGCTTTTTGAGCGTCTAGTGAGATGATCATGCTTTTATTCCTCAGTTTGTTTATATGGTGGATTACATTGATGGATTTTCCTATGTTGAACCATCCTTGCATCCCTGGGATGAAGACTAATTGCTCATAGGGGATGATTTTTCTGATGTGTTCTTGGATTCAATTCACCAATATTTTGTTGCATATTTTTGCATTGATATTCATGAGGGATATTGATCTGTAGTTCTCTGTCTTAGTTCTCTCTGTGGCTTGGGTATCAAGGTGATTGTAGCCTCGTAAAAAGAATTTTTCAATGTCCCTTCTGCTTATATAGTGTGGAACAATTTGAGGAGTACTGGTATTAGCTCTTGTTTGAATTTCTGTTAGAATTCTGCAGTAGGGCCATGTGGCCCTGGGCTTTTTATGGTTGGGAAGCTTTTGATGACTGCTTCTATGGGTTATAGGTCAATTTAACCTGCTTATCTGATCTTGGTTTAATTTTGGTAAGTGATATCTAGCCAGAAAGTTTTTTATTTCTTTTAGATTTTCGAATTTTGTGGAGTACAGGTTTTCAATGTATGATCTGATGATTCTCTGGATTTCCTCAGTGTCCGTTGTTATACCCACTTTTTGTTTCTGATTTTGTTATTGAGCATGCTCTCTGCCTTTTGGTTAGTTTGGATAGAGGTTTGTCTATCTTGTTGATCTTCTCAAAGAACCAACTCTCTGTTTCATTGATTTTTTGTAATGATTTCCTAGTTTCTACTTTATTGATTTCAACCCTCAGTTTGATTATTTCCTGAAGTCTTCTCCTCCATGGTGAGTTTGCTTCTTTTTGCTCTAAAGCTTTAAGTTGTTCTGTCAATTCTCTAGTGTGAATTTTCTCATAGTGTAATGGTTCTCCAGTTTCTTCTTGTGGGTACTTAGTGCTATGAAATTTCCTATTAGTCCTGCTTTCAGAGTGCCCCATAAGTTTGTGTATGTTGTGTCTATATTCTCATTAAATTCTATGAAATCTTTAATTTCTTTTTTATTTCTTCCTCAACCCAGGAATGGTGCAATAGAAATTTATTCAATTTCCATGAGTTTGAGGTTTTCTGTAATTTGTATTGTTGTTGAAATCTAATTTAAAGCATTGTGATCTGATAGGATACAGGGGGTTATTTCAATACTTTTGTATCTGTGGAGGTTTGCTTTGTTGCCAACCATGTGTTCAATTTTAGAGAAGGTGGCATGTGGCACTGAGAAGAAGTTATATTCTTTTGTGTTTGGATGGAATGTTCTGGAGATACTTGTTAAAACCAGTTGGGCCATAAGTTCTGTTAGATCCTTAGTTTCTTTGTTAAGTTACTGTCTGGTTGTCCTGTCTAGTGGTGATAGAGGGGTGTTGAAGTCTCATACTATAAGTGTGTGTGGTTTTAGTTATGGTTTGAACTTCAGTAATGTTTCTTTTACAAATGTGGGTGGCTTCATATTTGAGGCATAAATGTTCAGGATTGAGACTTCATCTTGATGGACTTTTCCTGTGATGAGTATGAAATGCCCTTCTTCATCTCTATTGATTGATTTTAGTTTAAAGTCTAATTTGTTACATATTAGGAATGATACACCAGCTTGTTTCTTGGGCCCATTTAATTGGAAAATCTTTCCCCAACCCTTTACTCTGACGTATCGCCTGTCTGTGAAGTTGCGGTGTGTTTCTTGTATACAGCAGAAGGATGGATTCTATCTTCGTATCCATTCTGTTAGCCTGTATCTTTTTATGGGCATGTTAAGACCATTGACATTGAGGGATACTAATGTCCATTGATTGTTAGTACTTGTTGTTTTGGATTTATTTTTGATGGTGTCATTGTGTGTGGATTTGCCTTCCTGCTCCTTTTCCTGTTTGGTAAAATTGGATTATCTATTGCCTATGTTTTTATGAGTGTAGCTATCTTCATTGGGTTCAAGTTTTCCTTCCAGAACATTCTGTAGTGCTGGATTTGTGGATATGTATTGTTTAAGTCTGGTTTTGTCATGGAATAGCTTTATTCTCCATCTATAGTGATTGAAAGTTTTACTGCATACAGTAGTCTGGGTTGGCATCCATACTCCCTTGGTGTTTGTAGGATATCTATCCAGGACCTTCTGGCTTTAAGAGTTTCCATTGAGAAGCCAGGTGTCATTTTTGTATGTCTGCCTGTATATGTTACTTGTCCCTTTTCCTTTGCTGCTCTTAATATTTTCTCTTTATTCTGTAGGTTTTGTGCTTTGATTATTGTGTGTTGAGGGAACTTTTTTGTGGTCCAGTCTGTTTGATGTTCTGTAAGCTTCGTATACTTTCATAGGCATATCCTTGTGTAGGTTGGGGAAGTTTTCTTCTATGATTTTATTGAATATGTTTTCTGTACCTTTGAGCTGTATTTCTTCACCTTCTTCTATACCTATTATTCTTAGGTTTGGCCCTTTCACAATGTCCCATATTTCCTGGATGTTTTGTGTTAGGGATTTGTTGGACTTGAGATTTTCTTTGGTCGATGTCTGTATATCCTATACTGAGTCTTCAACAACTGAGGTTCTCTTTTCCATCTCTTGAATTCTATTGGTTATACTCACATCTTTAGTTCCTGATCCTTTATCCAGCCTTTCTATTTTCAGCATCACCTCTTTCTGTGTTTTCTTTATTGTGTCTATTTCAGCTTTCATGCCTTGAACTGTTTTGAGTGATCTCTTCACTTGTTTAGTTGTTTTTTTCTTGGCTTTCTTTAGATTCTTTAAGAGATTTGTTTACTTCTTGAAATTTGGTTTATCTTTTCCTCCATTTCATGTAAGTTTTTACTCTATTTTTTCTTCTATTTCTTTAAGGAATTTTCTTGCTTCCTCTTTAAAGGTATCTATCATATTCCTAAGATAATTTTTGAGCTCCATCTCTTCTTCATCCTCTGTGTTGGGCTTTTCAGATCTTGCTGGTTTGGAGTCCCTAGATTCTGGTGGTGTCATATTGGTCTTTCTGTTGTTGAGTGTGTTCTTACTCTGTCTTCTTGCCATCCCTTCTTCCAGTGAGTGCAGGTGGGGTCTCTCCCTCTCTCTGGTGGCAGGTGGATGGCTCAGCCTCTGGCAGCAGTCCGATGGCAGAGGGTGGTGGGTGGACAAGTGTGAGGTTTGTCCGGACTCAGGATGGGCCTTCCAAGTCAGGGCAGGTCCACTCTTGACTCTGGGGGGTGGATTCAGGCAGAAGTGGGCAGGGGTTAATGGAGGAGGTTGGGGGGTAGAGCAGAGGCTCGCCTGAGGCTCAGGCACCTGCTGCAGGAGAGAGGGCAGAGTGTAGACAGGCATAATTCTTGTCTTTTGCATGCTTTCTTTGTTTTATTTTTCCCCTAAGATTAAGTAGTGGTGCAGATCAATTTGATTTCCTCTTTTTAAATATATGTTTCCAATGTTTTAAAATTCTGAGTGCTTCTTCATACACTGCAGGCTGTGACACAGATGCTATATCTTCACTGCTACCAATATCATGGTTTTGGGGATGTATGTTTAGATTTTCTCTTCAATGGTTATTTAGAATACTTGCTATTCTATCTTGTTGCTTTTCAGTTTTTAAATATTTGAACATCACTGTTATTTAATGGTTTCTAGATTTACCCATTATGGCTGGGAATAAACTTTTTATTTCACATAATTTTATTGTTAATATGTATTTTATTTTCAAATGTTTGTGTGTATATTTGTGTGCACAAAATCAAGTATCCACCATGGCCTGATGTGTCATATCCCTGAGAGTCATAGTTATAGTAGGAGTTTGTAAACTACCAGATTCCAGTGCTAGGACCTGGGAACTGACCTTCCGTCCTCTGAAGAGCAGTATATGTTGTAAACCACTAAGCCAACTCCCTAGCCCCACAAGGTTTTATATAAATCACTCATATTTAGCCAGACATTGGTGGGGCATGCCTTTAATCCCAGCACTCAGGAGGCAGAGGCAGGTGGATCTCTGTGAGTTCCAGGCCAGCCCGGTCTCCAGAGCGAGTGCCAGGATAAGGTCCAAAGTGGCACAGAGAAACCCTGTCTTGAAAAGCCAAAAATAAAATAATATTAAAAATAAATCACTCATATTCATTGTGTGGATCAAGATGGATTGTCTGACCTCACATAGCATTTTAAAACAACACATTTTCAGGTAATTGAAATAGTAACTCTTTAAAATTTATTTTTATTTAAATTAAAAACCATCTTATTTTATATAGCAATCCCAGTTCCCTTTCCCTCCCACCCTCCCTCCCACCATCTCCCTGTCCCACACCTATCCACTCCTCAGGGATGGTGAGGCCTCCCATGGGAGAATAATCAAACTATGTTACATCATTTGGGGCAGGACTTAGACCCTCCCATATGTATCTAGGATGAGAGAGTATCCCTTCATAGACTCCCAAAGCCCATTCATGCACTAGGGATAAATAGTGACTCTACTGCCAGTGACTCCATAGACAGCCCAAGACCCTCAATCTATATTCAGGCAGCCTAGTTCTGTCTTTTGCTCGTTCCCTGCTATCAGACTGGAATCTGTGAGCTCCCAATTGCTCATGTCAGTTAAAACATCAACTTTTTACATTTAACTTGTTTGGGATTCAATCATTTTTTTCAAATCTGTAGTTTATATTTCTCTGAAAATTAAAGAAGTCCTTTGTCAAAAGAATTTTCAGGCTGAAAGTCTCTGTACCTTCTTTATTTTACTGTGACACCTATGATTTTTTCTTTGTTTGTTTAAAATAAATTTATTTATTCATTTTACATCCTAGCTGCAGTTTCCCCGCCATCCTCTCTTTCCTCACAGTCCTTCCAACTCCCATCCTCCCCTATTTCCAACACCCAATCCACCCCTCAGCACTTCTGTTTAGAAAGCGTAGGTCCCCATGAGTATCACCAAAATATGGTATAACAAGTTGCAATAAGACTAAGCACCACCACCTGTAAGAAAATTTATATAATCAACTCTCCTGAACTCATACATGTCCACAGAGACTGAAATGTCAACCAGGGAGACTGCATAGGACTGATCTAGGCACTCTGCATGTATGTTATAGTTATGTAGTTTGGTCATCATGTAGAACTCCTAACAGTGGGAACAAAACTTGAGTCCTCTGCAAGACATGTTCTTAACCAATAAATCATAATACCAATCCAGATTATAGCTTTCTCTGTGGTATATGTCTGGAGCACTACAGTGAATAAAACCTTTCTGTCTTATCAGGCTGACAGTTCTGTATTGTTTTCTAGAAACTTCAGGCATGTGTGTGTGTGTGAGTCCACTGGTTACTACTTTGCTGTATTTTTCCACCCCAAGTCTATGTTATATGGGAGGAGGAGGAGATGCTGATTTGGGAAAATAATAAGGAAGAATATATATTCCCAATATCCTCAGTGGTTCAAACTGTTTGTTTTGTACTTCTATTTTTATTTTGACTTATTTCTGAGTTTAAGTTATACATACCACAGCATAGGGTTTATATTATAAATATCCAGAAAAATCACAAACTCTTTAAATAGTATTTCATTGATTTTGCCTGTAAAGATCTGATTGACAGTTGACTTTAATTTCCTCTATCTCTTTCTGGGCTCTATTAATGCAATACATTTTATCTTTTGCATTGTCTATAAATTTGATATTTATTGATACTCTTTTATCTTATATAATTACTTTTTAGAGTTAAAGGGTTACAAGTAAGGTTGTCTTAACCTTCAGTCATATCACTTGGAGCACACCTACATTTCTTTGTATGAGTAAAAGCGTCTGTGGAGAAGGTTCTTTTAGCATATTGCATCACACCAGTTCTGAAAATGAAGTTGGTCTACTTTTTTTTCATCTGAATCCCAGATGTCATGCACATAGGATTTCAGTAGTCAAGTTTCCCCAACTTATTTTTCATTTGTTTTCTCAATGTAAGAAGTTAAAAAAAAAATCTTGCCAAAAACCTTTGGAAAAAAGCTTGAGAATTTTCATCTTTGTTTCTCTATATGAAACTGCATCGCTGGTCCCCTTTAATTATTTTCCTGTATCTTTAATTCTAAATTTTTTAAGGTTATATTTAGAGTGTGTATAAAGGAATGGCTGTGTGTGAGTATATGTGTGTGTGTGTGTGAGAGAGAGAGAGAGAGAGAGACAGACAGACAGACAGATACACACAAACAGAGAGAGAGAGACAGAGAGAGAGAGAGAAAGAGAGAGAGAGAGAGCAGCGGTGGCTTATTCATACTTTTATGAGATTTTGCATATACTGTTAGAGGTAGTTTGAACATAATTGACCCCCACAATCTCATAAGGAATAGCATTCTTAAGAGGTGTAGCTATCTTTGAGTGGGTATGGCTTTGTTGGAGGAAGTGTATCACTGTGTGTGTGTGGACTTTGAAGTCTCTTTTCCTGAATCTTTTCTCAATGAGACTGTCAGTCAACTTCCTGTTGTGTGGATGATATGGCATGCTCAGTGCCAGTACCACATCTGCCTGCACCCCACCATGTTCCCTGCCATGTTGATAATGGACTGAACCTCTGAAAAAACTGTAAGCATGCCACCCCAATTAAATGTTTTCTTTACACGAGTTGCCATGATCACAATGTCTCTTCCTAGCAATAAAAACTCAAACTAAGATGGAGTTAATACCAGGAAGTGGGGTATTACAGTGATAGGCCAGACCATATGTTTGCTTGGAGGAATTTAGACTCTGCTACTTGGGTTATGAAAGCAGTGTAATGCTTTAAGTACTGCTGATTGGACCACACTAGTAGGAGCATGGAAGACAGAGGTGCTAAAAGTTATATGAACTACCTGTAGGCCTCTCACTTAAGAGGTTTCAGAAAAGAATTTTAGTATTCTGCCTAATGATCATTCTTGTGATATTTTGGTGGAAGCAGGGGCTGTTTTTGCCCTTGCCTAAAGAGTCAGTCTGAGGTGAAAGTGAATTAATTTTGTTGGCTGAAGAAATCTCAAAAGAGCATAGTGCAGACTGTGTCATATGGTTTTCAGTAGTAACTCCAATGAATATTTATAATGAAAAGGAACACACTGAGCAGTGTAAATTACACAAAGTAAATGTTGAGGACAAAAAGAACACTAGGAAGTTGAATCAAACTAAATCCTGTGTTCAAAGAGATAAGTGGATTACAAAATAGAATAAATGGAGTGGTGGGTGACCTCAGGCAAGACTTCACCCAGCAAAGTTTCCAACTTATGAAAGAAACTAAGGAAAATCTTAGAGCTGGATGTGGTGATGCAGGCCTTTTAGCCCAGCACTGGGAAGGTGGAGGCTGGCAAATCTCTGAGTTTCAGGCTAGCCTGATCTACTGAGCAAGTTTCATAGCAGTCAAGATTAGGCAGTGAAGGACAGAAATCTGGTTAAGTTGTAATTGACTGAGTCAGTCATGTTCTAGCACCTGTAAGCAGAATTTCACAGGTTTAGCCACATGGTTCTGACTTTAGCGTTAATGATAGAAGAAATGCATTACGGAATTTGCCTTTAAACATAAACAAAGATGCTGAGGCAAGGCATATTCCTGGTGTCCATGAATGGAAGTCTAGCAGAAAGGCTATTGTGGTATTTATCCCTAGTCTGCAATGAGTTTTAGGTGCCCCTTCCCTATGGAGGGCTACTTTCTCAGCCGTGATAGATGGGGGAGGGACTACATCCTGCTCCAAATGATGTGACAGACTTTGATGATCCCCCTTGAAGGCCTCAACCCAGGGGGGTGGGATGGGGAGATGGCAGGGTGAATGGGAGTACAGATGGGAGAGGTAACTGGGATTGGTATGTAAAATAAGATTGCTTTTAATTTTAATAAAAATTAATTTAAAAAACAAAATGCACATAAAAATACTTCCAAAACTTTTTAAAAATTTTAAAGAAGAAAGGCCATTGTGTTAAGCTGTGAAGTTGAAGCCAGGATTTCCTTGTAGAATCCAAGATGTTATAGATGCCAGAGTCATGGGATACCTGCCAAGTAGATCTGCTAAGAGGGAGTAGAACCAGCTCAGGAGAAACAATTATGATACCATCAACAATGCTGAGCAGAGTTGGAAATCTGAAGAGTGTTTTGACATCAAACGTGGAGTTTCAGAGGTTGGAGTTTGCCCAGCTGGTTTTCAGTCTTGTATTTGTCCAGTATTTCTTCACTATACTCCCTTCCCCATATTTTGGTATAGTTCTGTATATCCTGTGCCATTATATGTTGGAAGTATGTGATCTGATTTTTGGTTTTGATTTTTACAGGTCATTACAGTTAAGAGGTTGTATGAATTTCAGAGGAGACTGAAGTTTGGACTTTGGAACATTGTTGATACTGTGACAAACTAAGGGGACTTTTGAAGTTGGACTAAATGAATTTTGCATTGTGATTTTGCTATAAGCTTATGGGGCCTAGA
This sequence comes from Cricetulus griseus, assembly GCF_003668045.3. Lineage (NCBI taxonomy): Eukaryota > Metazoa > Chordata > Mammalia > Rodentia > Cricetidae > Cricetulus > Cricetulus griseus. The sequence continues at coordinate 67,997,020 of NC_048601.1, forward strand.
TAGTAGAATGTGCTAGTTTGAATATAATTGGCCTCCATGATCTCATAGGGCATTACACTACTAGGAGGTATAGCTTTATTAGCGTGGGTATGGCCTTTTTGGAGGAAGTATGTCTCTAGGGGTGGGATTTGAATTCTCTTTTGCTCAAGCTTCCCTAGGTGTGACTGTCAATCAACTTCCTATAGACTGCAAGATGTAGTACCCTTAGCCCCAGCACCATGTCTGCCTGCATGTCACTATGTTCCCTGTCATGATGCTAATGGACTGAACCTCTGAAACTGTGAGACATCCCAAACATGTTTTCTTTATAAGAGTTGCCATGGTTGGTCATGGTATACTCTGAAATAATCCTTCTGTACTCCGTGTGAATATATGCTGGTATTATTGGTTTAATATTCAAGATGACTGACCAGAAGCTGAACAGATAAAGTTAGGCAGAAATGTCAAACTCAGAATGAAGGCATGGAGAAGAGCAGAGTAAGTATTCACCAGCAGATGTGGGAATAAGCAAGATGAACATGCCATACTCGGAAAAGGTTCCAAGACACATGGGAAAGCATAGATGAAAAATATGGGTTACTTTAAATGTAAGAATTAGCTAGCAATATGATGAAGTTATTGGCCAAGAAACTAACATATAAACCTCTGTGGCCATTATTATTTGGAAACTGGTTAGAGCAAAAACGTCTGCCTAGAATGATGTTTCTTCACAGCAATAAAAAATGAAGCTAAGACATTGTTGTCTTTCATTATTTTCTAAATACTTTCATCTATTCTTTATTTCCATTTTTCTTTTGAAATGACAAATAATTATTTAGAAGAATAAATGAAAGTACTTCATAAAGCTAAGACCCCATTATAATTAAATGACAACTATTGAACTAGAATGAAATTCACTAGGGTTCTTAACTTTCAGGTCTGTTGAGAAGGTCATTAATATATCCTTCATCTGCTAGTCTATTTTTGCTTTCATCATTTCTATCTTTGTGTTTATTAAAATTTATTTGTTCCTGCTGAAATCTTCCAAATATTTTTTAAATCAGACACCCTTTCCATTAGAAAATTTTCCATGTTAATTGTTTATATATCTAGTCTGATTTTTTTAAATGCCAGTGTCATACTTAATTTGATTCTGCTGATAATTTTCTTTGGACAAGAGTTTTGTGGTCTTGTTCATTTGTATATTTTTTAGTTCTTTCTTAAAGACAAACCAATCATAGGACAATGCTGTCATGTTTTACTTACTCTTAAACAAAGGTTTGATTATCTATAGTTCTTTATAGGGAGATTTGAGCAAACTCCGGTAAACATTAAGATGTGTTTCTGTTTTGATACATTTTCACTCAATGAATTAGCATCCTTGAAAGTCTTAGAACAATAAAAATTATTAGAATAGGAGTTAAAGGATTTGTTTTAGATAATATTCAAATAAATCTTTGTTAAGGTAACCTCTTTGCCTATATCATAAAGAAAATATATTTTGGGGGGATTTCTGCCCCTTTTTAAGAAACATCTTGACTTTTTCTTGTGTATTTCTTCATGCTTGACAATTATAGGGATATGTAGGAGATAAAGATACTCTTTTATTTTACTTTAGCCTCAGTCTTAGAAAAATGCTATATTCCTGACTCTTGAGGCTTCATCCTTTTCCTCCAGTGGTCATGACCTCATCTCCATGGATAGTGAAAGTGTGTTCATCTGGCTCTGTGGTGACTTTCTCATTTGTCTAGAATAGGAGTGATTTCTTTCTTTCTATTCCTCACTTAGGTAAGTATTTATTTTTAGTCAGTGATTAGCTTTGTTTTTGTCTCAATTACTTTTCTATTGCTTGTAGAGGCACCATAACCAAGGCAACTTACAGAAGAAAGAGTTTATTGGGTGCTTATATCATCAGAAGGTGAGCCCATGAACATCATGGCAAAAAACTTGCCAGCAGGCAGAAAGGCAAGGTGCTGAAGCAGTAGCTGAGAACTCACATCTTGAGGCAACAACTGAAAGGCTGAGGAGAATAAAAGAGAAGAAAGAGATAACACCTCCAACAAGTGTACACCTTCTAATCCTTTCCAGACAGTTTCTTTAACTATGCATCTGGCATTTAACTATATGGCCTACAGGGTTCACATGATCCACCTTACTGCCAATCTGTCAATTCTTTAAGATTTTTCTTTGATTCACATATAGAGAACTATCTAAGCAGTATTCACACTTTCTTCACAACAGCTACTGTCCTTTTATTTGGGACCTTGCCATGGGTGGTGTTCCCTCTGTATTCTCTCTCTGACTCCAGCACCTCTCATAATTATTTAGGGATGATATGGAAACAGTCTTAGTTAGAATTAATAATAAGGTAATGTATAGTGGTTTTATTTATAATTTTTTATCTCACTACCAACCTTTAAAAATTATTATATTTGCTAAAAATTAGTTTTAGTGGCTTATACAATAATGTGTGTCTTTCTTAGTGATTCCTCCTAAAACTCATATGTTGGGTTACTTGGGTTTTCAGTGAGTTCAACTCCCCAATGTGCTCAAAAAGTTTATTCTTTTATAATTCCAAGTTCATTTGAGGATGAACATGATGTGTTTTCTATTTTCTGTATTTTCTGTATGCCAACACAAAGTTGGATTTAGCAGTGACCTTTCAAAGTAAATTCTGTTTCTCAAAAATGCAAGAGAGTATGATGACTGTCTTCAAAGTCAAGTTGAGTGGGTTTAGAATCACACAAGAAATATATCATTGGGATGCATGCATGAGGGTACTTTTAGCAGGTCTTAACTGAGGAGGGAAGACACAATCACAAATGTAAGTGGTAATATTATAACAAATGATATTCTGAAATAAAAAAAAGAAGAAGAAAATGAGAAATTCAGTCACAGCAGATACCCTATTTTCCATTTTCTTATCTACTTAGGCATGGAAAAGTTCCCTCCATCACACCCATGACTTCTTCTCACTGCTATTCTGTCTCTGCCATGAGGGACTCTGTCTTCTAAAGGCACATGCCAAAATCAATCCTCACTGTCATAAGATGTTTATTGTCAGAATTTGATAACATTAATCAGGAACATATCTAGTACGCTCAAGCCAGAATTTGGAATTACTAAATAGTTTAATATGAAGATAAAAATAATTCAGATTTTGCATTAGTAGAAAAGGTTTAATGAACATTAAATGGTAAGCATTAGTTGACTCCAAAATAACCATGTAATTCTCTTTGCATTATATGAAGGTTGTACATATTCAAGGTTTAAAACAGACACAGTGGAAGAAACTTAACATTCTTCATTGTGTCCAAGCCTTTCCACATTTTTGAAGAACAGGAAAAGAGGTATTTGGCAGTTATTGAAAGCTAAATTGCTGTGAATAAATGAAAGCCATTCCAGATCTATACAGACCTAAAAGATGAGACTTTATAGAAACGTTTTACTGAGGAGATTGATTTATAACTGTTAAAAAATACTCTTACCAACTTTAGGACAAGTAGCTCTAGTTACATATGATATATACACATATATCATAGTTTTATTATTTTAATTTAGAGGCAGATGTGCAGATATCCATAGAAGACAGACAGGCGGGGGAATTGAATCCCTCAGAGCTAGAGTTACAGGCCACGCAGTTGTGAGCCACCAGACATGGGTGCTAGAAACCAAACTCAGGTCCTCTGCAAAATGAATACACACTATTAAACTTCTAAGACATTTCTCTAACACCTTGATTTCTATTCCTCCAAGAGAAATACATTCAGTCTACATCTTCAGATATTTCAGTGAATAGATGGTTATTTAATGGGTTACATTCTAATGAAACACTTAATAATGCTAGGCTTTAAGTGATACCGAGCATTGTATATGTGTGTGGGCATATATGATCAGACTTGACTGCTTTGGGCTCCTGGTTATTAGCAGTATCTGAGAATAAGAAGGAAAGCCAGAAATTGAGAAAAAAGAGCTATATCCTTGACTTTTGTTTTGTCTTAACTTTGAAAAGCAGTTATTTTTATCTTGCTGATTTATTGATGAGACATAAGAAAGAAACCTCTAGTGGTATACTTTTCTGAGCTGGATATAAGTATCAAGAAAAGCCAAAAAGGATGCTTTGCTTGAAGTCAGAACAGGCCCAGCTAGTTCCTTGATTGTGAATCGGGGCTTTTCTGGCTGGTGTTGTTGTTTCCTAAGGATTTACTGTCTTGATTAGCTTTCATCCTCACCTGTTCTACACTGCTAGGTCCCTGCTGAGCTGACCCAGAGAAAAAAGGTGTTTTTGTGAAATTTTCAATTCTGTTTCCTGACACTTGGAGTTCAAAGTTTGTCTGAACCCTGTGGTGCTTTTGTGATTCACATGCAACTCATGGGCTTTTGAAATTTACTGGGTAAAAAAAGGAGCAAGGTTTATGGCCCACATTAGATGGAAATCCTAAGACAATTGGGAGATCTTGCAAAATCTATTGTATATGGCATATATCACAGGTGGAACATGAAGAACACCACCTGGCATCTGTGACCCTTGTACACTGCTCAGTCCTCAGTACAGAATGCATTCAGAAAAATTCTACCTCTTACTTTTATTCTTTTTGCTGTGCACATGACTTTAAGTGGCTCAGTATTCCACAGTAGAATGGGTTTCTTTTATTTCAAGTAAAGAAACTTAGCACATTTCAAGATGCAAAGAAACTTCTGTTGGTTGGGTATAGGCAGAGACAACTTCTTTTCCCAATGTTAATGAAGACATGAGGGTTGTGACTAACCACCAAACAAGACATAAGAGACTATATGGAGAAGAAATATGTGGAGATGCCAGTGTTACCTGCACAAAGAGAAAGCTCTCTTGTCAGACTTCAGGTTTCCTTTACATGTTCTACAGAAGCTCCATTCCCATAGCCCGAAAACCCTCAAAATTCATCTGCTAAGAATGGTTCTAAAGATGGAAGGTGAAGGAAAAAAAATCAGCCTTACAAGGAATAAAGCATACATAGTTGGTGGAGAATGGCGGCTGCAGGGGCTCTGCTTTATTTCATGCTTGCTTCTTTGGCTGAGAAATTGAGACTGTAATGGCAGCTGATAGTTGATGCTGATGTTCTGAGTCAAAAAGAATGTCTATTTAAACTCAGATCTTCTAAAAGTTGTATCATTGAAATCATGTGAGTCAAGTAAGGAATTTACTTGGACCAGGCTCCTAAGGAAATGGGAGATAGTTTTGAGAATTTATATTTTTAATAATTAGCACCTGTAATAAATATTAAATCTCTTCACTCTTTCCCACTTCCCCCTTCCTCCTTCCCCCTTCCCCCCTCCCCCTTCCCTCTTCCCCCTTCTCCCTTCCATATAAATACATAACCCACATGTAATGAACAAAGGGAATTAAAGAGATTGCAATGTCCTAGTCCTAGAATGACTCAATTTGATTATTAAAATTCAAAAGTGAAATGTTCCCTGCCCAGTAACAATTCCCTTTCCTCCTCTCCATTGGTTCAAAAGTACTTTATTTGGAAGTGAAAGGCTTACTGCTCACACAGACAACTGAGAACATGAAAAACAATGCCAGTATCCTCTGCATGATTTTTACAAGCAAGAAATTAATTGTTGTTGTTTTAAGCCAAAATCCTGAACAACACCTTTGTGTATACTTGTATTAAGACTGATTTTAGAGATGTCTTAAATTAGTTGTTTGATTAAATTAATCTGCCTTAGGCTTAAGGGGCCTTTTACTTGAACATTTTAAAGATGTCTTTGAGGCTTTTATTATTTGTAGGAAACATCACTTACAGATGCTGAACCCTCCACCAAAACAAGCCATTGCAGTCATTTAAAGTTTAGATCAAATTTTAGGTCAGTGGTATCCAAATAAAGGTCTCTTTGATTCTCCTAAGCTATGTCTTATTATCTAGTGAACATTTACCAAATGTGGAGTAGTTTTTATTTCCTGTATTCTGATACTTAATAGGAAGATGAGATGTATAAAACTTTCGTTAGTTCAGCATAAACCTACCTGGCTATTTAAATTTGGCAACTTTGCACACATAACTGATTGCCTTGACTCTCATGGTAGAAAACAAATGTAGAAAGATACTCATTGGTTATAGAATATTGGAGTTGGAAAAGACCTTTTCATAACTTAGTTACGAATTTTATGGTGTATTCTTGGCTATTTTAGTTTCATTTTGTTTTTATTGTTTTGCTTAGGTTTAGCTTGGATTTCTCTGAAGCAGACTCTGATGAGAGAGACCAGACTTCTTGTAAACTTCTGGTTCCCTGCTTGTGCATGCTGAGTACTGGGAACACAGGTACTCTGCCAAGGCACTTACAGAGATCTGAAGTAATATGGGTGAGTCACATGTACTTACTCAATTAAGCACAGGAATTTTTAATGCCAATATTTCTTATAAGGGATTTTTTCCACTATGGTTTAGGTAATGCTCTTTTAAAACATGATATCTTGGCCTTTGAGAAAACAACAGAAACAAGGTCACTGTCACTTCCTTCTGATACTTTCCCCCTTAATAGGTTCCAGTAAGTTATTCTCTCATCTTCCCCTGTCCTTCTCCTCTGAAACATGTCATAAGATCTTCCCCAGGGAATACTCATCTGTCTTACTGTGTCAGTCTGGCCTTTACCAAACACATTTCTTTCAGAATTCTGGTGATGGCCAACAGACAAATTTCTGCCTAGTCTTTATGTTTTCAGAACCTATCCCCACTACATTTAGGATTATAGAAAACTTGTCTAGTTTCTTCTTCAAATTCTTGAAAATGCTACCCATATACAGAACCACTGCCACATTCTCAGGTACAATATAGCAATACTCGACTTGTCACAAGAAGTTTTCTTAGTTCCTTGTATATCATTATAATTAATTATCCAAAGCTCAGTACGTGATAAAGAAAGAGAGTAGAGTCATTTATGACTCACACTTCTGGAGGGAGTAAAGTAAAAGAACAAGGCATCAGCATCTGCTGAACCTGATGAGGGCATCCAGCCTCTGTGGAAGTTAATAATATATAATTAAACCAGAAGTGGAAGGCAACAGGACAATGACGAACATGCAGGTGAAAGCATAATCGAGGGAGACTCTGCTTTATATCAACAATCTGACATGGTAACTAATCTAATTTCACAGTGTAATCAATTTCTGTGAAATGGGCATTAACTTCTTCCTAGACAAGTCACTTCCCACTATTGCTCATTTCCTAGAGAGCACCTCACATGCCTTTTGATACTAGTGAGGACCATCTTCCAGTATATGAGTTTTGAGGGAACAAACCAAGTGAAAACCATGGCATCACCTCATGCAATTATACCTAAAGATATAATGAGATAGGAGAATTTTCACTACAAGGTAGTGATATTTTCTTCCCAGCATATGATCATTGTGTCTGATCTAGCCGATCACAGCTCCACAATTCCATCAAACCAAGTATAAAACTTCAAAGATCTGTTCAGTTCTGTGGACCTTTGGATTTCTTGTAAAGACTTAGGCATCATGGTAAATTTATATGAGTTTATCTTGTCACATTGTCATTTGATGTTAGGACTTCAGCTATGAACAAATAAGAGTTAGAAAATATATTTATTTTCACCTCACTGTTACAGTAAATATGTCATCATTCTAATCATAAATTATGAATGCACTGTTTGCAATTAGACATTTTTGTTTAAAATTCATTTATTTATTTCAGGTTCCACAAATTGTGGTTTTACATTAACCCAAATGTAGTTAAATTGACCATACTCAATTATTGTCTGTAATATTTCATTGGAAAAACAAACCACAATTATTGAAGCTGAACTGTGAACAAACAAGCAAATACTCCCCAGGGATGAGGACCAGCCAATGCAATACTCACTCAGTTGAAATGATTTGGGGTTTTGGTGCAGTAGAATTCTCTGTGCAGAACAACTGTCGTGCCAATGTTCTCTCATGTGAAGAAAAATGAGAATACCAGCCAACACTGGGCTGAAAACTAAATTAGAATTGAATGTTGATTAAAAAGAATACCTCACTTGCACTCTCAAGTAAAATAAGATTATAAAATCAACTAACATCTGGAAAATAAAACACTGATAAAGGCCTTGTACCCACCAGAGAAAGAAATATTAGAAGTTAGTTCATCTACATTTACAATATAGTGTTAGAGCTCTCATCTTAAAGAGAAATTTTCCATGAAACATCTTGAAAATTATCAATAAAACAGTGATAGTGCCCATTCATGCTTTCAATTTTTGTTTAATTAAAATATTTTTATTTAATTTTATGTATATGAGTATTCTGCTTACACTTACATGTGTGTGCTACATGGATGCCTGCTGCCCTAGGAGGTCAGAAGGTAATAAATCTCTTAGAACTTGAGTATTGGATGGTTTTGAGCCATTGTGTGACTTCTGGGAATGAAAACTTGAGTCCTTTAAGAGAGTAACAAGTGTTCTTAACTGCTGAGGCAAATCTCCTGTTATTTCCTTTACAAAATATTTACTTTATTTACTCCTTTTTCAATTTTCTTTTTATGTCTACGGGTGTTGGTTCTGCCTTGTCATAGGTCTGTGCACCATTGGCATTCCTGATGTTCAGAGAAGGCAGAAAGAGTATAGCATCCCTTGGAACTGGAGTTATAAATGGCTGTGAGGTGGTGTGTATGTGCTTGAAATTGTACTTGAGTCTCACAGAAGACAAGTTAAGGCCAGTGTTCTTAACTGCTGAGCCATCTCTTCAACTCACAAAGCTTTCAGTTCCAATAAAATAACAAACACTCCTACACATATTCTTTTCTTTACCATAATCATGTCAAAATTGTATGTTTTATCCATCATGCTTAAAATTTTTACCATCTAATAATGCAAAGATGATCATAATTCAGAGTTTGAGCACTTTTTAAGGGTTGACTTTTGTGGGAATCAACAAAATAAAACAGGAATAAATAGTAAAGGGGAGAGAAGGAAATCAAGAGGACAGTGTAGAAAAGAAGATGCATCTAAAGTGAATTATTGGATAGAAAGACTAAACTTAGTGAAAAATGAGGGTACAATGAATACTATATTTTTTTTAAAAAATTAGCTTACAAGAAAGAATGACCAAATTTTTACTTTAACACCTCTAATATCAGAAGAAGTAAAAGCACCTCACAATATGATACTAGGTGTTGAACAGATTGAGACTTTTCCTGTAGTGAAATGGAGCTGAAGCTCAATAAAACAGCCTTCATAGTATCAGTGAAATGCTATTTGGCAGAAAATTCATGGATATACTCCTAATGATATTCCTCTCTACTCACATATAGGTACGTAGCCAAATTGTCATAAGAGGGGCCTCATCCAGCAGCTGATGGGAGCAGATGCAGAAACCAACAGCCAAACATTTGACAGAACTCAACGAACCCTACAGAAGAGGGAGAAGAAGTATTGTAAGAGCCAGAGGGTTTGAGGGCAACACAAGAACACATCCCACAGAATCAACTAAGCAGGGCTTGTAGGAAAGGAAAATCATGGAGCCTGTATGTGTCGGCACTAGGTACTCTGCATATGTGTTATGGGTGTGTAGATTGTCATTCTTCTGAGACTAATAAAATGAGTGAGGGCAATGTCTCTGATTCTTTTGCCTGTTCTTGGGAACCTTTTCTCCTACTCAGTTCCCTCATCCAGCCTTGATATGAGGGTTTGTGCCTAGACTTTTTGTAACTTGCTAAGCTATATTCAGTTGATATCCCTAAAAGCCTGGGCTTTTCTAAATCGAAATGGAGGAGTGGATCTGGGGGGAAAGGGAAGATAAAGGAGGAAATGGAAAGTGTAGAGGGAGAGGAAACTGCAGTTAGGAAGTCATGTGCTAGAGAAAAAGAATTTAAAAGCTCTCAGACATCATCTGATTGACATCAGGCCTGAGAGGAAAGAGATCTTTCTGCCAGTATCCAATACATTTCAGTTAAAAACTGTGACTATAAGCCATGGAGAAATCAATAGAAGCAGGATTCAGATACTATTTGTATTTTATTTATTTGTTTATCTACTTATTTTACATCCTTGCCACAGTTTCCCCTCCCTCCTCTCATTCTAGTCTCTCCCCCACCATCTGAATCCTGTCCCAACTCCTAAATGCACCCCTCCTCTGTTTCTGTTTGGGAAATGGCAGGTCTCCCATGAGTGTCAACAAAACATGGCATATCAAACTGAAGTAAGAGTAAGCAGCTCCCCATATATTAAGGCTGGGAAAGGTGGCCCAGTATGAGTAGGGTCTAAAAAGTAAGCAAAAAATCAGAGACAACCCCTGCTCTCACAGTTAGGAGTTCCGCAAGAAGAAAATGCTACACAACTGTAACATATATGCAGAGTGCCTAAGTCATTCCTATTCAGGCTCCCTAGTTGTTGCTTCAATCTCTGTCAGCCCCTATGAGCCTAGGTTAGATGATTCTATGGGTATTCTTGTGGTGTCCTTGACCCCTCTGACTTCTAAAATCACTTCTTCCCATCTTCTGCAGGATTCCCTGAGCTCCAACTAATGTTAGATTGTGGTCCTGCATCTGTTTCCATCAGTTGCTAGGTGAAGACTCTCTGGTGACAATTGGCCTACACCCCAATCTATGAGTATAGCAGAATATTATCAGGCATAATTACATTAACATTTCTTTTCTCCACTTGTGGTTGTTTCTAGCCTAGGTCTCTGGATCATCTTGCCTGTGTGTCCTGGTGCTCTAGGCAGGGGTGGGCTTCCTCTCCTGGCTTGGGTTGAAGATTAGATGATTCATTAGTTGGCCACAAACTCTATTCCACTCTTATCCCATCATATGCCATAGGTAGAACAGACTGTAGGTTGAAGTTTATGTGGCTGAGTTGGTGATCCAATTAATCTACTTGAAGTCGTGTCTGGTTACAGGAGATGGCCAGTTCATACTATGTACCTGCTATTATTAGGAGTCTTAGCTGGGGTCATCCTTGAAGATTCGTGGGCGATTCCCTTATGATGGATTTCTACCTGACCCTGAAATGCCTTCCCTTTCTGATAGTACTTTTCAGTAATGTCCTGGTCAGTTCCCACATACCAACCTGATCGTTCATGTTCACGTCCCCACCTGCTCACAGTCCACTCAGGAAATAAATTTCCCCTTCCCAGGGAGATGCAGGCATCCCCCCTTGAGCCATCTGTGTTAAGGAGCCTCTCTGGATCTGTTTATTATAGCCTGGTTGTCCATTATGAGTGAGTACATGCATACCATGTTTGTCCTTCTGTTTCGGGGTTACCTCAGGACACATGATGACTCCACACAGTGCTTAGTAACTGATTTACAAGATAGAAACCTATGTATTACCTCAAATACACCTTTGAGGACTACCTGGTCATGATTTTGGTCATTAGTATTTATTGACAACTTGATTGTACTTGGAATCATCTTGGAAATGCCTCTCTGCTTGTGAATTTAAAGGTACTGCCAGAGAGCTTTACCTGAAGAGAAAGGCCCAAACTTAATGTGGATGACACTAGTGATGGGATAAGATGTTAGATTAGATAGAAAGGAGAAGGCAAGTTGAACACCATCATTCATGTCTCTTTGAAAATGCAATGTGACTAGGTATTTCACACCCCTATCACTCTTCCTCCACTGCCATGACAAATAAGACCTCAAACTGATCCACAATAAATTTTTGGTTTTGCCTTAAGGTACTTCTGTCAAACACTGTGTCACTGATAAGTAACTAATCCAATACTTTTTTGACTTTTTTTTTGAAAGAAAATTATTTTACATGTCAATCCCAGGTCCCTCTCCCCCTTCTTCCTCTGCCCCCTCACAACTAACACCCCACCAATCCCATACACTTTCTGCTCCTGAGGGAGGGTGAGGCCTTCCACAAGGGATCCTAAAAGTCTGTCATATTATTTGGGATATTGTCTAGACCAACCCCCTTGTGTCTAGGCTCAAGGAGTATCCCTCCATGTGGGATGAGCTCCTAAAGTCCATTCCTATGGTATCGATAAATACTGATCCACTACAATAGGCCCCATAGATTTCCAAGGTCTTCTCACTGACAACCACATTCATGGATCAGTCCCATGCTGGTTTCCCAGCTATCAGTTTGAGGACCAAGAGTTTTCCCTTGTTCAGGTCAGCTGATTCTGTGGTTTTCACCAGCCTGGTATGGACCAATTTGCTCATCAGTCCTCCTTCTCTGCATCTGGATTTCAATTCAGTTCAAGATTTATCTGTGGTGTCTGCTTCTACTTCCACCAGCTGCTGGATGAAGGCTATATGATGGCATATGAATTAGGTATCAATCTCATTATCAAGAGAGGGCATTCAAGGTAGTCACTCCTCTGTTGCTTAGATTGTTAGTTGGTGTCATCCTTGTAGCTCTCCAGATATTTCCCTAGAGCCTGATTTCTCTTTGAAATTATAATGTCTCCCTCTATTATATTATCTCTTATCTTGGTCTCTTCTGTTCTTCCCCCAACTCAACCTTCCTGTCCCATCATGTCTTAACAAGGAGGACCCCAAAAGAGACATACATGGTCCTCTAGAGAAGGGGAAAGGGACAAGATCTCCTGAGCAAATTGGGAGCATGGGGGAGAGAGAACTAGGAGAATGAGAAGGGGAGAAAAGGAGAAGTGAGGAAGACATAATCCAATACTTTAAAGCTGCAAATAGCAGATCTCTGGATAAGCGCTTTCCTGGCAATAGGCATGTAAAATGTTTATAGTGCAGTTCCAAGTGTTTACCAATAGAGGGAATATGTAACTGGTCTCCATTTATATGTAATTTTATGATTCTTCATGTACATAAGGAATGAATCTTTTCTTTGTTTCCTTATACATTGATTGTAATATGTAACGCATTAATCCTCTCATTCAAATAATGAGATCAGTGGTCTTGTAAGGGCAATACATAATTTATCTACATGGATATCTGCTTACTTCTCACTTTTAATTAGTCTAAGAGGATAAAAAGTAGGCATCTTTTTCTCTAAGCTCATTACTTTGCAGGTAATAAACTAAATACCAACTGAGTGTTCTGGAGTATTCAACATATCTATTGACATATTTGATAGCTAACCATGTTACTTCCCCCTGGTCACAGGCAGGTGGGTGAATTCAGGCATCTCCACAACAGTATGCTTGGAGAGAGAATAGGGAACCCTTCCATCCTTTCGTCACTGAAGTAAATCTTCCACCTTGGGACATAATTCATTTATATAGAAATTTAGCTCTGTGGGTAGAGTAGAGAAAATGGCAAGACCTGAGAATTAACTGAGAGTCTGGGAGTCACTGGAAGCTAATAATTATGCTAGCTTCTCCTCCTGATTCCAAAGTGCAAACATGCTTTGAACAGATTGCCAGTTCCCCCAGGGAAGAAGAAAGGAAATGGCTGGATTAAAGTCAGAAAGCAGAGAGCCAAAAAAATCTAGTATTCATTACCATTCCCATCAATGAATATTTATCGAGCTCCCACAGAGAACCTACTATCAAGGCTCAGGAATTCTGAGAAGTAAATACAATTTAGGGCAGTAAAAGTTCTATCCAAGCTTGGCACATGGCAGGGTGGAAGAACCCAAGATGCCAAAGGAAACAAAGGGAAGAGATAGGAATTTGCACATCTTTCCCAACTTTCAGAAATCAATCAACCATACCCTAGTGCAGCAGCCAACTCCTAATTTTGCCTCAATATGTAAAACTAAAGTTTAAGTTAATCTTAAACAACAATGTTAAAAATCACTAATTTGACTTTAGTATCCTCTAGAAATTTGCAAGTCTGCAGTCAGTGTAGTGATAGTTTAGCCTATATTGGAACAATGATAAAACTCATTATTAAGAAAGGTCTTTGCCCCCAAGAAAAAACAATGCCGCCCGATAGCACCCAACAGTCATAAATAAGCAAAAGGATATGAATGTTGACACTTATATAGAAGTTCTGTCTCTGTATTATATGAATATGCTTGCTTCTACCATTATAATCAGATGTGACCATTTGGTTTCTTTGTATGGAAATTCACATAAAAACATACATACTGTTGATAAGACTATCATTTCATAAAGGAGAAGCCAGGGTAGTCTTTCTCCCAGGAGTGTCCAATAAAATAAAGTAAATTCAGGTAGCTGTAATATGACAGCTAGTGTCACAAAGTGAATAGTGCTCTCAAGATGTTAAAATAAGGGATGGAATCTTTGATAAGATGGACATATAGCATTGTTAATACAGATGGTCAGGTTAATGACCTAGTCAAAGGACCACTCCTTAGGAAGGGACCTGGGGTCCAGCCCAAGCAAGGCACGTGCACCTCCAGATAGCATACTTTACCTTTCTAGCAATCCTGTCCCTAGCAAGACCTCCTATGTTAGAGCACATCCTTGATGCTTTGAAATTTGCTTTTGCTCAATTTTCTGTTTTTCTAAGCATACTTTCCCTATTGCTTTGCACTTTACTCTTTCTCTTGTTGCTTCCCTTCTTGTCATATGGCTGCTTATTATGGCTGAACTCCATGCCAGCTTATCACCAATGCTTTGGCTTTTTATTTTCTTCCCCATTCACCTCAGATTTATAGCATGGCTGCCCTGTGGTTTTTTCATTTAAACGCTAATATAATTGTCCTCAGGCTTCCATTGGAGCCCGCTATTCAATTAACTCATTAATGAGACTAAGAACCAAAAGAGGAGATCCTGATTTCCCCAGTACCAAATGGCACACTCCATCAGGACTTCCTACCAGACACACACCTGTAGCATTTCCTTCTCCAGGCTTACTTAATGCCAGTCATGACTTAGCTAAATCTTGCTAGAACTGGAAAATTTTTATTCTTCGATCCCCCTATATTTGCACTTGAACACAAAAAGGCCAGAGGAAAACTGAAGTTCACCTTAGTAGTAATTCATGCTTGACACACCTGTGTTCTCAGCAGAAGGACACAATCGCATGGGGGATGAATAACTCACTACTTGTGGCACGTTTAGAGCCAGAACTAGGGAGTGGAAATTAAAACATTATTCATTGGGTTGGTTACCCAGGAAATGCTGTCCCAGGATGAAATATGCATACTTGAAGCTCATATTTAAATTGAGAAATGAAGAAATAAAGAACATATTGTCATTGTCTGGCTTACACTGTCTTCCTATTCACTCTGCTCACTTGATTCTAATATAGTCTGTTAGCAAACCCAGGAGTTCCAGTCTGTGCCCCAAGCCGTGTTTAGCCATGCATTATTGATACACCAATTTTTTAAAGAATCATAATTGCTAGTGAAAAGTACAAAATAATGATTTATTCAATGTGTCTACCTTGGAAAGAGGGACAAAGATATCAAAAAAAAAAAAAAAACAAAAACAAAAATCTCCACAAAGTCTGTCATCAGGATCCTAAGTGAGATTACAGTTTATATAGAGGGCCAAGGATATGTACATCTAAGCAGTCTCAATCAAGGTATGGTCCACACAACACTGACCCATCTTTGTCTTGTTTTCAGTCTCATCCTGTAAAAGTGTTCTGACATATTCTAAGAACTGAAGGAAACATCTTTCCAGAATAAAAGCCCCCTCTGACTGCAGTCTTTCCTTCTTTGGGCATAAGATTCCTAGGGAAATTGCCATTTCTTTGGGGACCATTGTTAAATATTTCAAGATTAAGAGACACAGTTGTGTAGGTGGAGTTTTTCCTCAGACTGCCCATCAGCTCAGTCCCAATTAGCCAGCTCCCAAATAATGGAAGACTTAATATAATTTATAAATGCTTGGTTGATAGCTTAGTTTGTTACTAACTAGCTCTTACAATTTAAATTAACCCATATTTTATCTGTGTTCTACCACACAGCTTGGTACCTTATCTCTGTATAACAAATACATCTCCAGATTCTCCTGTGTTTGGCTTGTGACTCCTGAGACCCTGCCCTTCTTCTTCCCAGTATTCTCTCGGCCCTGAAATTCCTACCTAGCCTTTGGCCACTCAGCTCTTCATTAACCAGTAAGAGTAATATATACTTACAATGTACAAAAAGGTTATTCCACAGTACAAGTATCGCTTGAGAATATTTTCATCTCTGTCTAACCAGTTACAACTCCATCCTATTGTATGCACTCTTTCTCTAAACAAAGTTTTCTTTGTTACCAGAGACATTTAGGGGATGATATGTTGGATGACCTATGTTACATGGGAAACTAGGGTTTCCTTTGGGGTTTTTAATTCTTTTAATAAAATAATTTTAAAAATAGGGTCACAGGAAAATTGAGGTCAGTTTTATTAAAGTTTGAGAGAATAACAACAGGGTAGTCATGCTGGAAACCTTGGTAAATGAATGAATGGGGAAGGTAGAGAAGGCAAAGGTAGAAGACAACAGGCATGTTTAGTAGGTAGCTATGAAGTGAAAGGAGGCCTGGGCCTTCACAAAAGCTGAGTGGGAAAGTGGTATCTGGTAAAGCCTGTCAGATACAAAAGAAAAATATTCAAAGAAGGAAAAAATGTAAACCATACTTTTGTGACTTACTAATGGTGGGCAAGACTGAATCAATGTGTTATCTGAAAATGACTGAAATCGCTTTACTGAGAGAGGTTTCTGGAAGGAAAAGTTTAATATCTGCTTTCCCTTCTGAAAGGGAGGTGTGTTCTTAGGATTCAGGAAAGTTGATGCAGGTTTTACCGCTCTGTGCTCCTGATCAGATGATTGACAGGCTAGATGGATTAATTCTTAGAAGGAGGAGATAAGAGTTCGGTAATATTTTGGATTTGTTTGGAATCCCAAATCTCCACCCAGGGATCCATGTAGAATTTAGCATCTACTTTTTTTTTTCTCTTTTTGAGCAGGAAGTAGCTTTGCCTTAATAAACCTCGACAAAGCCCAGAGACCTCCACCTTTTATTTGGCCATTTTAATCTTAAAAAAGCACTTGCCCTCCCAGCAAGGAAAGATAGATCTATCTTATTTTCCTCCAAGCCTGCTAATATCTAACTAGCTACCAAACATCTTTGCTATCTACTCTGTTAGGTGAGCTATGAAGTCATTCATCATGGCATATCCCCTGTGAGATATGCAATGTTGACAGCAGTCTTAGCTTATACTCAATAGAAACCAGTTGTGCCCTTCAAGTTGTGCCAGGCCCCACAAATTGTCAAATTCATCTTGGTTAGGTGAGGAAGGAATAGAGCCTCCACCAGATGAATATCTCTAATGAAACTATACCTTTCTTCTAATCTCTGAATAATTGCCTGTAAAGTCAGGTCTAGGTTATTTCATTAGTTTAGGCACTAATTTTCATACTTTTAGACTGTCTACATGTCACTTCTTTATTCTTTAAACTCCTTTGATGACCCAGGTGTTACTCTTACTAGGATTAAGAAAGAAAATTTAAAAGATAATTACATAGTAATCCTGCCTGGGAAGGGGAGGGCTTGCCCAGGTCTATTTAGGTGTGAGGTGGAGAGATAACATTCCAGTTTCACAGATCAATCACCTATCTAAAGGACCATCACTGAGTAAGGTAGATTTGCCTTAATTCTTGCTTAAGAGACAGGAGGAATAATTATTCCTTTGATGAAATGATGTATATTTTCTTTCCCCAAACCTCAGCCCCAGGTAGAGTTTCTTTCAGGGCTATAGCCCACTGTCTGAATTCCCGAGAGATATGTAATATTTTCTTTTCTTCTTTCTCTTTCCTAAGCATGTTTTCCGTGACACAGGGGCTTCACTCTTTCTGCAAAAGTCCTCTCTTACCATGTGACCTCATGGTGGCTCACCCCCATGGCTAACTCAAACAATATGGCTTTGACTCTTCTTATTCTCTTCTCTCTTCCTCAATGATAGCTGCCGTGATCTACATCTTGTCTGTTGTGGAGTTTTCCCTTTAAACTCTAGTAAAATTATCCTTCTTCATCTGTTTAAGTCTTGTGTTTGCCAAGTTCCACTCTCCCCCCAAAAAACTAAACCAGGACAAGGATCACTCAATACTTATGGTCCCTCCCCATATTTCTCACCACACCCCCTATCCTAAACCTCTAAAGCATAAGGACTGACCTTCACTTCTCTTCTGCCAGCTTTCTGATTCCTACGTAATGCAACAATTTAGGCCATATGCTCTTTTATCTTCTTGGTCCTTGGATTCTCTCTTGTTCTGTTGTTCTCTCTCTCTCTCTCTCTCTCTCTCTCTCTCTCTCTCTCTCTGTGTGTGTGTGTGTGTGTGTGTGTGTGTGTGTGTGTGTGTGTATCTCCCTTGGCTTAGTTCAGTCTGGCATCTTTCAGATGCCTCTAGCTGTTCTCTACTTAGTATGTATAAAAAGAAAGAAAGAAAGATGGAGGAAGGAAAGAAGAAAGGAGAAAGAAAGAAAGAAAGAAAGAAAGAAAGAAAGAAAGAAAGAAAAGAACCCTTTCCTCAAAAAAAAAAAAAAAGAATCCTTTCCTCAAACATACCTTGGAACCATCATGTCCTCATTTTCAATCACTCTTAAATTCTCTATTATAGAAACTAAGGAGGGTCTCCATGACCCAGATTCCTTGGAGGAAAAATAAATATCTTGGTGATCATAACTGTGCCAGTTGTGTGGTTCTCTCTCACTGGCTTCATTAAGTATTCATGAAACAATCAGGAAATATTGAGAGCAGAAAACTCAAATCAAATGCTTTCATCAGATTGTCATAAAGCAATTAGAAGCAGCTAGATACACAAACAATAGAGTCACTGGTTTCAATTCTATAGAAAATTTGGAATGGATGAAGGACAAATGCAAAAGCAAGTCAAATTCAGCTACTTGGAGCACTGTCTATGTCTTGGATTCAATCAAATGGTCCTAAAGAGTACAGAGGCACACTTCTGGCCTACATATTCCAATTTTTAAGATCACAGGTTCAATGGAAGTTTCTCAAGTGGTTTTGACTATGGACCAGTGGGGAATTCCAGTAATTCTCAGCCAGTCATAGCCAGTATAAAGCTCTTGGAATCTTTGACCTAATGAATCTCAATACATATGAAGCTCCACTAAAACCCAGAATGAATTGTTGTGCCTCCTATATAGATTTAATGAATTATCTTACCCAGGTGTTTTGCTATGTTGCATTCTAGTCAAATGTAGCCATCCAACTAGAAGGTAAGACGGTGTCCGGATGTGATAGTGAGTTGAGAAAGGGCTGAGAAAGAAAGTGAAAATAGAAGACCTACCTATGCTTCTACCTACTAGGCCCTTGGGTATTAAGATAAAGGCTTAGAGATGTCCCATTGGGGTCAGGGTTGGAGATTCTTTCCATGGTCTTTCAGTGCCATTATGTTAGATTAGCTATCTCTGGTACTATGTGTGTTACTTGGGAAATGCAAACCATTAAATGTTCCAAGCCTTGTTCTTTATAAAATATGCAAACTCAGGAAACTATTAATGAACTTAATGCAAAAACCCAGGGGTCCTAGCTGCAAGCTGTTGTTTGGTTTGGTAGTTTAAGGCAGGTAAATTTCCAACTCTAACTTTTCAACCCAAGTATTTATTTATAACAAATAAGAATGGTAGAATATTATGGTTTTAAATATTCTTCAGTGGAATTATAGGAATAAAACAAAAAAGCTGTATGGTATAAAGGAAGAGTTTATAAACATGAATTATTCTACCATCTTTCAAGTATACCATTATAGGTTTTTTAGTTTATTTTTCTAACATGCAAAATTAAAGAAACACAATTTTCAAGGGTTTAAAAAATCTCCATATAAAACCAACCAAATGTTATCTCCTTTGCTCACTTTTAAAACCAAGAAGCAGTTCCTCAATTCTTCCAGGGTTAAAACAGTTTTAAGTGGATTTCTGCTGGGAATATAGCTCAGTTGGGAGAGTGGTGTCCTAGCATGCATGAAGGTATACAAAGCCAACCACATTCAGGAGATCCCAGTTTGATTGCAGAACCATGCTTCAGTGAATAGAGTAAAAGAGTGTTTGAGGATGACACATAACATCAAGCATGGACCATCAACCTTTGTTATACTCAATAAATATCCAAAAGCACCTATACACATGAAAAAGAGAATGCACAGAACTCCTCATGTACATCATGCCACAGTGCGCGTGCACATGCGCGCGCGCGCGCGCGCGCACACACACACACACACACACACACACACACACACGTAAATGGAAAAGTAAATAGAAAGAAAGATGTTATATTCATTTTAAGAAGTTCCTCAATATGTGGTATGTAGTTTCCAAAGGGTGATCATTAATAATTAGGGGAACTCACTGAAGTCAGAATATAATGTCCTACTATGGGGACTAAGCTATGAAACATCAAATTCCAGTAATGATTTAAAAATGCACATTATAGCTGGAAGTAGAAGCAGACACCCACAGCTAAACCTTGAACTGACATGAAATCCAGTCGCATAGAAGGACGAGTGATGAACAAAGGGGTCCAGATCAGGCTGGTGAAACCCACAGAAACAGCTGACCTGAACAAGGGAGAGCTCTTGGTCCCCAGACTGATAGCTGGGAAACTAGCATAGGACCAATCCAGACCCCCTGATAGTGGGTGTCAGGTAGGAGGCATGGGAAATCTATGGGACCTCTTGTAGTGGATCAATATTTATCCCTATCATAGAAAAGGACTTTGGGAGCCCATCCCACGTGGAGGGATACTTCCTGCACCTAGACACAAGGGGGTTGGCCTAGGCCCTATCCCAAAGAACAAGGCAGAATTTGAAGACCCCCTTTGGAAGGCTTCAACCTCTCTGGGGAGCAGAAAGGGTATGGGATAGGTAGGGTGGTATTTGGGGGGGGCAGGGGAGGAGGGTTGGGAGAGGTTCCTGGGACTGAAATGTAAAATAATTTTCTTTCTAATTAAATAAAAAATAAGAATGAAAAATGCACATTATATCCATGAATGATACAGCCAAGCTGTAAAGGTAATTTCACAATTAGGTATACAGAGGAGCAGAGAATGGCATAAACATTAAACTAGTTGATACAAGGCAGAAACTCAAACAAAACAAATGGCTAAAGTATCCATTCAAATATAATCATTAAGGAACAGCTTCCAGATGAAGGTTTGGTGGTGTAATCTTGAAGAATTCCATGAAATTACTGGAGAAAGGTCAATAAAGTCTTAGTTATTACTCACTACTCAAATTCTCAGATGCTTTCAGACATCTGAGACAGATAGAGAGGCAAGAAGATTGGGTAGACAGTCACAAAAAGAAAAACATTGTTTGTACTCACACATTTATGGATTTTAGGCATAGGGCAAAGGATTACCAGCCTACAGTCCCCACTCTCAGAGAAGCTAAGAAACAAGGAGGACCCCAAGAGAGACATACATGGTCCCCAGGAAAAGAGGAAAGGGACAAGATCTCCTGAGCAAACTGGTAGCATGGGGGAAGGGAGGAGGAAATTAGGAGAAAGAGAAGGGGAGAAGAGGAGCGGAGAGGAAGAAGTGAGGGAGCAGGAAGTTTGAATCTGGGGAAGGATAGAGATACCATATAAGATGGAGCCATTATAGGTTTAAAGAGAAATCTGGCCATAGGGAAATGTCCAAAGATCTATAAGAATGACCCCAACCAAGAATCTAAGCAATAGTGGAAAAGCTACCTTAAATCCCTTCCCTGGTAATGAGACTGATGACTACCTTATATGCCATCCTAGAGCCTTCATCTAGTAGCTGATGGAAGCAGAAGCAGGCACCCACAGCTAAACACTAAGCTGAACTCCTGGAATTCAGTTGCAGAGAGGAAGGAGTGATAAGTAAAGAGGTCAAGCCCATACTGAAGAAACCCACAGAAACAGCTGACCTGAACAAGGGGGAGCGTATGGACCCCAGACTGATGGCTGCAAAGCCAGCACAGGACCAATCCAGACCCCCTGAAACTGGTTGTCAGTTAGGAGGCCTGGGAAATCTATGGAGCCTCTGTCAGTGGATCAGTATTTATCCCTCGTGTATGAAAGGACTTTGGAAGCCCATTCCACATAGAGGGATATACTCTCAGCCTAGACACACAGGGGAGGGCCTAAGCCCTTCTCCAAATGATATGACCAACTTTAAAGATCCCAATGGAAGGCTTCACTCTTCTTGAGGAGCAGAAAGGGAATGGGATAGCAGCTTGATGGAGGGTAAGGGAGGAGGGAAGGGAGCAGGAAATGGATTGACATGTAAAACAAGCTTGTTTCTTTATTATTTAAATTCCTTAATTACTAGTTACTTTTACATATCCATCCCCCATTCCCTTGATCTCCCATTCTCCCTTGTTCCCCATCAACCCCCCTCTTACCCATCCCCCAACTCCTCCCCAGGGATAGTGAGGCCCTCCACCTGGGAAATTCAAAGTCTGTCATATCTACTGGGGGAGGGCCTAGGCCCTCCTTGCTGTATCTGCGCTGCAATAGTATCCCTCCATAGGGAATGGGCTCCCAGAGTCCATTTGTGTGCAGGGTTAAAGACTGGCTCTACTGTTAGAGGTCCCATAGACTGTCTTGGCCTCCTAGCCGCAGCCACATTCAGAGGGCTTGGTTCGGTCCAATGCTGTTTCCATAGCTTTGTGACTAGAGTCTCCATGCTCTCGCTAGATCAGGTCAACTGTTTCTGCTGGTTTCTGCAGCAACGTCTTGGTTCTTTGCTCATCCCTCCTCCCTCTCGACATCTGGATTCCAGGAGTATGGTTCAGTGCTTAGCTTTGGGTGCCTGTTTCTACTTCTAACAGCTACTGGATGAAGGCTCTAGTAATGGAAACCAAGGTAGACACTAATCTCATTATAGGGAAAGTACATCAATGTCATTTTCTCCATGAATGCTTGGATTCTTAGTTGGGTTCTTCCCTGTGCATCTCCTCACATTTCCCCTTTGCCAAACCTCTCTCCATACCTGTACTGTCTCTCTCTATCAAGGCATCTCCTTTCGTGCCCTCCTCTATTCCTCCTGTCTCAGTCCTCTTGTTCTCCTCCCCCTCCCCTTCTTCCATTCCCACCTCCTTCCTCTCCACTCCTGCCCCGTGCTCCCACTTTGTTCAGGGGTTCTTGTTCCCCTCCCGTTCTTCTGGGCTTTTTGCAATCTTCTCTTGGGGTCGTACTAGCTCCTCTGGTAGTGTGGATTGAAAGAAGACTGGGTAGAAATTCAATGGAATTTGAACAGGTCATTAAGTAGTTCAAGTGCCATCAAAGAATTCCAGCCAATATTTTTCAAATTCACTGTGCAGAATTTGTAGTCTTCAAGCATCAATCACAATTCTTAGAGGTTGTTTATCAATATTTAGTAGCTTGAAAATACTTTTAAACTTGGAGATGATCCTCTCTCCAATTCTTCTTTCTTTTTGAAAAGCAAGTTTTATTAATATGAATATGGAATCAAAGATGAACAACTAATGTTTACGCCAGGTCTGCCATTATAGGACTTCCTATTCTGGGGACTTTGCATCAGCCTGGCCAGATAGTATCTCCAAACACATCTTCCTTCTTTCCTTTCCACTTTACTTCTCTTTCATGATCACACTGTGTTTGTTACCTTAAGACTTTTCTTGACTAAACCTAATCCACATCCCATTATGATCAAATAGGTTTCTTGTAACACTAAACACAGAATTCTTGTCTTCATATACTTCTTGAAAGAACAAAAGGGTTCATTAACTCATTTACAAAATGATTGAATACAGACTGAGTAGATATGTTTAATTTCAAGAGATATCAGTATACCCATCTGTAGACTCAATTTAGAAAGTTCCATCCAGACATACAAGGCTATTGGCAACAAGTCTATATTCTTTGTTTTATCATGTACAATATTCTTAGTTACTAATCTATTGCCGTGAAGAGAAACCATGACCACAGAAAGTCTTATGAAATGCAGCATTTAATTGGGGCTTGTTTACAGTTTCAGAAACTTGGTCCAATACCATCATGGTGAGGAGGTATACACAGTGGCATAAATGGAAGGCATAGTACTCTAAAAGTAGTTGAAAGATATATCCAGGCAGAGAGAGAGAAAGAGTGGGAAGGAGGCACCTGGACCTGGCATTGGCTTTTGAAACTTAAGAGCCTACCCACTTCCTCCAACAAGGCCATACCTCCCATTCCTTTTAATCCTTTCAAAGAGTTCCACTACCTGGTGAATAGGCACATTCAAATATATGAGGAGCTGGGACCATTCTTATTCAAACCACCACAACAAGTAAGACAGCCCTAGTTTTAGATATCTTTGCTAACATGTTTCTATTAATTCCCCCCCCAATTGCTTCTATTTTTCTCAGTTGTTAATGCTTACTTAATGTAATACAAGAAAATTTACAGGTGAAAGAGACTGTATTTGACATATGAAAGAATATTTGAAACTACCAATGATTAAATCAAAATATAATCATTATAACATTTTCTGAAGGTCCTATAGATACCATATCAGATACAATTAAATAGAGTTGACAGAGTTACTGAACAAATATATTAGCTGCATGGGTGTTGATACTTGATAGTAAACTAAGATATTGAATACTTATCATACTAGTTGGATAAGATAAAAATCTTTTAATGGAATCTTCATTCAGACTTGAAATTGAGTCTCAGAAGAAAAGGAAAAGACAGAAATACCCTGAAAACATGCCTAGGTATCAAACCAAGTGGGTATTCTTGTGCAGTTTGATAGATTTAAGCTACCATTTGACATGCCATAATGAGGGCTATTTCCAAGGCTTTGTCAAGAACACCCCTGTGCTTGTTCTACATGTTATTACCTTATTCTTCAATTCAGTCATCTTTGTGTAGCACTAAGGAGGTCCGAAGCTATGCACACAGGCTTTTCTTCCACATATCCCAAGAATAATGTCACCACCACCAACAAAACAAACAAAAGAGAATTCCTGACCTCTAAATTTAATTTTTCAACATAGCCCCTATGGACAGTAATTCTAGCTGATATGTTAATTACAATACTATAACTAAGACCAAAGAAATACGAGGGGATGTCTCATTTGATAAAAGTGATTTTTGAACAAATATGGATACCCGAGTTTGATTCTCAGTAGCCACTTAAAAATCTTAGTGCAGATTTCAGCACCTTCATCCCCAGAAATGTGCAGGCTAGTAGGAGGAAGATGACTGGCTTGTGTTGGCTGCCCATCTAGCTGAGACAGTGAAGTCCAGGTTCAGTGGAGCCCCTGTTTTATGGGAATAATCCAGAAAATATTAAAAGAAGATACTTAACTTCCTCCTCTGTCCTTTGTTTATGTGGACATACACCATACCCATTTAGAGTACACATAAAGTAAATTTAGGCCTGTATCCTCAAAATGAGAGCCTACTATATTATATAAATGATGCCACTTCTTGAAAGAAAAAAGATTACTGCATAAGTCAGGATTATTTACAGTAGCAGAAATTAAAGAATGAATCTTTCTTTCTAAATATATATAAAAAGGGCATTTCTTAGAATGACTTACTGTATATAGTCCAATTAATCCAACAAGGGCTGGCCATGACCAGAAAGTCTAAGAATCTAAAAGTTGCTCATTCCACAAGACTGGATGCCTCAGCTTGTCTTCAGTAGACCCAGGAATCCCAAATAAGTAGGTTCTAATGCCAGTGAAAGAATGGACTTGCTAGCAAGGCAAGAACAATCAGGTAAAAAGCAAAACCATCCTTCTTCCCCATCCTTGTATAGGCTTCTAGCAGAAGATGTGGCCCAAATAAAAGGTGTATCTTCATGCCTTTAAGGTCCAGACTAGAAGTGTACCCATCCACTGCAAACCAAGCAAGAAATATCTCAGTGGTGTTCTCTCCATTACACATGTACTCAAATTTACAACCAAGAGTGTCCATCACAGTGATCCATTAATTGCTGTGCTGAGCAAAAAAACAAACAAACAAACAAAAAACTTAACCATACAAAGAAACTGGCCCAGCCATATATAAGCAGACTCTCTGGATTGCATTTATTTTTTGGAAAATACAACCTGTTTTCTGTTGAGTGCTTGCAGATTCTATGATTGGAAGTCTCCCCATAAAATTTGAGATGAGCAAGCATGAGTGCACAACTGGAGCCTCTCAAGAAAGAGAAAAAGTCCCATTTCACTACATTATTCATATCACTCTGAGAAAACACAACATATAAATTTCACCATGTGAAACAAAGAGACATGTAGTCAGTGGTAAACAACAATGCCAAAAAGCCTACCAACAAATTCAATATGATTATAATTCAAACCCTGATTATTTTCTCCTCTAGGCACAGGGGTAGTAAGTAATACATCACTGGGCAAGCCTCAAGTTGCCCAAGGTGAGAAAGACAATGTGACTATCTTTTCTTCAGAAGAGAGAAATAGCTAGCATATGAAAAATAATATCCTTCATAACAATTTTAGCTGTTACCAAATCCCTTCAACTGGACCTACAAACATTTTTCTTCTATTATTTCAATCTTTTACCATGTTCAAAAGTTCTTCAAATCTCTCCATAATTCAAATAACAAAGTAATTATAGTTTAGACAAGACCACCTTTGGTCTCTTCCCTCATTGTCACTTAGCTTGACAGCAACTTTGTCTTCCCTATGGCTGACTATGGGTTTTTGTAATCTTATCAATCCAGACTCCTCACATTCCTGTCAGCTTACTTCTCAATCTTTTTGAATTCTTTAACTTGTATTCATTCTTTGCACCATGTATATGCAAATGTAGAGAGATTTACTGTGTAGTATGTGCTGTGTCATTTGAAAGTCAACATTAGTACTAAAGATAGGAACAAAAAAACTACATTCTCCTCTCTTGGGTCAGATTACCAAGTAGATGGGTTTATCTAGAAAATCATCCTCATTGAAAGCATTGAAACTTTTGAAATTATTGTTATTCAATAAATTATTACACTGTGAAAAGACACAGCCCATGATCATCCTTGTTTAAGTCCCAGAATGTCTGAGACATTTATAATGTATTGTAGAGCTCATACAATTCTGTAAGTAAATTGTTTATTTAACCTGTGAGAATATAATCCTTTCATAAATTAAGAGCCGATCTTATATAATTGACTAGCTTGTAAGGAAAAGGAGTAATTTTTTTCAAGTGTGTGTGTGTGAAATATGTGTACACTTCTCAAAATCAAGTTTGCACAAAATCAATTTTTACAATTCAAATGAGAAACAAGGGGTTTTTTGTTTGTTTGTTTGTTTGTTTGTTTGTTTGTTGTTTTTCTAGACAAGATTTCTCTGTTTTGGTTCGGAGGTTGTCCTGGAACTTGCTCTTGAGTGCTGGGATTAAAAGCATGCACCACCAACACCTACCTGAAACAAGGGTTTTTTCACATGCTTGAAAATTATTTTACTCCCATGAGTCTGTAATATCACTTCTATTTAATGTGTAAGTTAATATGATCTTATGGTCTTTAGCAAAAATGCACAAATGCACACAGACACACACACGCGCACGCGCACACACACACACACACACACACACACACACACACACACACACACACACACGAGAGGGCGTGCATTTAAGAAAAACTACTCCGTGTTTCTATTTGACTGTTCTGTCTAGAAAGCCTTTGCTATTCAGACACATGAAATAGATAAGCAGCATTTTCTATCTGTGATCCTTAACACAACCAATTTAAGATTTTGATGAAGACTGTGTATTGAAGAAACCTCTCTAACAATGAATTAGATGAGAGGGTGAAGAATGGGGGATTTTATTTTTGGCCCATCTGCCTACACTAGGATTTCTCTACTGAGCAGTTTCTTTCTAGAGGCCAACAATTTGAAATGACAGAAATTTATCAGAACAATATCACAAACTGCTTTGTTGTACCCAATCTTATTCACTCTCTTTTATTGTTTTCTGCAGCCATTAATCTCCAATGAGTCACCTATACTCTAAATCCATCCCAAAATATGCTCCTACAGTCCCACATAAAACATAATAACGTCTGACAAAGTCTTAGTGCCTTATGCCTGTGACCATTAGTTCATACCTGATAATTATTTGAACATGTCTTATCTTTCTCAACAAACAGACTCCCTGATTATGTGTTATTATATGTTACATAGAATTTCTTGAGCCTCTTTGGGTAAGATAGAGGTGGTGTCTCTGCAGAGTTATATGAAAGCTATGGACCATATAAATAGGTAGAGCATTAAGAAAGTACACATAAACCAAAAATTAATTCACATTGTTGAGGACACAGGAGCATCATGTTAAAAAATTACAAAATCATTCTTGTCAAGAATGTCTCACCTTGTGCTTGTTTGAATCATGGATGAGCTGAACATTCCTCTGATACTGTCTTCAGGCTCAACTGACTTTTGTTTCTGTTTAATATGGAATTTGTTGCTCAAAATATTTCAGTGGCTTCTGGTTGTACCTGTCTAGACCTTTCTCTTTATTGGCCTTACACATACTGACAGCCAAACTGCCCTGACCCTCGTCCCCTCCACACTGTTTTCCAGATCTCTTGTGATTCCTCAGCAGCCTCCTCATATTCTGAATTTTCCAAGTTTGAAATTTTCAGCTTATATGGGTACTTCCTTGGGCAATATCGTTCAAATTAACCCCTCCCATACTTCTAACAATCACCCATTACTCTGCAAGATCTAATGTAATCTTCCTCCTATGATTTACCAGAATTTACACATCTATTTGATATTTTTCCAGGTTAATTCTGTCTTTGTTTATTAAAAACAGAAGAAGACAACTCACCCCCATATTCATCTCCACAGATGGGTTATATTGTATTTCTTTTTTTTCCAGTGTTTATTATTTTCTCATTCCCCAGAGGCAGAAGTTCATGAAAAAGATATTGAAGCCTATTAGCTTCTTAGCATCACAAAACAAATAAAATACTTTCTTTTTCTTCTATTAGTTTTGCTCGCTGGTATTTTTCCCAGTAGTTTCAGCTGCGATATGATTTTTCTTAAGAGAAACACCTCATGGAAAAATAATTTTATTATAATAGAGGTATTACCATACATAAATACACATATAGCAGTTCATTTTGCCTCATTGTGTTGGATTTTACCTGCAAGAAATTGATATTCACTTATAAAAAGGCCAGAATATCATCTAAGGTTTGCTAGTACCACAAAAGAAGTTCTAAAAAGAAGCAACTTAGGCATACTCAGACTTCACCCCATAATAACCTCGTAGGAAGGTTGTTTAAAACAAGCTCCATTTATTGAATAGCCCATTCTAGGAGGGAAGTTTGTGTGAGCAACATTTGAAACTCTGTGATAGTGATATTATAGTGAGAGTATCATAAACTCTTCCAAATACAGATTTTAGGAAATGTTTAAGACAAGGAGAAAAGCTAGAGCATTGGACAGAGAAAACAGAGGGAATAGAGAATGGTGGAAAAGAAAGGGGAAAGTGATATAAAGAACGAAAGGAAAGGGAAAGAAATTTCTGAATACAAATGTAGAGAAAAGAAAATGGACAGAAGTATTGATCACTACAAGTTATTTTCTGATGTTAATTTGAATATTATTTTTTCAAAATACAAAACATCTCTATTATCTATCAATCCAATCCACCTCTCACAATGAAGTACCAAGAAACAGCCTTCTACCCAGATTGACCAGAAAACACACGCACACACATACACACAGAGACTCACATGCATTAGGGGTTACTAGGGCAGGACAAATGGACCACATCAGGATCTGGATCAGAGAAGGCTAGGGAGGCAGCTCTTTCAGTCTGCGTAATTGGCAAATGTGGAAGGAACACTGTGACCAAGAAACTCAGTTGTTAAATTAGCTTAGATAGTTATAGAGATTAAGGTAACTAAAGTTAAAGAGACACCAATAAGTACATTATGTTTTCAGTGGGGTTGATGACAAAAGAAAATAATTCTGAATAGAGTGAACATATTGTTGTGTAATCTTCATTCTGTGAATTAAAGATGAAGAGTCTCTGCCATATTCTTTCAATTATACCAAGGGAAATTACAATATATAGGACTATCTCAAACATATCCACTTATGCATGCATGTCACAGAAATATGAGAAGTGGGACAAAATACCATCTACGGGACAAGATTTCTATAATCAACACAGTGGGATATCATTTCTCATTAAATCTTTGTATCTTGGTAGAAGTTATATTGCTGTGAAGAGAAACCATAAAAGAGAGTATTTAATTGGGGCTTCCTTACAGTTTGAGAAGCTTAGTCCATTATCATCATAACAGGGAGCACCAGAGCACACAGGCAGACACGGTATTGGAGAAGTAGCTGAGAATTTTCCATCTGGATCTGCAGACATCAGGAAGAGCAAAAAATGTGTCTGATGTGGGATTTTTAAACTTCAAAGCCCTTTTCCGGTGGCAAACTTCCTACACCAAGGCCACATCATCTAATCCTTCTTAACAAAGTCCCTTTGGATGTCAATGAGGAGACTTCTGCACTCTACAGGGCCACTAGTAATGGATTAGTATTTTTCCCTGGTGTAAGAAGGGATTTTGAGAGCCTATCCCAAATGAAGGGATGTACTCTTATGCCTGGACAAATGGGGAATACATGGGGAAGGGCCTAGATCTGGCCCAGCATGATGTGGTGGACTTTGGGGAGCCCCCATTGAGCTCTACCCTGCCTGGGGAGTGGAGGGTGGATAGGGTGGGGGAAGGTTGGGGGGGGAGGAGGGTGGGAGTAATGGGAGGGAGAGGGAGAAGGAAGAAGGGATTGGTATGTGAAAAAAGCTTGTCCTAATTTGAACTAATAAAAAAAAATCAAAAAAAAAAAAGGAAATAAAAAGAAAGTCCCTTTGGAGAGACAGACTGAGGAACATCTGTCAGAGCTAATTTGAAGAATGGTCATTTCAAAGAATGTTCCATGGGTACTGAGAAGAAAGTGTGTGTGGTTTTTTTTTTTTTTCCATTTTTTATTTGAACTAGAAACAAGAATGTTGTTTTACATGTTAATGCCGGTTCCCTCTCCCTCCCCTACTCCCCTACCACCACCACCCCCAGCTAAAATCCTACCTAGCATGCCCTATCTGCTCCCCAGGGAGGGTGAGGCCTTCCATAGTGAGTCTTCAGAGTCTGTCATGTCTTAAGTATTTTGTAGATATTTGTTAGGCCCATTTGGGTTATATTTCTCTTTTTAATTTTTGTTTAGATGATCTGTCCATTGGTGAAAGTGAGGTACTTAGTCTTACTGCAACTTGACATGCCATGGTTTGTTGTAGCCAGAGTTTGTTGTAACCAAAATTGTAGCCATATCATAATACAGAAAAAGAGGCTTCCTTTCAACTTCAAAAATCCCCATAGTTTATCACATTCTGAATCTCAAAGTCTCTTCTCAGACTCATGGCAATGTTGTAACTGTAAACCCCTGTAAAATCAAAATCAAAACAGCAGATCACATACTTCCAACATACAATGACCCAGAATATATATTACTGTTCCTATAGGAAGGAAAGGGAGAATAGTGATGAAATATTGAATGAAAACTAGACAAAAAAACAACAGGGCATTCTCCAAATTCTGTATCTCCATAACTGATGTCAAAGTGCTTTAAAGAACTCCAATTCCTTGCATCTTGGTTAACAACATACTTTTCTCTCTTGGTCTGATGCCACTCTTGGTAAGCAGCTCTTCTTGGCATGTATCTCACAGCTTTGGCATCTCCAACGTCTTGGGGTCTCCAATGAGATACAGGCTTTACCTTAGCAGCTTCACTAAATGACCTCTCTGGGCTTCCATGCAGGGGCACACCTGACACATGCCTAGTCTTGGTGACTTTCTTTAGTCAGAGGGTGAGATCCCAATACCTCATTCTTGTATTCTTCATTCTAAAATCAGAGCCATGTCATGGAAGCTGTTAAATTCTGCTACTGGGGCTGGAACATGGCACTTTAGTTCAATTATATCTGCATCAGCTTTCCATTGTTGATGTTTCTGTAACTCCTTAAGCTTGTCTTTAATTCCTTTCAGAAGTTAGAAGCTTAATTAAGTGAGATCTTGTCCTGGTCCTGGGGCAACACACCCCTCATTCCATGAGCATCAGGCTTTTCTTTAAACTTTTTAAAAATCTCTTTGAGCATTGAAACTTCTGTCCTCTACATTACATTTTCTGGTGTTTCTTTTTACCACAAACTATGAATTTTGTATTTTTGCTTCCTCAGCTTACTCATTTCATCACAGATCTGCATTAAAGTAACCACTAATAACCATGGGACACAGTCAATGCAAGGCTGTCTTGGAATCTTCTCTGCCTAATCCAGTTAAGTCTCAGGCAATTTTGCTGTTGTTGTTGTCGTTTTGTGTTGTGTTGTCTTTTGGAGAAGGAGAGAAAGCAGCCACATTCATTGCAAAATTGTCACAAGAATGGTCTTTATACCAATTGCTAATATTCTGCCACTCTGAAACCTCTTGAGCCAGGCTATCATCATCTATATCTTTCTCAGTACAACTGTCTTCCATAATCTTACTAGTATTATCCATTAGGCCCCTCTTAAAGTGTTCAGCTGTTTTCCTTATCCAAATTCCTAAAGTGCACATTCCAACAACAAGCAGCATGAACATGCCTGTCACAGGAATGCCTTACTTCACTGACACCAACTTCTGTCTTGGTCACTGTTGTATTGTTATGGTGAGATTCTATGACGATGGCAAACTATTGTAAAATGTAGCATTACATTAGGATTTGCTTTCAGTTATAGAGGTTTATTCATTTAGTATCATGGTATAGAGCATGGTGTCACTCAGATAGATATGGTGCTGAAGAAGTAGCAGAGAGTTCCACATCTGGATCTGCAGACATCAGAAAGAATGAGGACACGGCCTGGTGTGGGATTTTGAAACCACAAATCCCTTTTCTGGTGGCACACTTACTCCACAAGGCCACATTTCTTAATCCTTCTTAAGTAGTACGACTACATCATGATTAATCATTCAAATATATGGATGATGCTACGAAGGGAGACATTCTTATTCAAAACACCACAATTGCTAAAGTTAAAAAAAAGTCTGCCCTAAGCTATGCTTACAGAATGGCAAACCCATTCAAAATTTACTTGCATAATTTGTGTTTAATTTTTAAAATTATATTTAGTTATTTTATTTGTGTGTGTGTGTGTGTGTGTGTGTGTGTGAGAGAGAGAGAGAGAGAGAGAGAGAGAGAGAGAGAGAGAGAGAGAGGGAGGGGGAGAGAAAGAGAGAGAACATGTAGTACACACACATATGTGTGCAGTTATACAGGCACAGTAATATGCTCAGAGACCATATGAGCACACTGGGTCCTACTCTATCACTCTTCAATTACTTCTCTAGGGCAAGGTCTTTCACTAATGTGGAGTTCACTTTGTTTTTTTTTTTTCACCTATCTGACCAGATAACAAAACCCATTCATCCTCCTATCTTCATTGCTCCACAGCAACTGTTACAGTTACAGAAAGTGTATGTTTGGCCACATCCAGCTTTTTGCATAATACTTGGGATCAGAACCCTAGTCGTCTTGTTTTCTCAGTAAACACACTTATCCACTGAGGCATGGCTCTAGCTTTTGCAACCTTTTTCAAAGGCAATACTTACATGGAACTAGTGCATTATCAACTCTATCTATCCTCTATGCTTCTATCACTACCACATGTCACAATCCCCATTATTTTCATTATATATGTTATAGCTTTGTTATGTTTTATTGTGTTTGACATTTCCATTTGTGAATCAAACTTGTATATACATAAAAATTACAATTTTAAAAAATTTGCTTGTTTTTCAATATGTGTTTATTTAGATGAAAACTTTATCCTTAGTTTTCCATTAATTATCTTTTTTCTTGATATTCTTGATGTTTTTCTTTTTTATATACTGCAAGTACTTGATGTTAATAAGTGGGAATGAACCTTGCTAGGGTTTTGTTACTGTTTTGGGGGTTCCAGTTCCATTGAATATGGGTTGTCATTGTTCTAAATCTATCTCAATATGTTTTTGGTTTTTTTTGTTATTTTGTTTTTTGTTTTTTTGGTTTTTTCAAGACAGGGTTTCTCTATGTAGCTTTGGAGCCTAACCTGGCACTCACTCTGGAGACCAGGCTGGCCTCGAACTCACAGAGATCCACCTGCCTCTGCCTCCTGAGTGCTGGGAATAAAGGTGTGTGCAACCAACACCCAGTCCTCAATATATGTTTTATGTTTGTTTTTAAATTGTCTCGGCTGCATCCCCTTCTGTCAGGCAGTTGAATTACATGTTATTCTACTTGATTTCAATCCCACTGATATTACTATCATTTTTAAAGATACTTTGCTTCTTAGGTTTCACTGACAAGTATGCACTGCTGTGTTTTAGTTACAACCTATGTGTTTATAAACTTAGATGCTGTAGTGTCATCTCTAAATATTCAAAGTGATTTTGTTCTTTCCATTGACTTGATTTTTTTAGGAGACAGATAAAATGATTATTTTTTAAATATCTCTGTCTGCTAATTCTAACGTCTATATCAGTTCTGATATGGTTTGAAGGTACTACCTTTTCTGGTACCTCAGGAGTATTTCCAGCTTCCGTATACATCTTATAAGTTTTGGAGGATGTTATCTCAAAGGATCCTGGATAATATTATATTTACATAAATAATCCTAAAATATTCTGAAATGCCATTGAGCTTCTTGCTTTTATATTTTAAGAGCCATTGGGAGAGAGTCTAATCACAATAACCTGCTCTTAATTAAGTAGGTGAGTCCCTGATAAACCATGGACATTGATTTTCTTCAGCTGTGTTATTTGAAACACACAATACTCTTGCATATTATGTGTTCTGGTTTCCATTATCAGTTTGTGTGTTTCCTTCTCAGTTCTCTGGTTGTTTCTTTGCATGTGCCCCCATCAGCACTCCCTGGATTCTCATTTAGTGCTAGAGCTCAGAACATCCATTGCATTGTTTCTAGAAAATTCTTATCTCTCACATGAATTGCAGTTTCAAGACAGTGAGTGACCTGTGGCAAATGAGGACCTCACCTCATTTGAGTCTCTTATTCTCTTTCATTACCTAATGCTTAGTATTTTCAAACTTTATTTTCTAACATAGAATCTCTATAGCTGTTTCATAAAAGAGTAAATCATGTCTTTCCTCTTATGTCTCAGAAGAAAATAAATGTTCATTTACCAATGTCAACATAGAGTTGTAGAGGAGTAAGGAAATGACAATATGTTCAACAAATCATATTGCACTAATTTATATTTTCTCATGCTTTTGCCATATAAACAAGTTAAATCTAGATTTATTGTAGATCTAAAATAATCAAAGAAGAAACAACAAAGTTTACAAAATATAACAGGAGAGAAAAATAGTTTTAAACTTGCAGCAAGTTAACTGTTTTCAATGTTCCAAATAAATGTCAAACAATAAAATAAAATAGTGGCATTTCAACTACTTTGAGATTAGAGTATTTTTCTTATAACATTCTTTCAATTTTTACTGTTCTTTTAAAACTTCATACAGGTGTACTATGTATCTTAATCATACCCCTTTCTCCCTTTCATTAGCCTATTAAATCCAATTAGTATTTCTCTTAGTCACGTGGATCTGGGGTCATTCACTAGGACATGGACAACCCACAAGTAGCCACGCCCACAAAACAGAAAAGTGACTTGTTCCCACCACCCCTGCACTCATCAATTGCCAATGGTTTCTTAGTTAGGAATTAGTGTCTTAGGAGAAACTCCCCACTTCATGCTTAATAGTTTTATTGGCTTGATCTTCTAAAGATTATCACAGATGCTGTGAGTTCACATTTTGGACAGCCTAGAATTACAAGGGAATGGAGTTTTAGTGAGTAATTATCTATACCTGGTTGGCTTGTGATCTTGTCTGTGGGAGATTGTCCTGATGTTAATTGAGATGAGTAGATTCACCTACATGTGGGTATCATTATTTCATTGGCTCTGTCCTAAACTTTGTAAAAGAAGAGAAAACCTATTGAGCTCAAGTACAATGCAGCAGGAAGGCTGTGTTTATTTTTCTCTTGACTAGGAATATCCAGGCTCCTACCTTGACTTCCACAAATTTGTAATGGTATGAAGAAAAGAAATTCCCTCTCTCTTAATTGTATATTTATTTATTTATTTGTTTCTTCATTTATTTATTTATTCAACACTTAATGACTTTGTATTTTTCACTGTAAATGGAGTTCTTAATTGGTATAGATAAGAAAAAGCTGGAATCATGTATACATGGAAATGCAGAGATTTCAGAGAGAAGGAGCAAGCCACAGCACACCTTACCTCCTCAATGTCTCAGCAGAAATGAGAGTGATATCCTGTTTCTACCCAGTTACCTCACTTCCTATCTGTTTGTACAGATCTCTAGACCTCTATGGTTAGTTAGTGGCAAGCTCCATTCTCTGACCCTTAGATAGGCTTTATTTGTACAAGCAAGTTATCACCACATTTCACAATAACAGAAATGAAAACATAACAGAAATATGTAGTGAGGAAGCAGGCTTGTTGCTCTGATAAACTAGACCATGTTGAATTTGGGGGGGGCAAGGGATGGGGAAGAATGTAGAGAATACAGACCTTTCAGCTGGAAAAGCCATTGGTTGCTGTTGATGAGCTTAATAGGCCAATCTAGTAGAAGCTTGGAAATAAAAAATGCTAAGAGTAACATGGAGAGTTTGGGTCCCAGTCATGTTTCAGAGGACAAAAGATCTTTTGTATCAATTTGGGTTTTTATTGCTGTGAAGAGGCACCATTACTACTGTAACTATTATAAAGAAAACATTGAGGTGGCTCACTTATAGTTTCAGGGGTTCATTCCATCATCATCATCATCATCATCATCATCATCATCATCATCATCATTACAGGGAACATGGTGGTATGCAAGAAGATGTGGTGCTATAGTAGCTGAGAGACATATATCTTTCAGGCAACAGGAAGTCTACTGTCACACTGAGGGATGCTTGAGCAAAAGAGACTTCAAAGCCCACCCTCACAGTGGCATGCTTTCTCCAAATATGTCACACCTCCTAATAGTTCACTTCCTTTTGGGGACAATTTTCTTTCAAACCACCATATTCCACTCACTGGCCCTAAAACACTTATAGCCATATCATAATAAAAAAAAATGCATTCAGACAACTTCAGAAGTCCCCAAAGTCTATAACAATCTCAAACTTGCTTCAAAGTCCTAAGTTTCTACTTAGAAACATGGCAATTTCTTAACTGTAATCCCCCTGTATAAATCAAAATGAAAAAGTAGATCACATACTTCCAATATATAATGGTACAGGATACATACATCACCAATTCAAAATGCAGGGATGGGAGCATAGTGAAGAAATACTGGGCCAAATAAAACTGAAAACCAATGGGCAAACTCCAAATTGTGTAGCTCCATGTCTGAAGTCAAAACACTCTTCGGATCTCCAACTCTCTTCAGACTTGTAGACTACAACACACTTGTTACTCTTGGGCTGCTTCCTCTCTCTCTTTGCAGCTCTCCTTGGCATGAGTCCCATGATTCTGGAATCGATCACATCTTGGGTTCTCCAAGATAATTCAGGATTCAACTTCACAGCTTCATTCAATGCTCTCTCTCTAATAGTCCTCCATTCTGGGATACCACTGATATATGCCTTGCCACAGCAGCCTTCTTTAGGTGTGGAGGCAAATTTCATAACCTATTTCAACTATTCTTAACTCTAAAGCTAGCACCACATGGCTGAATCTGCCAAGGTCTGATGCTTTGAGGGGCTGGAACGTGGCCCCCTCAATCAATTACAACTTCAACACCTTTCTGTCCTTCACTGCCTAAGGTTGGCTTTCCTGAAACTTGCATATTCCAGGTTGGCTTCAAACCATTAGTTCCACCAGTCTCTGTCTTCCCAGTGTTTTGATTAATGGTATGCCCCACTACACCTGTTTCTAAGTTTTTCTTTATTCCTTTTCACAAGTAAGTTTAGCTAGGTGGGATCTTTCTCTGATGTTACCACTCCCTTTATTCCATTTCTTAATCCATTTATCTTCTTGAAAAGAGAATTTAGATCTATTCCACTTCCTGGTGCTCCTTTTCTCTTTTAATTTTTCATTTTGTAATTTACCCTGCTCAGGCTGTTCCTTTTCATTATACATATTTATTAGAGTTACCATTAAAAACCACATGACAAAGTCTATACTAGGCTGTTTTGACATTTCTTAATTCAAAATTCTTCACTTTAGCCTCAGTCAGACTCTTTGGACAAGGATAAAGGAAGCTACTTTCTTCAACAAAATATCACAAGCCTGATCTCTAGGCAACTTAATGATATTCTTCTCTGAAACCTCTTGAGCAAGCCCCCTCACAGTTCTTGAAATCCATCAAACCACATTCAGCACCAATATCTTCCATGCTCTTCCTAGTGTGGCTCTTTTAGCAGTTCTTAAATAGTACAACCCCTTCCTGGACTTCTATGTTTAATTAGATAAATGAGAATCAAAAACATATTTAAAAATATTTGTATTTACTTGGGTGAGAATTACATAAATGTATACAGTGTGTTTTGTGTATTTGATCATATTTTTGCCATTTCCCTACTCCAACTCTCCCTAGACTCATGCCAACACATTCCGTTCCAATTTCATGTTATTATTTGAAGTCAAAATATTTTTATTAATTTTTTGAGAATTTTGTAATATGTGTGATATATTTTAATTATACTCACCTTCACTACTATTTCTCTCAGATTTACAACACATGTCCACACCACTCTTAGTCTCATGTAATTTAAAAAAAAAAAAAAACGAGTGTTAGTTTGCATTGCACACATACACATGAATATGGTACAACATGGTAGAGCATTCTCCACCAACAGACACCACATCTTTACAGGAAACTATCTTTCCCATCAGCTCTGCACTATTAATAGTTCTTCAAGTACATTTGAGATAAAATACATGGTTTTCTACTAAGCAATTTTGAGCAAATATTAGCATATATATATTGAGCTGGTTTCTGACAAGAGATAAGTGTGAATGGCGTGTAACAATTCTGAATAAGAAAGCATGTAAACAGTAAAAAAAATTAATTAATTATGGAAAGAGAAAATGTTTCACCTTGAAAATGGTGGTTGCAATTTTACAGGCTTAGTAGAACTGGATTTTTAAATGGTGAATTATTATGATAAGGGATTTTATAAATAAACACTGTATTGCTTTTTGCTTTTACATGCAATCTTGCTATTTAGCCCAGGCTAGCTTTAAGTCATGACAGCTAACCATCCACTATCAGCTTCCCACCTTCTGGCATTATAGACATATTTTATGATTCACTGGTATAATTTATTGACAAGCAGAAAGGAACAAGGAATTCAGGAAATTAAAGCTAGAATTGATAAGTAATAATCTAGAATTGCAAACCTCAAGCATTAGATTGGGAGTGGCAAAAAGGAATATATATTTAATTAAAGCATAGGGATAGGGTAAAAATATACCTGAGATTAATCCATCAAATATTGTGGAC
The DNA here is from genome assembly GCF_003668045.3 of Cricetulus griseus. NCBI lineage: Eukaryota > Metazoa > Chordata > Mammalia > Rodentia > Cricetidae > Cricetulus > Cricetulus griseus. Next base: position 68,036,335 of record NC_048601.1, read on the forward strand.
TGAATGACAGCTTCATATTTAGCATTATCAAAGTGTGATCATTGACATAAATGTGTCCTCATCAGTTCAGTTTAGGAATAACTGGTCCTTAAGAATTACTTCAGAGAGCTTAAATTTATAACACAAAAGAAACCTATAAATAATACAAAACCAGAGAATTTTAAGGCATTTCTGGCTAAATCCAATTGAGAAGTGGAAATAAACAGTGCTTGGAGACTTGAGAGGAGCATTAATACAATGGGCTGGAGTGGCCAGTGGAGATACCTTCAATAAGGAGATAGTCCATCATTCTTTTAAATGGTACTTAACTTAGGCCCTTGAGTACATGCAAAAGAAGATACCAATAATGAGCCAAGTTGCTATAGAAGAATTGCCTAGAGGAATAGAGATTGTAATCTGGAAGATGCCAGTGAAGAAGATGATGCAAGGTCTCTCCTACATTCTTATCCTATGTTTTCCCACAGTATAGACTTTTAGGGTCTGCTCTCTCCTGTTGAACTTAATCCTGTCATGTTAAGTGTTCAGTAACTTCTATGTGAGTGTATGTAGCCCATTTCCCTACTAAAGTTGCAAATTTTAGAATAGACAGACACAGTACTTTATGTTTCAAAGTTTTGGCTATTAAAAGGCCAAGATCTGGAATTGGGGCAATCTATGTTAAAATCATGATTTTCTACATTCCTAAATAAATTATATGGGAGGTCATTCCATTCTTCTAAGTTTTAGTAACTTGTTTAACCACTATAAAAAAGAATGTGGGGAAGTACCATCTTTCTCCTATATGTTGACTTTTGTATTAACAGCTTTACTTATCTCATGTTGGGTTTGAGGGTTAAATTAATGGCTGATGAACATTTTCTATGAGTTAAGGAAAATTTAATGAATTTTAATGCCATGTTTCACAAATACGTAAGTTCCTTTGCATACATGAAATCATGTTTCAGTTTGTATTATCTGCAAAGATAGAAAAACTAATAAAAAGAATGTAGCTGCTCAACTGTAGAGAAATTGTTCTATTAAGTGTGGTTTAATTACTTAATGTAGTCATATAATGATTATAATTATAATTAAATTATATTATTATTAATATATAATTATGCAGTCATTAAAAATCACATATTCATAGGCTATATAACAACAAAGTCAAGAGCTCAAATTATTGAGTCAAGAGAATAAGCTAGAGTACAAAATTCTTTAACGTGTTATTTTAATGTTTTTTAAAACCTAGAATGTAAAAACATGTTCAGACGCTATCCAAACAATAATTTTGTTTGCAATGTTAATACTTTTAATATTTTATTTTTTGTATTAAAAATTGGTTCCATGATACATTCCCACCCAAAACATCTACCTAAAATGCAGTATTATTTTTGCATGTAACATTGAATTAAGTGTATTAGAAACTCAGTCCTCTGCATCTTCAGCCTAGTTTGTCAAACTTGCTCATCACTTTCATTTTTCATTGGCATGTAGTCAATTAGTGGTAGAGTATACTTTAAGTTGCATATATTGTTGCTATCTTGATATGAATAATAAAAGAATACATTCACTTAAGCAAAGAACACTGCATACCTGTGAAGTCTGCAGAGAACCATGTACCTATTTGAAATGCAGGAATAGAAGGGGTGTAAACTTCTTTCTTTGATCTACTCTTTCAACTCACTAATTAGAATTCTTGCTGACATATGTTCTCATTGAGGACTACATGTTCATTGTCAATATTCCCACAATAGGTGGTTGCAAGAAGCTTTTCCTTTGCCACTCCAGTGTCAGAAGCAAGTGAATACTGCCTTCTGTATAATTTCCAGGTGTGTGTGATAAAAAGTCAAAATTAGCCAACCAAATATAGGATAATTACAGAAATTTAGAAAATAGCATCCTATAAGGGAGATGAGTCAAAGATACGTTAATTAAATAGTGGTTCTGTTTTCATTTATATTCAAAAATTTCTGTATTATATTTAAAATTCATGGATAAGGATTAAAATATGCATTTGATATAAGAAATTAAAAGTGAGAAAAATTATTTTGGTTATTTCTTTTTTCCATTTGTCAAGCAGAAGCTAGTATGGTACAGAAAGTTTAAGTATTGATAGTTATACTATGGCTTTTATGAATAAGCACTAGAGTCTCTATAATACATTCATTTCTTCCCTTGCATATGTTAGTATTTCCTTATCTTGTAACCATGCTTCATAAATAATCATTAGGATGTTTTTTGAATATTTTTCTAAAATCATAGAATTATCCTAAGTCACAAAATAAATCCCAGGTATGACTCATTTCCTGCAAGGCTGGTGATGTCTATGAATGGTCAGTGAAGGAGAAAAGACTAAATCGTTAAGAAACATGAGGCTAGGAAATGTTTTTAGTGTAAATGTCCTTAGAATTTTAACTGACATATACCTTGAAGTCCTACAAGAATGTTATGACAAGCAAATATTGTATATGATTGACCACTTCTGTACAGATTACCAATTTTATACTTGTTTTAATTTTGAAATAATATTGTATTTTCATTTGAAGTTTTAAAAATATTACATTATCTATCCATCTTATTATTTATTTTTGTGTATGTATATGTGTATATTTGCCTGCAAACCATGGCACACGTGTGAAGGTCAAAAGATAACTTGGAGGACTTTGGTCCTCTCTACACCATATGGCTTTCTAAGACCAGCCTCTGATCATCAAATTTGGTAACAAAGTGACTGTAGCCTCTAGGCTGTTTTACCAGATCTTATTGGAGATTGTGTGTGTGTGTGTGTGTGTGTGTGTGTGTGTGTGTGTGCACATGCATGTGTGCGTGCATGTGTGTGTGTGCGTTTGTCATTGTGTTATAGGGTAATGTGTATAATGTGTGTGTGCCAGTGTTTGAATGTGTGCAGTAGTTTACGTAGGCCCTAAAGTGGCTTCTGGTGTCTTCAATAATAGCTCTTCAATATATTTTTTGATACTGGCTCTCACTGACCTCTTAGATTTCCTAAGGGATGGCCAGCAAGCCCTTAGGAACCCCATCTTCGTGTCTCTGCCCCAGCTCTGCAACTACAGCCATGAGCTCCCAGCCCTTCCTTTTATATAGGTGCCAGAGATATGCTCTCAGGTCCTCATGACTGTACAGGATGTTCTTCACTCAGTGACTGACCTCTCCAGCTTTACATGTAACTTTTCACAAATATAAACATCTGTCTACCAACTAGCAAAATGAAAATTAAGTTACAAATATTCCTTTCCAATTAAGAATTTTATGACTTTTGAGATCAAATCCAACCATACATTCACATATATCTTAAGCAAGTATTTATTTTTGTCACATGCACAAGTTTAAGTTTTTCTAGAATAAATTCCAAGTAGTCATTACACAGTGTGTACCTTTTCTTTAATCAGTCTTTATTTACTCTCAGTGATGTTTTACTCTTCCATCCAATTTTATATTTGTTAGCGTTTACCATGATATGTTTCTCTTACCACCTGCTGACAGGCATTTGGTTTTCTTCCAGTCATGTAGTTGCTGTGTATATATTGGAACAACTTATACGAATATATACTCCAATTTTTTCTTAAGAAAATATCTGAAATTATCACCTAGGGCCACACAGCAAATTTACTAATAAAAATTTCAAATACTTTTCCAAAGTAGTTATACGTTTTCATGTGTCTACCAGGAAGTTTAACTCCATGTTCTCTATCTCCCTCTCTCCCTCTCTCTTCCTTCTTACTCCCCCTTCCCTCATTATTATTATTGCTACCTAAGGTCTCTATGTGTGATGATACCTAACTGACATTTTTAACTTGCAACTACATAATAAACAATAAAACCATCTTTACATAGTTTTGTGAACATTTATTCATAGTTTTTCAAAGATTTGTCAAATGTTTTGCTCATTACTCTGCATGTTTGGAATCAGGTTGGATGTTTTAGAAATGAATTTGAATTGTCTTTAGTATATGCTGTTATCTCTTTGTTTTGGTTTATTTAATTTTCTTTATTTTTCCTCATTTTCTAATTTAAAATTTCATTTATTTATGTAAGAGAAAGGTTGGGGAAAGCTGCCTGTGGAGGTCAGAAAAGGGTAACAGACCTCCTAGATATGGGGTTACAGGCAGTTGTGAGCTCTTCAACACCATCATGAGTGCTGGGATCTGAACTGTGTCCTCTGGAAGGGCACCATACTCTTAATTTGGCTCTATTTTGTTTTAATAGTTCAGTGCATAAGTCCTGAATATACCACTTTAAAATTGGTGATTTTTAAATGTTGCTGTTACATATAAATGCAATTTATATTTTCATATTGACTTTGCCAAATGCCAATCTGGTGTAATAATATACTGGTTTTATATACCTTTCTTCAAATTTCTAGGTACATAATCGTGGTGGTTTGAATGAGAAATGATTCCCATAGGCTCATGTATTTTAGCAATGGGTTCCAAGTTATGGAGTCCTTTGGGGGAGGTTATTGAACATTTAGGGGTGAGGCCTTGATAGAGGTAGTATATAGCTGGGGGTGGGCCTTGAGTTCCTGCCACTCCTACTTCCTGCTTGTTTTGTCTGTTTGGTGTTTGTGTTTGAAGTTGCTATCTCTCAGTTTCCTGCTCTGTTTGGAGCCATGCCTCCCCTGCCATTATGGACTCTCTGGACCTAAAACTCCACAGTAAACTCCTCCTTCTCTTAGTTGCTTTTGGTCACAGCAACAGAAAAATAGCCAATATGATAATTAAAACGAATGTGAATTAATTCATTTCTTTTCGTCTTTGTTGCGGTTTTGATTCCAATTTTTTTTTCTGAAATTCACAGCTCACCCTCCATTGAAATGCTTAACAGAAATGGAAACTGGAAACACCCTGGCTTTGATTTCACCTTGGAAAGCATTCATTGTATATGCTTTGCTATTGTTTACTCATTGCCAATATTTGTAATACTAGCTCTTAGTTTCTACATGTACTATGCTGGAGGATGAGAGATTTCCTTTCAATAGCTAATTTACTGAGAAGACATATGGTGGAGTTTTGTAAAAGCACAATAATGGCTGACTTTATGAAATCCTCTTTTGCGATCTAATGAGCTACCATGTTTATACTTTTTTGTTAATATCATGAATAATATTGTTTTCTAAATGTTAAGTCAACTTTGATTCTGTGGATAATCTGTTTGATCAAGCAGTATTGCCCTTTTAATATATTGCTGGATTTAGTTTGCTAATGTTCTTAAAGGATTGTTACATTTGTGTTTAGAAAAGATATTACCTTCAATATTCCCATGAAATATCTTTGTTCAGTGTTAGCTTTAAGGTAATATTGATCTCCTTCATAATTATAGTGTAGAAAAGATTCTATTTTTTAAATGAATTTCCATAGTCTTATATGATTCCTTTATTAGATTCTTAGGGAAGTTGACCAGTGAAGTCAGTTGGTTAGGATTTTACAGAAATACCTGTTTTATTTGTTTGAAGTTGTTTTCTTTTATAAACATTTTGTTCTAATAGGCATAGCAAATGTCAGTAAAGAGGAAACTGGATAAATGTAGCAATTTTATACAGTCCCAAACTCTTAATTGCAATGAAATTAACTGTATCAGCATATTCTTCATACCCATATCTCAAGCCCAAGTGACACCCTGGTCTATGGCCAACACTAACCTGAGTTTTTTTTTTTTACTGTGTGCCAGCTTATTTTGCATCATAATTAAACCATTTGACATATTTGCTTCACTATTATTATTAATGTAATGATTTGAGGATTCACTTAAATTGTTGCATGTATCTTAATTTACTTATTTATATTTTGAAAAATATTACAATAATGTTTTGTTAGGGGCCATGTGAAAGGGTACCAAAGCTTTGTGGGAGTGAAAAATTTACCAGAATTACGTCACAAATCAAAATCTCCCTTCCCTTGAGAGATTCATTAAATCAAGACACAATGATGGCTCTCTCCTAGGGGGAACCAGATACAGGAGCGACTCAAGGAGGATTGTAGTTTATATAAAGTGAACAGAAGCATACACACCCATGGAGGTGGAAAAGCAGAGCAGTTGTGGTTGAGTGAGTCATGGGACATGACACTCAAGTTTCAGAGTTAAGCAAAGGTCTGGACATTAGCAAGTCTCCATTTTGCCAGCACCACATGTTTTGAAGAATACCAGACCTTCCTTATGAAAGCATGCTTGTTTGGCTCCAGGGTCTCTGATCACTGGGGTTGGGGCATGATGATGTTCCACTTACAGAAATTCTCATAGCTGACAGAAACTTGGGAAACTAAATGACATTCAAATATCCCTTACTGTACCAGCACTGTAGGCTGAACTGCTGACTAAATAAGACAATCCAAATAGTTTAGAACTTTTAGTGCAAAAAGAAAATTTCTAGTACATAAGCCAACCAAAATATACTATTAGGGATTGGGTTGTGACTCGGTGGTAGATCTTAGTTATATGTGTATGATTCTGTACAGAAAAGGAAAAATATTGCTCTTTTGGAAATTCATATGGTCAGTCACACAAACAGCCTGTGAAACTCAGTGGGTCACAGAATAAAATGAAATACAGGAAAGTGGGAAAGGACCTTTTAGGAGTGATATATCATATATATGATCTTTATATATACATAAGATAGATATAATAAAAGGACAAATTTAATGTTATTAAAATATGTATGTTCCTTAGTCTAATGCTAGCTACACAGATGAAGAAAATAGAGATTTTTAAAAAATATAAATAATCAGGACCTCAAGAGATGACTCAGATACTAAGAACACTAGCCGCTCTTGCATAAGACCTCAGTTTGGATCCTAGATACTCCATTGGGAGGTTCATATCTACCTGTAACTCCTGCTTCAGGGAATATAATTCCTTCTCTGGATTATGTAAGTACTCACACTCATGTGCATCTATACACATTCAGACACATAACATGATTAAAACATAAGAGATCAGTGTTTTGCTAAATCAATAGCCATATTTCTAGAAAATTAATATTTTTGAAATATTGACTATATTCATTTCACCTTTAAAAGCTGTCTTTAAAATAATTGGTACCGAAAAGCTGTCTTGCTAATTTTTCAAAATTTGTTTTGCTTTAGAAGTTATAATTAACTTATGATTTATAATTGATTCATTCAACTAACTTTTATTACATACCAACAACTTGAGAAGCAACAGCTATCGACACATATAAACCCACACCTTTATTGGAACTATGAAACTAGCTACATATCTTCACTGAATCTTGCCAGAATAACTTTGGTTTCTATCCTAAAACCATATCATATACTTTAAAATAAAAACCAAAGCAAATAGTAATGTCAGGAAAATTAGTCTCAGACAGCAGTCCACATGTGACTAAGGACTGTACTTATACTTCCTTACAATTAGATATTAGTATATAATATTAACATTTTCTGTGGGTAAAATAATACTAATCATAAAAGTCTGTTTATTGAGTTATTGATGAGAACTTTGGTTATTTTCATTTGATGTTGAATGTGAATAAGATATTTTGAGGGATATGTCCTCATTTCTCTTGAATAAGTGATTAGGTGTTGACCTGGCATGTATCTGTACATATGTTTAATTTTGTAGAGATCTATGAAATATATAAGGGTGTAAAAGGCACATCTACTTCAAATGCTGGGTGCCCATTGTTAGCCTTGGTTGCATTATTTTAATTGTGGTATCTCTTATGGATATGAAAACTATCTCATAATTTCTACTTGAATAGGACAAAGGCTGTGCATTTTTCCATGTGCTTATTTTCCCCTTTGTGAAGTGCTTGTTTAGACATTCTTCCCTTTCTAATAGTCATCTAATTTTTCATTCAATTATATTTTTGTATCCCAGAAATAAAATCTGTTGCAAAATAATATGTAATAGAAAGGTTTTTTTCTCTCATTTGGTGGCTTGAATTTGAGGGTTTTGTTTTGTTCTGTTTTATTTTCTTTGGCTCTTATCGTTCTTCTTCACTTTGGGTGAATTTTCCCCCATTTTAAAGTTTACTCATTCCTTTATCCTCCTAAATTCATTGAGTAAATTTTATTGTAAATGCAATAAAATCTTTCAGTTGCAATATTTTGTTTTCTAATATGTACTGTTTTGATTTGAAATTAACCAAAAGTACATTTATCATAAAATTATTTTATACCATGATGAGGATGGTTTTATACTCTGCCAAGAATTAGCATGGTTTCATTAGCATCTCGATCTTTCTCTGAAAATAGTCACATAGTCCTAGCTATTCATGTAACATATATTTTGGCACATTTACACTTCATCTATCATGCAGTTACATTGTACATCATCTGGGTTCTGTTATATTTCTCTGAGAATTGTCAGTGCTTGTTTTAACAGGCAGTTCATTTGATTTGACAGAAATTCTAATTCTCATGCTGTTGGTGTAGAGCATCTGGAATACAATTCAGTTCTTGATGCTGCTTTCCAGATGCTTTATTATGTTCTAGGCAACTATGATTCAGAAGTACACTAAGAATTTGTACTAAGTTTATACTCAGGTATAGGAGTCATCTTGTCTTAATGCTCTCTTTGCCAGTGTTTCCTTATACATCCTGCTTCAGTCAGAGTCTTTCCATCAGAGCAATGGCGGGCTGGCATTCTATGGTTGTTCTAAGAGCCTAACTTGGAAGCTGTCAGTTTCTGTTCATTCTCCAGATGCTGTTCTTCTGAGAGGCAACATCAGAGTTTATAGAAAAAATTGTGAGGAGCATTGACTCATTAGCAATTTGTACCTCTATACTACTACAGAAGTTTCAAGTAAGTTGCATCTTATTTAATTTTTGAAAGGCTACACTGATTTCCTTTTCATCTTGAAATTATTTGGTAGTTTGTTTTTCAATGAATTTTATCTAAACTGATTCTCAAAATCTTGTTTAAAATACACTCTTGTCTATTCTGCTTTGTAGGTGTGGTTTTCAACTTGGGGTGATTTTGCCCCAAGAGATGTTGGCAATTTCTATAGGCAAATTTTAATTGTCAAGACTATGGGTTGCTACTGGCATCTAGTGGGTAGAAATCATGGATGCTGTAAAGCCTTTTCAGATGCCTGACATGCAGGTATCATGAGCCAATGTAACATTCACTCACTAATTCCAGACACTGATTTGTTCCTTTTATTTCTTATTAGTCAATATGTCTAAAGACTCTTTAATGACATTGCTCCTTTGAAAGAAGCAACTATTAGCTACATTCATTTTATCATGTTTCTTTTCATTTTATTCATTGTTTTAGTTTGCTTGCTTGTTTTATTTCAGTTTCTTTGGGTAAGATATATTCTTCTCTATCTATGGTAAAAGCTTAGAAAATTATTTTTTGAGGTATCTTTTTCTAACATTAACAGAGTCATACATGTGTCTTTACGTATGCTGTAGCTGCTGCACCCATTTTTTCATGCAATGCAAAAAGGTGCAAAATTCCTTGTGATTATTTTTTTGCCCATGGAATAAGAATTTTGTTTTTACATTTCAGGTAGTTTTTATTTTCTAGAAATTCTTTTGATGCCTAAATGTTAATATAATCTTCTGTGATTAGATGTCACAAAGCTTTTTAGCATTTTCTATATGTGACCTGCTCTGACCGGGATAAATATATATAATGACAGGCCTAGAAGTATATGAAATAGTTATATGATAAAATGTATTTTAGAAGAAAATTTTAATATATACAATATTTACCATATATTAAGGTAATGAAAACAAATTTCCATACTAATAATGTTCATATTTAAGAAACATATTAAATTAAGTCTTGGCTGAATATTTGACTCTAAAGTACATAAAACATTGTCAACTTTTTTTTAGTGTTGACTGATTTTTCTTTATTTTATAATTGCCATTACTGGGAGTACTTCACATAAATACATAGAACAAAATGGCCACTTAATAAATGATTGAGACATTCTGTACTAAGCCCTAGCTAAAATTCATTTAATGATCACCTCTGAAATGTATATGAACAACTTACATAGAAAATGTTCATAAATAAGATTATAACAATATAACTCTAAGTGTATTAATTTAGAACTGTATGATCAGGAATTATAGGAAAATATTAAATATTGTTTTTGCATAATTAAAAATTATCATTCTCTAAGAGCAGAATATTTTTTGTGTAACAAAAAGTACTGCAATCCATAACCGACCATCATCCTGAATCTGAGCCAAATTGCTTTAGGTAGTAGCTGTTGGCTTGTGTGATGTAATATCACACTGTGCATTCTTCAGAGTCAAGGCTGTGGTGAAATCATGGGATACAACATGGGAGAGCACTGTCAGAAACACCCCAGATTTTTATCCATTGAATTTAAATTAAATTCTATCCATTTAATTTACATTAAATTTAAATTCTGTTGGTTCCACATTTACAGTTGACAAATTCAGTTGTCCCTCAGATTCAGTTACAGTACAAGATGTGTGCTGGGATATATGTGTTGTGGTATGTCTCTGATTATAATAATGACAATTCCACCTGTGAATTGGGCCCTAATCTGTGTATTAAAAGCAATCATATTCTACTATTGGGTAGGTGGAATGCTTCTCCATTGTGGATCAAGTCAGTAAGAATAATATTGCTGTGCTTTTGTAAACCTGGATGAATTCTTACATCTTGTCTCTTTGGTACTAGCAATCATTTGTTTTAAACAGCAGCTATAAATAGAATCTTCAGCATCTCAACTTTTCTACTTACAATTCTGATTGTTTAGCTGCATGTACCTCTAAGTTTTGACATTGTATAATGAGGTTGTCAGACACATTTTGTCTTCTTGTATCCTTAATCCTTTTAATTCAGTTATGTTCCTGGTTCTGAGATTTTTCTAACATTAAAACAATTTTCATACTCTTCCACCTCTATGTTGGCAAGATTGAGCTCAGAGTTATTCATTTGTATGCAACTGCTCAAAAACTGAACATCACCTGCTGCCCTCCTCATTTTTTAAATTTTGCATTGGATATACTTTTTCATTCTTTTATATTTGACATTCTTTGGTCTCGAACTTGGAATAAATATATTAAGGGTAGAGTAAGGTTGACTTTTAAATGTTATGCAATGTGAGAGTCTATTCCTGATATGTTGACTTTTTGTGCATAGTTGAACACAATTTTCAGTCATGTGTGTAAAAATTTTTCTGTTTGTGGTTCTAAATAAGTGTTCATATTTTTTCCATTTCTTTTATGCCTTTTTTGATTGTTTTTAAAATTCTCATTTATCTTGACCCAAGTAATTTCTTTTTTATTTATTTACTTATTTTTTGTATTTATCTTAGTCTCTTTTCCTGTTACTATGATAAAATATTGTGACAAACCAAAAACGTACAGTGCATAATGGTGCAAAAATCAAAGCTGCAAGTCCTTGAAGCAGAGAGTCACATTATGTGCATAGCTAGAAGAGGGCAGTAAATGCATGTAAACTTGGTCACCTTGCTTTCTTCATTTAATGCAACCAAGTATTGCCCCCATATAAGAAACAGTCCCTTCCACAGTTAAGATCTTCCCACATCTATTAATGTAATTAGGACAATAAGAAGCAGACATAGCATACTAGAGGTGAACTATCATCCCCACAATCTGTCACCGGAGTACCTAGAGGCCTGCCTCCTACATATCTAGTTGACAATTAGTACTAACCATCACAATGATGCTTTACAAGGGGGGAGGTTGTTTGGATCTGTTTTCTGACACCAGGTTGTACTGTTTCAATCAGTCTCCCCAGCCCTGTTTGTAATGAGATGACAGTTGTTCCACAATGCCTAGCAAGTAAAGTTTTCTGATTTGATTATAATTACTCATGATTTATTATTGATGTTTATGTAGTAGCTACCCAGTTTCTTATATTCTTGAGACTTAGCATGATATAGTCTGTTAATACCTAATGGTATTATACCATTTTACATATGATAGACATCATAATAATGTGTTCTAACCCCTAACTCCCAGCCATTTTAATTAACTTAGTTGTTTGCAGTAGAGGCAGAATTTCCCTTAGAAATTAAATCTCCATGAACAGAGGTGAATGCTTTCCTATCACTTTTATGTTCACCCATATTTATAAATATGAATTCTTTTTTACTTAATTTTTAATTTATTTTTTGTTCCAGTATTTCAGAACCCACCATTTTGTACTCTTAAATTCAATTAAATAAAGATGTGATCATTATAGCTAGTGGCAATATGTTCATTTCTTTGCTTCTAATAAAAATAAATGAATTTTGTAGAATACTTGAAAAATATACTACACATTATTAACATCTGTTTTCATTTAAAAAGATTACACTGATAAAAGACCAACCTCCAAGATATTGTGTGTATAACATCACATCATATTGACAGATGGCTTCACAGGCACTGATCAAGTAACTGTGGAACCACTGTATCCACAGTATGTTATGGAAATAATGTTTTCATGGCACAGACAGTTTGAAAATGTGAACTTGACAGATGAATTTCTGACATGCTTTGTTCTGTGGCTGATGATTCCTAAATTGACAAGAATTTAAAATAGTCTATTTTAATTCTATTAACCTCGACCATAGTTTAACTATATTAAGTAATGAGCACCAGGAAGCCAGAGAGATGACTCTAGGGTTAAAAGCACTTTCTGCTCTTGCAGAAGACACATACTGTGTTCCCAACACCCATTTCAAGTAGTTCATAACTGCCTATAACTCCAGACCCAGCAGAACTGAAGACTTTTTCTGGTCTCCATGTGAATCCACAGACATATGGCACATACAAACATAGACACACCAAGAGGCATATAATTTAAAATAAAAATAAAAACAAGGGAATCTAAAATAAAGATTCTAGACAAATTACAATGATTTCTATTGTGGATTTAACATTTCAAAACAATAGTGAAATAAAACCATGTAACATAGACATGGAATGAAGAAAAAATCAAGAGAGCTCACCACAATGATTCTAACAAGGGTTGCTGTCAATCACTTAGTAGTGATGATGGCTTGGACATGTAGACCTGTTGAGGATCCCTGATTTTTGGTATAAAATACATATAAATTTTTGATTTCTGTTTGATGGGTTCTCAGGTATATGCTTAAAACAACTGTTTAAAATTATTTAGTAAAATATTCCCATATCCTGTATCGAACATTTGTAATTCTGACCCCTCACTGGAGAAATTGCTACCTGGGCTTATGGTCTTTGACTCCAAGGCTTCTTACCAGTTATTTCTTCTTTACATTGCTTGACTTATTTCATTCAACTTTGCTCTCATTCAGGCGTGCATAGCATAATATATATATATATATATATATATATATATATATAGAGAGAGAGAGAGAGAGAGAGAGACAGACAGAGAGACAGAGAGACAGATAGACAGAGACACAGAGAGACAGAGAAACAGAGAGAGACACACAGAGAGAGACAGGGGGCTTTTGGAAATATGCATCTTTAGTACTTACACCTAGTTTTGTATATTTAAGATAAATCTTTCAAATATCTTTCAAAACACTACAAAACTGGACACTGCTTCTACTATAGCCATGGCTGACCAAAGTAAGAAATTTGTGAGATGTGTATTCTACACATAAAAGTGTTTGATCCAAAAAGGCTGAACCCAAATGCTCTCAATTTTTCTCCACCATAAATATGAGTTACATTTTTCTCCATATTCTCCTGTTTCAGTAATTTTTCTAGTGCTCACTTCATGATCATGGCCTTTCACCTGTATCGGAAGAATTTGTTGTGGACAGAGATGTCTATCTCCTGAGATTCAGAATCATTTTGTCATTTTAGAAATCCTGGTGGGATGAAAATATGTCAATTGGTAGGATGAATCTTTGTATTGGCAGAGGCAGAATAATTAATAGAACTATGGAAATAGTGGAAATAGGGACTTAGAGAAGAATGGGGGAAAGTCTATAAAGACAGTAGGGTCCAAGGCACAAAAGCTGTGGAAAGTGTACACTGAGAACATGTTGTATCACAACTATTTGTAACCATTCCACCAATACCATGTAACATGGGTTTTTATGGTACCCCACTAAATGTGTGACTTGGCAGTCATGGTAATGAAAGAATCATTCATTGATTTCCATGCCACTGTAATGGTCTTAATAAAATGAGGCAACTGAAAGAGCAATGGGGATGATCATAAGAACCTCACCTGGGATTCCACCCAACCTACACTTCTCCCTGTCCCATGGATGCATGTAATATTTGGAGCTGTTAGATGATAAAGGAAGTAGTATGTTAACTGAAAACATAACTCCAGAATAAACTTTTTTTTGATGTAATCACCCATGATGGTGTAGGAATTCTTATTGACACAGTTGGCTTTAGTCTTCCAAATACCTGAAAATAATCCTTCACCCATGTTCCAGTAAGATTACACAATAAACTCATGAATTTGCCAAGCTGGACTTGGGTAAAATTATTTCTTTGTTTTTTTTTCACTGTGTATGGGGTGAATAGACATTTGATAACACTTATTGTGAAAGTTAATATATTTTTTATTTAAATAGTAGAAAAATGTCCTACCAATGTAAGGTAAATTATATCACATTGCTTGGAAAAATGGAACTCCAGATATAATCCATGATGTTCCATGTGTATATAATTTTATCACACAAGTCCTTAAAAGCAGAAGGATTCTACCAGCAAGAGTCCATCATGGAGTGTGAAGAAGCTATAGCATGGAAGAGTCAGAGAACTAAGGTGTTGCTGCAATGGAAAATATAAGAAATGATGTGGGTAGTGCTACGGGCTGTCCTTTGGAAGCTACAAATGCCAAAGCAATGAGAGCTACTCTAGAGCATTCAGATTGCAATACAGAACAGAAACAGCTTCATTTTACTCCACTGAAATTCATTTCAAACTTCTGACTTCTGGTACTATCAGACAGTAAATTATATCCTTCGATTCAGATAGTTCAATAGAGTCTTATGAAAGCAATAATAATAAAAACCTAACAGAAGGTATTTACTGAAGAAGAATGGGTATAACTATGACACCGTGTAGAAAAAAAATTGGGATATCTAGAATTGAAATAGAATAACTAGAGACTTTTTTCCATGTTTGAACTTACTTTGACAGCAATGTTTCTTTGCCTGAGAACTATGACCAAAGTAATGGGGTCCACCCAATTGTGAAGAGCATAACACTGAACACTCCAGTTCCCATCCTCACTTACAGTGGAGTTGATAGACATAGAGCAATATTTGCAACTTAGTTCATCATACTGACAAGGGTCTATGAGACTAGAAAGCTCTGTGGGTAAGGAACTATATGGGGACTCTACCAATCTCTATTGCATGGCTAGTGTAGGAACACTCCTTTTTTTCTGGTTTATTATGTGTACCCTCTACAATGGTATTTCCCAAAAAAAAAAAAATCATGGCACTTCCCCAGCTTGGAATGTCTGAGGTCAGGTTCAACTTACTGAAGATATATGAACTCTACCTGAATTGATGCTAAAATTCAGACACAACTATTAATAGGGAACCATAAAAGGTACATATACATTGCTAAGAGGTGATTGTAGGTAATGGAATTTGCTTCAGTTGCCCAAATCTGAGGCCCAAATAGTAAAACAAGCACCTATAGTTCAAGCTATTATTTTTTCTTTAATTTAGAAACAATCTTATTTTAAAAATCAATCCCAGGACCCTCTGTTGCACATACTCCCGTGCCCTCCACCAGCCCCCCCAAAACACCCCCCATCAGTGCCCAGGGAAGGTGAGGCCTCCCAAGGGGGATCATCAAGTCTGTCACATCATTTGGGACAGGGCCTAGGCCTGTATCTAGGTTGAGAGAGTACCCCTCCATGGGGAATTGGTTCCCAAAGTCCATTTGTGCACTAAGAATAGATACTGATTGTTGGGAGCTGCAGAGTACCGCGCCTAAAAGGTGGTGCCAGTTTCTGCCTTCTGCCAGCCCGACAGTGAGTGCTCTTTGTAGTAAACAACTCCTAATTTGGTAAAGGCCACGTATCCTCTTAATTCTGCTTGGAGACAATCTATCCTGGCACGCCATGTGGGGTTAGATGATTGGTAGTTGTAGGATATATCAAGCCCTGTCTTCCTGGACCCAGGGCCACTCCCTGTAAATCAAGTTTCCCGAGTAAAACTGTGAGAAGAAGATTCCTCGGTGTTGCGTAGTTCTTGCTGGTCAAGGGTGGTCTCGACAAGTGGTGGCCCGTACGGGGAATCAGAACTTCTAATAGTCGGGGCTGCGTCGGTAAGTTCCCAAGGTAAGTGGAACAAGTAGGTCCGAGGTGACTTCGGCAATAAGGTCTCCGGTAAGGAGCAATAAGGACCTTGGTAAAGAGGCAATAAGGTCTCTGGATAGGAGCAAGACTGTTAGCAGCCAAAACGAACCGAAAGTAAAAGGCCTCGCTCCTGCTTTAACTTGCAGAGTGAGAGTAAAGTGAATGGACCCCGCTATTATAGTGGTGATTTGGCTGCTTTTTAACATTGCAGTGTGGGCTTTTTTTTTTTTTTTTTTGGTGGTGTTATCCGACTTGCACACCTTCAGAGCGCACAAACTAAAACAAAAGCACAATGGGATCATCACAATCACATCCAATTTTTCTGGCTCTTCAAGAGCTGCTTCATTCTAAAAATTTAAAGTTAACTAAAGCCACGTTGCAGAGGTTCCTGAATGAATGCAACACCATTGCACCCTGGTTCGCGGTTTAGGGCAATCTCTCGGTGGCTAGTTGGGATAAGTAAGGGAAAGATGTGGATTTTGCCAGGGAAAAAGGAACGTTGAAGCCGTGTGTTCGGCTGATATGGCAACTAGTACGCAGCTGTCTAGAGGATCAAGAGGGAAATAAGAAAGCTATAGCGAATGGACAAGCTGCCCTTGAAATGCTTCAAGAAGAAAGATCAGAACAGTCAGAAAGTGAGGCTGGAAAGGAAAAATGGAAAGGAAATAAGAAGCGAATAATATCCTTCTCTAGGAGAGTTGAGGAAGGAGTTAAAAGAACCAGGAGAGGATTCAGAATCAGAGGAGGAAATATATGAGGATAAGGACCTCACGGAGGGTGAGGAGGGGGAGATTATTGAGCTCATGGAAAAACATTCCTTAAAAGTACCAGAAAAACAGCGCCCTAAAATGGTGACTGTAAAGCAAGGGCACCGCCCTACTGTTCCTCCCCCCTACTGCTCACAAGAGGAAGTAAGAGTTCCTTGTTGTTCCACCTTCTGTCCGGAAGTGTGGCACACTGTTCCCACTGAGTTTCTGATTGCCCGACCACTGGCTTATCCAGTATTTATGGATGGTAACCAACAGAGATATCATGAGCCAATTGACTTAAAAATAGTCAAAGCTCTGGCAGAGTCGGTACGCACCTATGGGGTGACAGCAGCTTTTACAGTTGCTCAGGTTGAAGCACTCAATCGCTTCTGTATGACACCTAGTGACTGAATGAATTTGGTAAGAGCTTGTTTATCCCCAGGAAAATATTTGGATTGGAGAGCTTTCCAAATTGAATTTGCCAATGATCAAGGTGCCGCTAACCGCACGGCTGGTAATCCAGGCTGGGATGTGGACGTGCTTCTTGGTCAGGGATGTTTTGCACTGCAACAAACAGGATACCCCCCTCAAGTGTATGATCAGATTAACCATATAGCCATTAGGGCTTGGAGGTCTCTGCCCAACATAGGTGAGGTCAGTGGAAATCTTACAAAGATATTACAAGGTCCTATGGAACCCTTTTCAGACTTTGTGGCAAGAATGGTAGAAGCTGCAGGAAGAGTGTTTGGAGATCCAGATGCTGCTATGCCATTGATCAAACAGCTGGTTTATGAACAATATACAAAGGAGTGTAGGGCATAAATAACTCCATATAAAGGTAAAGGCCTTAAAGTCTGGATGAAGGTCTGTAGGGAGTTAGGGGGCCTACTGACTAATGCTGGCCTAGCAGCTGCTGTGATGCAATTAACTAAGAAAGGCGGAAGTTCAGGAGCTTGCTTTAAATGTGGCAAGCAAGGGCATTTGAAAAGGCAATGTCCTGAAAGAGTTTGGAGTACTAAAGTACTACAGTCAATAATTCTACCCCGTGCCCTAAGCCACCTGGCTTATGCCCTAGATATAGAAAAGGAAACCATTGGGCTAAGGATTGTAGATCACTAAAAGACATCAATGGACAGCCTCATGTTCAGGGTTATGGAGGAGCTCATGCAAAAAACGGACAACGGGACCTACGACCCCAGGGCCCACAAATATATGGGGCCATGGAGGATCAGAACCAGGAGCAGAGTCCCGAAACTTGGCCCTCTCTTCGACATCCAAGAGACCAAGGAGAGCCACTACAGGCTCCATGGGGTTGGACTTATGCTCCACCACCAGGCTCGTATTAACTCCCAGAATGGGGGTCCAGCTTGTTGACACTGATTTTAAGGGACCCCTTAAGCCTGGCACAGTAGGCCTGATTATAGGAAGATCATCTGTGGCCTTGAAAGGTCTTCGAGTACATCCTGGGGTTATAGATACTGATTATATGGGTGTAATAAAGATCATGGTAGAATCTCCTAGAGGGATTACAGCCATTTCTCCTGGAGACAGGATAGCACAGCTACTGCTTTTGCCAAGTTTACCTGATAAGTTTCCAGCTCAAACCAGAGAGAGAGGAGAGGGAGGCTTTGGTTCCACTGGTTCAAACTTAACCTTCCTAGCTTTAGACCTCGATCAATGACCAACCCTTGAGTTAATAGTGGATGGTAAGAAAATCCTAGGCTTACTAGATTCTGGAGCTGATAAGAGCATCATAGCCACCAAAGATTGACCCTCTGGCTGGCCTATACAGGTCTCTTCCCAAACTTTACAAGGTTTGGGCTATGCTAAGGCCCCTGATATGAGTGCTAGACAATTGCCTTGGAAAGATCAGGAAGGGCATTCAGGGACCATGCAGCCTTATGTGTTAGACTTACCAATTTCACTATGGGGAAGAGATTTGTTAAAGGATATGGGTTTTAAACTCACAAATGAATACTCGGAAACATCTCAAGATATCATGAGACACATGGGATACGTCCCAGGTCAGGGGCTCGGAAAACATCTGCAGGGTCGAACTAGTCCTATTATTCCACAACCGATACCAAAGAATCTAGGTCTGGGTTTTTCCTAGGGGCCACTGGGGAAGGTATTCCTATTACCTGGAAAACAGAGGAGCCAGTATGGGTTCCTCAGTGGCTACTTTCCTCTGAAAAACTGGAAGCTGCTAAGATTCTAGTGCAAGAGCAGCTGGATCTGGGGCATATAAAATCCTCTGTGTCTCCATGGAATACCCCCATCTTTGTCATTTGGAAAAAATCTGGTAAATGGAGATTGCTTCATGATCTTAGACCTATTAATCAGCAGATGCAAATTATTGGCCCTGTGCAACGTGGTCTTCCACTTTTAACCTCTTTACCTGCATCATGGCCTATCATCTCTATAGATATTAAAGACTGTTTCTTTTCCATACATTTGTGTGCCAAGGATTAAGGGTGCTTTGCATTTATGATGCCCTCTTGCAATCATGAACAGCCTGATCTAAGGTATTAATGGATAGTATTGCCACAGGGCATGGCCAATAGTCCTACTATGTGTCAGTTGTTTGTTGCAGAAGGTATTGCTCCTTTGAGAGTGGAATTTCCAAAGATTAGATGTGTTCATTACATGGATGATATTTTATTGGCTGCCAAAGATGATAAAATGCTCAATAAGGTGTATATAAAATTGGTAAAATTGCTTGAGATGCATAATTTAGTCATAGCCTCAGAAAAGGTACAAAAAGGACACTGTTATTAACTATCTAGAGGCTAAGATTCTCCCTCATACAGTTATTCCACAGAAGATAGAGATTAGAAAAGATAATTTAAAAACTCTTAATGATTTTCAGAAGTTGTTGGGAGATATAAATTGGATAAGGTGTTATTTAAAATTACCTAATTATGAGTTGAAACCATTGTATAATATTCTCAATGGTGATTCAGCGTTAGATTCACCTAGGCAGTTAACCGCTGAAGCCAGAGAAGCTTTAAAGAAAGTGGAGACAGTATTACAAAATGCCAGCCTTAAACACCTAATAGAAAACATGGATATTCTTTTGTGTGTGCTCCCAACATTCTTCCACCCTACAGCTTTGCTGTGGCAAGATGGTCCGTTACTATGGATTTATTCTAAATCCTCCCCAGGAAAAACTATTGAATACTATCATGCAGCGGTTGCTGACTTGGCTCAAAATGGGATACAGCAATGCCTTCAATATTTTGGGAGACTACCAAATAAGATCATAATCCCATATACTGCTCAACAAGTTAAGATCCTTTGTGGAACTGTGGATGATTGGGCCATTCTGCGCTGTGGGTTTTCAGGAGAAATAGATAATCATTATCCAAAACACCCTCTAATGTCATTTTTTAAAGAACACCCGGTCAGTTTTCCTAAAATGACTGCAGCTGCTCCTATTGCTGGAGCCCCAAACATTTTCACTGACGGATCCAAGATGGGCTGTGGAGCCTATATGATAGAGCATCAAGACCCAGTGTGCTTTCAATATCAGCCTGGCTCCCCCCAGATTATTGAATGTAAAATTGTCCTTGAAGTGTTTAGAAATTTCCCGTTCCCCTTTAATCTTATTTCTAATTCGGCATATGTTGTGAATGCTGTCTGGGCCCTGGAGGTTGCAGGACCTATCAAACCTAATAGTACAGTTTGTATGATCCTACAGGAGTTGCAAAAGTTGATCTGGCATCACGATCAGAAATTTTTAATACAACATTTTAGGGCTCATACCAACTTGCCTGGACCTCTATCAAAAGGCAATGAGATCATAGATCACTGTACTAGAGGGGAATATGTATTTTTTGCTTCCCCTGTGGAGCGGGCGCAGCAATTTCACAAACAATTCCACGTATCTGCAAAAACTTTGTAACAAAAATTTCAGCTATCCCGAGCAGAGGTTAGACAGGTAGTATTGAATTGTCAACAGTGTATAACCATTTTGCAACCCCCTAGCCTGGGGGTCAATCCCAGAGGGTTATTGCCCCTGAAAATTTGGCAAATGGATGTAACCCATTTTTCAGGATTTGGAACTCTCAAATATGTCCATGTATCTGTGCATACCTGTTCAGGCATCATCCATACCACCCCTATGAGTGGGGAAAAGGCTCACAATGTCGTTGGACATTGCCTTGAGGTGTGGGCTGCCTGGAGAAAACCTCAGCAATTAAAAACTGACAATGGCCCTGCCTATACAGCTCAATTTTTACCTCCTTCTGTAAGCAGATGGAGGTCCAATTAAACCATGACCTACCTTATAATCCCCAAGGACAAGGAATAGTTGAAAGAGCTCATCGTACTTTGAAAGGATGTTTATTAAAACAAAAAGGGGGAATAGGCCATGGTAGAACACCAAAGGAACAACTATCCTTGGCTCTCTTTACTCTGAATTTTTTGAATTTGGATTCTCAAGGCCTTTCTGCTGCCGATAGGCACCAGACTCAGGCACCTGCTCAGAAGGGCTACTTAAGATGGAAAGATATCCTTACGGGTCTATGGCATGGACCGGACCCAGTGTTAGCATGGGCGAGAGGTTCTGTTTGTGTTTTTCCCCCAGGATCAGCAAGACCCGGTGTGGATTCCAGAGAAACTAATGAGGCAGTGCAACAAACAAGATGAAGCCTCCAATATTGATCCTGCTGCTGACCTTGACAAATCCGAGGCTAATCCAGGCCAAGGAACAAATCCTGTGGGCCATAGCGAAAGCATGGCCAATTCCCTTGCCTGTTCATAGTGCATCTAAAGTTTTGCCTGTTTTCTTCTCTACTAGTTGCGATTTGGGTCTGCCCTGTGTAAATTTAAACCCTGACACTGCCCAGTTTTCAGCCACTAATATTTCTCTCCATGGAACAATATGCTTCTCCCTCATTAATAGCTTTAACCCATGCATTTGGATGAAAAATGGTTCTGTTGGCAATTGGCTTGACCCCCTTACTCATAACCAGATATTGAGCGCTATGCTCATCGAAGTCCTGACCCAGGTTAGTACAGGTGCTAGTTCTGGCTCCAACACTGGTACAAATGGGACCACAGATGTAAATATCACTACACATCTAATGATCATGGAAGGGCTTCGACCTTCTAATTCACATTATGATCAATTCAATTCCTCTGCTCGTCAGGTGTTGCCGTATTGTGGGCCCAATCTGGGGTATCCTCCTCATTGGATGACTTTCCAGAGCCCTGACCACAAACTTAAACAGATAGCTCCTAGTTTTGAATTTACTCCCCCTCTTGACAGGTATCAGTATAATCTAACTCAGGGAGGTTCCCAAAGAACAGTCAGTAAAAATACCTGGCCATGGTTTCAATGGGTACTATCCAAGGAGCGTGGAGCATTTACTTCCCTTGAACCTTTTGTGGTTCTCCAGAATCTCACTATAAGACTTCTTAATGTTTCTGGTACTAGGGATGAGAAGGGACCTTCTCTTAAGAATCTATCAGTACATAACACTTTGATAATTTCACTGTTCCAGCTCGCCCAGTATGCTTAAAAGCTCCCTTTTTCTTTCTGCTCTCTAATGCTACTAATGCTACCAAAGAAGTGATCTCGTGTAATTCGACTAACGTCTCCTGTATTGCTAGTCAATGTTGGAATGGTTCTGCTAATACGGCAGTAGTGATGAGCGTTCCTATGTATGTTCCTATTCCGGTTAAAGTGGATACAGGAACATTTCCCATTACGGAAATCATCAGAACCAAACAGGATTTTGGCATAACTGCAGCATTGGTTACTGCCATAACCCTTTATGACTGCTGCCGTTGCCATGGCTGCTCAGGTCCAAACAGCTGAGACAGTCAATGACATTGTTGAAAAAATGGCCACAACATTAACTACCTTAAGATCTACTGATGGCCACTTAAAAGCTGGTATTCTAACTGTGAACCAAAGAATGGACCTGTTGCAGGGGCAAGTAGATGATTTGGTAACCTTAACTTCCATAGGATGCATTCATTCCTTTTCTTCTTTATGTATTACCTCCAGGATAGCGAACAATTTCATGGAGTACAGCAACCTGAGTTGGCAGCTGACTGCCTACCTGCAGTGAAATTGGAGTCAACAGTTTGAGAACCTGACAGACACCTTAACACAACAGATTGTTGCCATGATTGCTACACGCCTGAGCCTGACCACTGTTAATACTCTCTTAACTACTCTTAAGCAAGCCTTTAGTTTAGTTAAGGAATGGGCTGGGGTGGGGGTTATGCTTTCCATGATGTTCTCAGCCATTTTTGTTTGCCTGTGGTGTCTATGCAGGATCAGGAAGTCACAAAAATCCCAAGCTGCCATGTTGGTACAGGCCTTTGCTGCTGTGGAAGCAGGACAATCACCTCAAGCATGGTTATCCATGCTGACAGACAAATAGGTGTCTGTCTCGCCCTTGCTGAGTGAGTGATGCGTATCTGAATCAGTCATGCTCAATGATGGGCACCTTCCCTTTTGCTGAGCGAATAAGCATACATGTGTTCCCTTCGACCTAAGACATGAGCCTGTGAGGGCGACACAGTGACTCTTTGACGAGTAAGATAGGGACACTGGGGTTGACCCTAAGATAGAGATGACTGAAACCTGACAACAGATAGATTCTGCTACTCCTATAATATTAAAACAAAAACAGGAATTGTTGGGAGCTGCAGAGTACTGCGCCTAAAAGACGGCGCCAGTTTCCGCCTTCTGCCAGCCCAATGGCGAGTGCTCTCTGTGGTAAACAACTCCTAATTTGGCAAAGACCACGTATCCTCTAAATTCTGCTTGGAGACAACCTATCCTGGCGTGCCATGTGGGGTTAGGTGATTAGTAGTTGTAGGATATATCAGGCCCTGTCTTCCTGGACCCAGGGCCACTCCCTGTAAATCAAGTTTCCCAAGTAAAACTGTGAGAAGAAGATTCCTCGGTGTTGCGTTGTTCTTGCTGGTCAAGGGTGGTCACGACAACTGGTTCCACTGTCAGAGGTCCAATATACTGCCCAAGTATTGTAACTGACACCCACTTTCAGGAGACTTGGTCCTATGCTGCTTCTGAGCTGTCTGGCTAGAGTCCATGAGCTCCCAGTTGTTTAGGTCAGCTGTTTCTGTGGGTTTCCCTAGCCTGGTTTTGGCCCATTTGCTCATCCCTCCACTCTCTCTACAAATTGCAGGCTCTTAGTACTTTTCCCTGTATTTAATACCCATATATGAGTGAGTACATACCATGTTTGTCTTTCTTTGTCTAGGTTACTTCAATCAGGATGGTTTTGTTTAATTCCATCTATTTGCCTGGGAAATCCAAGATTTCATTGCTTTTTCTTTTTCCGCTGATTAGTACTCTATTGTGTAAATTTACCACATTTTCTTTATCAATCTTCAGTTGAGGGGCATCTAGGTTCCTTCCAGGTTCTGGCTACTACAAATAATGCTGCTATGAACATAGTTGAACTGATGTCTTATTGTATGACTGTGCATCCTTTGGGTATATGCCTAAGAGTGGAATTGCTGGATATTGAGATAGACTGATTCCCATTTTCCTGGGAAACCACCATACTGATTTCTTAAGTGGCTGTACAAGTTTGCCCTCCCACCAGCAAAGGAGGAGTGTTCCCCTTTCTCCATATCTTCTCCAGCATAAACTGTCCTTGGTGTTTTTTATTTTAGCCATTCTAACAAGTGCAAGATGGTATCTCAGAGTTGTTTGGATTTGCATTTCCCTAATGACTAAGGATGGTGAGCAATTTCTTAACCGTCTTTTAGCAATTTTAGATCCTTCTATTTAAAATTTTATAGTTCTGTACCCCACTTTTTAATTAGATTATTTGGTGTTTTGGAGACTAGCTTCTTGAGTTATTTGTATATTTTGGAAATCAGCCCTCTGTCAGATGTGGGGTTGGTGAATATCTTTTCCCATTCTGTGGGTTGCTGTTTTGTCTTATTCAATGTGTCCTTTGCTTTACAGAAGCTTCTCAGTTCATTCATTCAAGGGTACCTCCCAATTTCTCTTCTAGGAGGTTAAGTGTGGCTGGATTTATATTGAGGTCTTCAATCCAATTGGACTTAAGTTTTGTGCATAAAGATACATATGGATCTATCTACAATCTTCTACATGTCATCATCCAGTTATGCCAGCACCATTTGTTGAAAATGCTTTCTTTTATCCATTGCATAGTTTTAGCTTCTTTGTCAAAAAATCAGGTATTCATAGGTGTGTAGATTAAGATGAGGTTTTTCAGTTGGATTGCATTAGTGTACCTGTCTGTTTTTGTGCCAATATCAAGCTGTTTTTGATTATCATTTTTTAAATGTTGATCTTACCTATCCAAGAGCATGGGAGATCTTTCCATTTTCTGGTAACGTCTTTAATTTCTTTCTTTAAAGACTAAAAGTTCTTGTCACACGGGTCCTTCACTTTATTGGTTATCATTACTGTAATATATTTTATGTTGTTTGTGGCCATTGAAAAGTGTGATGTTTCTCTCATTTCTTTCTCAACACATTTGTAATCTATATATAGTAAGGCTACTGATTTTTTTGAGTTATCTTGTATCCTGCCACTTTGCTGAAGGTGTTTATCACCTATAGTAGTTCTCTGGTAGAATTTTTCAGGTCACTTATGTAAACTATCATATCATGTGCAAATAGTGAAAGTTTGATTTCTTCCTTTCCAATTTCTATCCCCTTGATCTCTTTTTGTTGTCTTGTTGTTCTAGCTAGAACTTCAGGTACAATATTGAAGAGACATGGAGAGAGTGGGCAACTTTGTCTTGTTCCTGATTTTAGAGTGATTGCATTGAGTTTCTTTCCATTTATTTTGAGGTTGGTTGTTGGTTTGCTGTTTATTGCCTTTATTGTGTTTTGGTATGCTCCTGTTATCCCTGATCTCTCCAAGACCTTTGTCATAAAAGTCAAGGTAATCTTATACTAATACATGGAGTCTTACTGAAAATTAGTATATGTTAGCCAATAGTCAAATCGTCACTGTGAAAAAAAATTAACATAATAAACATTGGAATCCCTCATAATTTAGCTTTTTAATCATGCCTTAACCAATGAAAATCATGACTAACTATTTCTAGAGTAATACAGGTTATTTGTATAAACAACATGGTTTGTACTCATAATTATTCTCTTTATGGGACTTTTACAATTTTTCTGATAGGCAGAAATATCTACCTATACATCCTCCAAAAAATTCTTACACAATGGTAGCGCTTGAATGTTTGATGTTTCCCACAGGTCTGGGTGTTTGAATGCTTACTCTCTATTTGGTGGCACTATGATGGACATTGTAGAACTTTGGGGAGACAGCCTGATTGATAGAAGGGAGTTTTTGAAGGGTGGACATTCCGATTTACAGAATAGGCCTGATTTAGTACCTGATATTCCCAGATGTGAGAAAGGTCATTTTTAATATTAGAGGAAGGAAAACTATTGATATGCTTTGTCAGTGAGGGGGAAAAATCAAGTTGCTATGATGTTATTTCTTTCTCCACCAGTCTATTTTACTTAATACAATTATACTCTCTTTGACAATAAAATACTTTAGCCATATGTCTTAGTGTTTCTATTGCTGGAAAGAGTCTCCATGAGTGTGGAAAATCTTGTAAAAGAAAACATTTCATTGGGGCTGGTTTATAATGACAGAGGTTTAGTCCATTATCAGCACAATGAAAAGCTTGGTGGCATACACACAGACATGGTGCTGGAGACGGAGCTAAGAGTTCTACATGTTGATCCACAGGCATCCTTAAAAGAAATTACTTGAGATTCTGAGACCTCAGAGCCCTCCCCCACAGTGACACACTTCCACAGGGCCATACCTCCTAATAGTGCCACTTCTTATGGACCAAGAATTCAAACACATGGATTTATGTGGGCCATTTCTATTCAAACAACCACATTCTCTGGCCCTCATAGGCCTGTACACATACCATAACACACAAATACATTCAGTCCAACCTCAAAAGATTCCATAGTCTATAACAGTCTAAATGCTATTTAACAGTCCAGTGTGCCAAGTCTCTTCTGAGATTCATGAGATCTCTTTACTACTGTAATTCCCTGTAAAATCAAAATAAAAAAAATCACATAGTTCCAACATGCAACAGCCTAGGAATTAAATTACCTGTCCGAAAGATACAGAAGATACCATATTAGGGAAATATTGGATCAAAGCAAGACCAAAAACCAGCTGGGCAAACTCCTAACTCTGCATTTCCATGTTGGATGTCAAAGCACTCTTCAGATATCCAACTCTGGTCATCTTTGATTTCTGCAACATACTTCTTTCTCTTGGTCTGGCTCCACCCCCTCTTAGTAGCTTTCCTCCCTTTCCAGGTATCCCAGAGCTCTACCATCTTCAAAATCTTGGGGCCTACAGGCAATCCAGGCTTCAACTTCATAGCTTCCTGCAAAGACCTCTCTGGGCCTTCATTCAGGGACACCCCTGACATGTGCTTGGCCTCAGCAGTTTTCCTTAGTCATGGAGGAAGATTGCATAACTCCTTTCTTCTATCCTTGACTCTAAAGTCAAAGCCATGTGCAAAAAGCTGCCAAGCTCTGCTGCTTGCTTGGGAGGAACAATTACATCTTCACTGACTTTCGGTTTTTCATGGTTTCCTTTACTGCCTAAACTTGGCTGCCCTGGAACTTGCACTATAGATCAGGCTGGCCTTGAACTCAGAGATCTGCTTGACTCTGTCTTCTGAGTGTTAGTATTAAAGGCATGTGACACCATGCCGGGACCTAAGATGTTCTTTAATTCCTTTGTGAAACTGCAACTTGAAAGTTCAACTGGTTGGAGTTTTATCCTGAGGTTACCACTCCCTGTATTCCAATTAATATCAAGATTTGTTGTAATCTGTTTATCTCCTGGAATCAAGGATTTATCTCCACTCTACTTCCTCATGCCCCTTTTCTCCTCTGTATATACAATTTGTATTTTTACTTACTCTTCTTACTCTTTCTCATTGTAAATCTTTGTAAGAGTGAACGCTAATAACCACAAGACCTAGCCTATACTAAACTATTTTGAGATTTCCTTTGCCAATCCAATTAATCCAAAATTCTTCACTTCAGCCTCAGGCAGACTTTTTGAATATGGGCCTAAAGTAGCCATATTCTGTGTTAAAGTATCACAAGAACAGTCTTTTTTGTTTGTATGTTTGTTTTATTTTTTGAGACAGGGTTTCTCTGTGTAGCTTTGGAACCTATCCTGGCACTCACTCTAGAGACCAGGCTGGCCTCGAACTCACAGAGATCCGCCTGCCTCTGCCTCCTGAGTGCTGGGATTAAAGGCATGCACCACCAACGCCCAGCACAAGAGCAGTCTTTAAACCACATATTAATATTTTTCTACTTGAAAGCCTCTTGAGCCAAGGTCCCACACTTCAAATCACCCACAGTACCACTATCTTCTATGTTCCTACTGGGATGGCCCTTTAATCCACATTTAAAGCCTTCAACTGCTTTTCTAATCCAAAGTCCCAGAGTACACATTTCTCCAAACAAAGTCTCGTCAGGCCTATCAAAACCTATACTCCAGTCTCTGGTACTAACCTGTATCTGTCTTATAAGTGTTTTTATTGCTGTAAAGAGAGACCATGACCACATGGCAATGCCTATTCTCCTACATTATGGCTGGTTTACAGATTCAGAGTTTTAGTTCATTCTCTACACAGTGAGAAGCATGGTGGCATGAAAGCACACATGGTACTGGAGAACGAGCTGAGAGTCCTACATTTTGATTTGTAGGCAGCAGTAAGAGAACTGATCTGAGCTTGGGAGGCCTCAAAAAGCCTTCCCCTACAGTGACATACTTCCTCCAACAAGCCTACACCTCCTAAAAGTGCCCCTCCCTATAGACCAAGGATTCAAACAGATGAGACTAAGGGGGTCATTCCAATTAAAGCCACCATACCACGGATGCACTGCAAGCAGAGACATAGAAAATTAGTGAATGTGTGTGTATATATGTTTGTTAGATACTCATGGAGCCCAGAAGGGGATGTCAGATTGCTGCTTCTTGAGTTACAGGTAATTATGTTAAATGTAAAATGCTCTCTAAGCAGCAAACTCTGGTTCTCTAAAAGAGCAGCAAGCATGCTTAACATTGAGCCACCTCACGAGCCCTAAGACGAGGATGTTAAGGTCTCACTCTAGCCAGCATATATAAATTTCTATATCCATAATGACAATAAAACCAGATAGAACATATCAGCTATATTAAAATGCAGGCAACCATATATATTTTATTATGTTAACAATAACAGACATAGATGACCATGTAAAATGGTATATATGAATATATATGTAATATGTATGTACATATATAAAAACATATATAACAATCTAGAGTACATAGGATGCACAAACTGTCCTTGAAACAGTGTAAACAATGTTTTATAAATAGGAAGAGGAGTGGATCTACAAGGAGTTGGGGAGGGGTGAATATGATCAAAACACATACAAAATTCTCAAAAAAACTAATGAATATGAAAAAGAGAAAACTTATACAGACATTCCCTCATACATATACAATTACATTGCTACTCTACTCTTTTAGCTATAATTATGTAGATAGACAGGTAAGTCATTTTGGCATTGATTATACACATTTTGTACTTGGTCAAAGAAGTTCAATATCTAATATTTATTTTGACTTAGATTATTTACTACCCTCTTATACAACATAGACACCTTAAATTATTCAATATTTCATTTTTAAGCAAAACTATTTTGACAAACTATTTTTAAAATTATCAATTTATTTTGTATTCATATAAGAGGTCCCACACTGTGTTGCATAGCCTATACTAGTGGACAAAATCACTTAAAAAATAATATGCCATTGAATACATGAAATGGAGAACTACAAAGACACATGTATAAAGTTTGTGGGTAAGGTTCATATTCCTATTCTACATAAGAATCCAAGAAAGAAGGAAGACTTGAACAGCTCAGTTAAAGCCACCATCTTTGTATTCAATAAGCCTTTGCTTAAGAGTATATTGGCAATGGTAACAAGGTCATCCTTTTCAGCTACTCTCTGTTCCCAGAGGCCTGCTGTAAAGGATTAATGTCATTCTAGCAAGCATCATTTATGGATTTCTTAGAGCTTCACCCCTCATCATCAACTAGCTTCTTCAACTAGCATTCTCTCAAGGCATCTTTCTCCCCTGTCATCTTCTTGGCACATTTACTTTACAACCTTACACAAGAAAAGCATGTATCAACACTACATTGTGTACCTAAACCTGTATATGTCAACGGGTCCCTGAACTGCTGGAATTTCCTGTGTATTTATATTACCCAGCATATAAAACATTAAAAGAAACAATGAAATTGTTTGCTGTTCCACATGGGGGAAAATAATTAGTGTGCCATAGAGAAGTTCAGATAATGGAGATGTCAAAGTCATGCAGAAAGTTGAAAGACCTTATGCAGGAAATTAGCTTATGAGATTAGGATTAAAATCTCATGTAAAACCTAGAGGTTACATGTGAAATGTATTTGTTTTAGTTATTAGAAGTTTACTTAAAATATTTTAAAGAACCATATGCTGGTCTAGTGTCTTTTTAGGTACCAAAAATTATATTACTAGGAACACATTATTGTTATTGTTCTATGTAGTACTTTATTGGAACAGAAAATGAAGACATAGTTAGATTCTGTAAGATGCACTTTTTTTTCTCTGTTGGCTGAGCAGTGAGGTTAAGCTAAGGTTAGGGCAGAATATCAGACACAGCTTCCCTGTCCATAGCCAGCAACTTATAAATTCTGGAATCACACCTTTTTTCCCCTACAAAGTCATGCTATCTTAACCACTCAACTATCATCTATCTCTCAGTTCATTCTTGATAATCCTCTAAAATTGGAAAATTTCCTTTTCATGTATATTTCCCATCTCTTTACTGATCAGGCACAATCACCATGTCGTGTTTATTATACTCTTTGAAGAGAATGTTTTGAAGTTTCTGGCATAAACAGAATTAAAAAGTCATGAGTGTTTGGATGGAGATATTATTTGATTTTAGTAAACAAAGAAGAAGGGAGAAGTCATTTCTAGTCTCTAAAATCTTTGCTCTTTCTATGCATTTACTAAGATTTCCCTGCTTTGAAAACAAATGCAGTTGATAAAATTTTTCACAATTTATTAGGTCTTTGAGAATTTCATGAAGTATATTTTTATCATATTCATCTTCCTCCAAAACTACTCAATCTATGTTCTCTTTTCACTTTATACCCATCGGGTTCAGTTTATTATACTAATACACTCTAATAAGTGTAGACAACTATTGGAACATGGCAAACCTACTATGGCCCCACCCTTATGTAAAATGGACACGTCTTTGCCCAACAGTTACCAGTTACCAGTAACTTCTCAGATGGGGGTGGGAATTTGTGCCAATCACTGCTTTCTTTTTTCATTTTTTTATTTTTTTCTTTTTGGATTTTGGAGACAGGGTTTCTCTGTGTAGCTTTGGAACCTATCCTGGCACTCGCTCTGGAAAACATGCTGGTCTTGAACTCACAGAGATCGGCCTGCCTCTGCCTCCCGAGTTCTGGGATTAAAGGTGTGTGCCACCAACGCCCAGCCGGCCAACCACTGCTTTCTATACTTACGTTTCGTCTGGCTTGAGCCTTCATTGTCCTCATGCATGATGTTATGACCTCTGTGAGTTCATATGTGTAGCTTCCCTGTTGTTTCCAGAAGAAGTTGTTTCCTTCCATTTTCTAGTCCTTCTTTTTGTTTCTATCCTCTGCCTCTAGCTCTTTTACTTTCCACTCCCTCTTCCTCAAGAATCCCTGAAGTTTGGAAGAAGAGGATGGCCAAGTTATGTTTAAGCATCCCATAGTCTCTCATTAGCTCCACTTTGATTGGTCCCTGTGTCAATTGCCTTCTACTGCAAAAAGAATATCTTCTGGTAAAACATAAGACTTTAAAAACGTTAAAAGATTGTCTCTAGTTTAAAAAAAAAGATCAAGAAGATGATGGAGTCTTGAAATGCCCTGAACCCAAATGATCCTTGGTTCCATTTATCCAAAGTGATTCCTTCAGGATTGCAGACTGTGACAGGTGGCTACTTTCAAGTACAGATGCTAAATGTCATACCTGCAGATGGTTCATCAGTAGAACATGTAAAAAACATCTTAATTATATATTATGAAGCCTTTTCATAAAAAATTAAAAGATAGCATTCATTATGCTTGTTGGAGTTAGATTACCGAGTGCAGATGCTCATATGAGTTAGCTACTGCTCTAATCAAAACAAGTATCAGTTGTTCAATTTAATGATATGAGAAGTTCTGACTGCAGGTTGGAAAGTTTCTGGTGATGTAAATTTCTTACAGTTTCCTGATTTATGCATCAAAAGCAGTGGATTCTCCTCTGCTTGCCTTTCACAGGTGCCTGAGTACAGAAAGAGACACTCAGCTGGTTATCCTCAGGAGCATCCCAGCTTGCAGTGTTCCTACAAGAAGATCACAGAATCACACCAGAAAACTAAAGCTGGGATGTTAAATTCCACACATGGACTTTATGATCATGCAGCCCAACTGTAAAGAACACAGGTGATTCATGCATACATACACATTATGTTTAAATTTTTTTTAACCATGATTGGCTGGTTTCTACACACAGGCTTGCATGCAGTGATGAACCTATTACCAACATCAAATCCAAAGACAGAGATTTAATTCAATTGAGGTTTTTTCCCAAAGTGTCTCTGATTTATTTAAAGGCAATACTGCCTATATTTTACGTCCCAGAAAATCCTGGTGGATCATGTTTGGCTTCAGGTGATATCAGTGTTGTGTTTATTACATGATGTTTATTACATCTAATGGAGTGATATCTCAATTAATCTTCATGACAAATAGATGTCTAAAGATTAACCAGTGTACAAAACTACATTCCTTAGATATGCTGCCATATCTAAAAAAGAAGGAGGCAATGATGAACATCATGCTAGTGTTGGTTGTCTGTTATGCTTTTGAGTGTATATTAGAAAACTAAAAGTTCCTTACAGAATTCAAAGCACAGTGTGATTGGTTCTGGAAGAAAATCCAATTTATGAGATCACCTGGTAATTCTAAGCAAGCTGATTTGCTAGGCCTATATCTAGGTATTTCTAAAAGGAACATTTTCTCTTTTTAGTCCTTCTCTTTTCAATTTAATAGAAAAAACATTATCTTCAATTATTATAATTAAATTATATAACATAATGGTATTTAAAATGAAAACAGAGCAGGAACTAAGAATGGAAAGGCGCCATTCTTCAACCTATGTTCCCACCTCACAAGCCCAGTGTAAACCACTTATCCATCTTGTAACTTTCTATGCAAAAAACACATGCATATATTAACATTTTTACATGTGTATATATGTTATAGGTAAAATGTAAAATTATATATATATATGTGTGTATATATATATATATATTAATCATTCTCCCTTTACATTATGCTTCTCTCCTTTACATATATAGCACTTTTGTTACGAAGAGAAATGACTGCCAAAATGTAAATTTGTTTGTTTTTTATTTGGCAAGAAGATTATCAGAATGTCACCTTAGAGGCATGAATAGATAAGCACCTTGAAATCCCATGAAATATGTAGATTGTGAAAGGAAATGGGACAAAATGAGATATCTGGATCTTGGAGCTGTCACACCACATCAGTAACCATGGAAGAACACTGTCTGTGAGGTTGAGCACTTTGCAACCTGAACTAGCACACTTGTATAAGGTCCAGCTTATAATAAAGGACTTGTAAATTTAAAACAAACAATTGAGGCAATAGTAACAAAAACATGTTTAAGGGCTGCTTCTCAAAGTGAGGGGAGAAGGGTTGTTGTCCATGGACAATTCTTGGGGCTGTGGAAAGCACCTTGCCAAACCCATGTTCTTGCTTTCTATGGAAAAGCTGTTCCTGTCACTCCCTGGTTGTCCAGTAGAACAGTAGATTAGTAATGAAGAAATCAGCTCCTGCTGTCCTTCCTTTTGAAAAACAGCAACACCAGTTAGTTTTTGAACCCAGTGGGCCCAAGCATTACTAGGACTTTAAGTCAGTGATGCATGCAAAGGCAAAAAAGCATCACAGAAGGAAATCTTGCGCTTCATGGCCACAAGTTATGCCCAAGATTCTCCAGTTAATTGGTGAAAGTAAAATTCCACTTATATTTTTCTCTTAGGGTAACTCATAGGGGACACTTAATGAATTTTCATCAAAATGATAAATGTGTTCCAGATAATTCATACTAACCAAGAGATAGGTGGAAATGCCAATAGAGACCCATGTCATTAAAAGTAGTGTGCTAGGGAGAAGGCAGATGACAGCAACTTAAACATGAGCCTCCAACAATCTGCCAAGTGTGACTTCTCTGTAGAAAGCCAGCACCTTCTTCCAGAGGCAACTCTAGTTTGGTCTACTGTTAGAAAATTGTTTATTCCTTTTGACTTGTTGTTAATTATCTTTGGAGATCTATACACTGTAGTTGATTTCAAAATTAAAAGTCTGTCCACGTTTGGGTAACAATTCTATTGTTCTCTGCTGAGAGAATTGCAAAATACATTTCTCACACCAAGTACCTCTAATATTTTCTACCAACACACACATATTTGTATGTGCCTAAGCCCCATATCTGCATACAGATTATGAAGATTTTGTTTCAATTTTGAGACAGAGTTTCACTATGTAGCCTTGATTTGCCTAGAAGAAACTATGTAAACGAGGCTTGCCTCAAACATTTAGAGATCTACTGCCGTACCTCCAGAGTTCTGGGATTAAAGGTGTTCACCACCAGACATGGCCAATACTTTTTTCTTTTATTGAAGACAGCTCTTTTCCTCCCACATTACTGTTTCCTCCCTGATTATTGTTTCCCTCTCTCTCTACCCCTCTCAGTTCCTCTCCACTTCCCATCCTGTGTAGGTCCACCCCATTTCTGTCACTTTTCATTAGAAAACATACTGACTTCTAAAGGACAATAATGAAATAAAATATGATAACGAAACCAAATGTAATATGTAAATCCACTCATTCACACACCCAGGAATGCCATAAAATACTAAACTAGAAGACATATATATATATATATATATATAATATATATATATATATATAGAGAGAGAGAGAGAGAGAGAGAGAGAGAGAGAAAGCGGACCTGCAGGGTGTGTGTGTGTGTGTGTGTGTGTGTGTGTGTGTGTGTGTAAAATAAAATTAAAAGTAAAATAAAATTAAAAAGTAGTGACAGAACCTTATGAGACAAGGAACCTCCTATGTTGCTATTAACTTCATTTTCTGTTGACTGTCCAAGACTGGTCATTTATCCTACCCCTAATAGTAGTATATTTCCTAAGTGAAGCTCCCTTGGATAAAACTAGATTTTCATTTGCAAGAGGTTACCAATTGTAGAATGCTTCTGTGTTAGGAATGAGGGCATGTACACACTTCTTCTCTCAGCTCTAGCACTCTATCTGGTGCAAACACATGAAAACAGGCCCTGTGTATGCTGCTTCAGTCTCTGTGAGTTCTTAGTGTCTGGACCCTGTTGATTTGGATTGCCTCATTTTTTTGGTATCTTCTATCACCTTTGGCTTTTACACTTTTCCTGCCTCCAATTCCACAGGGTTCCTTCAGCCCTGAGGACAGTGATTTGATGGAGACATCCCATTTAGGGATGAATGTTTCAAGAGCTCTCATTTTCTAACTAACATCTGGCTGTGGGTCTCTGCATTTGTTTCCATCTGCTGCTGGAGGAAGCTTCTCTTATGATGGTTGGGAAAACTGGCCAAGATTCTTAATTAATTGACATTTAGGTTGTTTTTCAGTTCTTTGTGAATACAAATAATACTGCAGTGGCCATTTTGTGTTATTATAATCCACAGATCAAATTTCTAACAGTCAAATCCTTGCTCAAAGTGGTAGTACAATTTCAATGTGATAATCATGCCAAAATAAACATTGCAAATGTTTTTACACATTTATACTCCCATGGATGAGGTATTAGAGTTCATACATTGCAGACATGGTTTATATGTTCTTGATACTTAAGGTTGATGCTACTTACCATCGAACATATCATGGGCACTGCAGAGACTGCTCAGTAGTTAAGAATCGTCTTCATGCAGAGGATCCAGGTACAGTTCCAAGAACCTACATCAGGTGATTCAGAACCATCTGAAACTCCAATTTCCACAGTTCTGACACCTTCTTCTTGCCTACACAGATACCTTCATGCAGGTACACATAATCAAACACAGGCATGTACACACAAATGCATTAATAAAGTATAGTTAAAAATACACTACAAACTTACTCCTCCAAAGCATTAATGCAAATAACTATTTCCTAATTCAGAAGAAATTAAAGAGAAATTTGGGTCCTCAGGCCCGTACTTCTGAGAGATTAAATTGTCAGCAGCATTCTTTTTCTTTATAAATGCTAAGTGCTTTTTTCTTCTTTATAAAAGCAGCTGCTGTTTTTCCGTTGAGTGCCTCACATTCATGGTTTTGCAGGCACAAATGTCAAGGAGGTGTGGAGGAACACTGCTGACTCAATAACCCTCTTTGAGAAACACACCTTCATTTCCCTGGTTCCCCACTTTGCTTAACACATCCAGACTTAGACATTACAGAAGGCATTGGTTAGACAGAGAGGCTCCCATGTGCCTTTCTGCCCCTGAAAACCCTATCACAAATCATCCTGACGACACCTTGACCACACCTGTAGCCAGCTTCTAGCAGGAGTGGCTTACACTGTCCCCTACACTTTCTCATTTATTGCACTTCCAGTTAATTCATTTACTTATCACATAGCCCTGAGATATTGAAGTTACCAGAAACCATGTTTCCTGGAGTTCCATAATCACACAGAGAGGATGATTTTTGAATACTTCCACAGACAAAATGCTTATTCTTCATATCCTTTGGCTCAAGGAGCTACTCTTATTTGTGAGCTGAGCACAATCCATGTTCTGACCACTTGCTTTCTTCTCTGCCTGAAATTGTACTCTAGCAAGTGATGATAATCAAAAGAACAGCTTCTATTTCTGTGAAAGAACAGGGACGGAAGTTTGAGAAAGGCCAGCTGTGCTTGCTGACTAAAAGCAAATCTGTTATAAAAGAATTTTCCATAATCCATCAATGACTCAGTTTTTCTCATGTTTGTAGTAATGCTGAACTTCTGCCACATTAAAAAAAAAGTTTCTGGAATGTGATTATACGTGTTAAAATTCCTTATTTATTCTTAGTAGATCTAGCAGCCTGGTTGGTTATTTTTAAAAATCAGTGTGTGTGTGTGTGTGTGTGTGTGTGTGTGTGTGTGTGTGTGTTTACATGTACACACATACCACAGTGCACATGTGAGGGTCAAAACATGTGGGCTTTGCTAGTCTGTACATTATGTGTGTTCTGGGGTAAACTCAGGTCACTAGTTGAGGCAACAAGTGCCTTTAGCCTCTGAACCAACTTGCCAACTACAGTTATTTTTGGCCTGAGAATGTTGACTGAAAAGACATATTTCTTGTTGGTAAGGAAATTATACCATGTGAATGAAAACATAAAATTAACAAACAATAGGTGCCATCCTTCACAGAGATAAAAATACAAAGAAAATAAAACTGGATAATGTACGAAGACGAGACAATTGGAGTGCCAGGTGGGCATCTTTAAAAAGATCTCTACTCTGATACTAAAGTGATGAAGTATGTACATACTTTTCATCATGAAGATGAAACAACTCTACAAAGGGGGAAATATTTGTATATTGAAATTTCAACCATAACCACAACAATAACAAAAACTCACCCTTTGGCCAGTGCAACTATAGCACAGAGAAGTAGAAAAGGAAGAAGAAAAGATATGACGAGATAGAAGGTCAGAGAGATGAGACAGTACAAAAAATCTTGGTGAAGTGGATGTATATTTATACTAATTATCTAGAGTATAGACTTATGCAGATAGTGTTATCTCCAACTGGATTACTAGTTAGAAACCTACATTCTCCCTTACCCTAGAATATTTTTATTCAACATTCCCTGTGATTGGCATGCAAAGGGGTCTGTCTTTACAGTTGATATGACCTATTTATGCTGATCATACTTTCTTATTTAAGTGATATTTTAGGTCCAGCATGGACACAGGAATTTATTTTATCTATTAATACTATATGTTCCCAGCATGACATTATGGAATACAATATCACATGAATCTGTAAAACATTGAAAATTGAGGACATATCTCCCAGGTTTTCTTCCCTTTGAAATGTGAGGACAATAGTAAAGTAGGGAATGTTCTTAAAGGAGAAGCTGTCCCAGGAAGTCATTGTGGAATTAGGTGAGAATAATAATAATTAATTTGTAAGGTCATTAAATCCTGTATGGTCTTTGAAATCAAACCCCTTTAGTTTTCTATTGTTCTGAACTCTGGGACAACAGATTAATACAGTGAAGTTACTATGTGAGCATAATTTATAGAAAACTGGTAATCTTAATTGCAAGGAAATTGATGGTTTCTAGATGATATAAGACAACATAGTACCAAAAAAATCAAATTTTGAACTCAGAAGTCTTTGCCTCAAGTTAAGAACCAAGATTTTGAAATGTCTATGACATTGCTGGAATAATTTCATGTTCCTCTAATAACTGCAGGGCCAATTCTACTGAAAGCCAAGGTCACTGAGTCATTCCAAGGGTTAATGAGTTACAACTCCAACTGAATGTAGAATATTGTCAGACCTTTTTGGTGAAAGATGAGATCCTGACTTTGTTTTGAAAGTTATAACCTCATAATTGTAATCAGAGTTCCTGAGAAGACCCGGAGGACCTCTGAATGCTTTCTGCACAGGGCTGCCTTGCTTGAGAAAGTCATGACCCTCCTTTCATTACAGTTCACTCAGTAACAAAGAATTTCATTCAAAATTGGCTACAGAGTAAAAAGCAGAGTCAAAGAGGTGTCCAGAATAAAATGAAGCATTTCACTAATTTTATTATTAAAAATAATGGAAGATGGATGCAATGGTTATTTAATGAGGTAAGAATGTGGTTTGAAGTATACTCAATTAACTATAGTATGTAAATTTATAAGGTATTCTCCATTAAATAAGGTCATGTACATATTTGAGTCTCTTTTAACAAATGCCTGGACAACGAATGCTTAACTTATGGTTGACCTAAGCAAATAATCTTTGAGCCAAAAAACTTTTTGGAGGGATTAATACAGAGAAAAACACATAACTGCTTAGAAAATAAGATATTATGCTTGTGGTTTCCTTTGATTCCTTCACCATGCTTTGAGGCAGTTTCCAGAGGGCCCATCTTTACTTTGCCATCAGAAAAATGGACATGAGAAAAGCAATATATTAATAATTTCTATATCACTCCTGCCTTTAATCCCCAAATTCAGCAGGCAGAGTCAGGCAGATCTCTGTGATTTTTAAGGCCAAGCTGGTCAATATAGAAAATTTTCAAGCCAGATAAGATTACACAGTGAGAAAGTGTATAAAAGAAAGTCATTTACATTTTTATGTTGGCTGGGATTATTGATAAAAATGTGTATAAATAAAGTGGAGCAAATTTTCTCCATGGAGGTGACAGCAGTAAGGATATATAGTGGAGGTAACAGCAATTAAGTGTTAGAAAGGAGAGAGATCCTTAATGAGCATTATAGGGAGATTTTGAAGGGTGATTATCATACTTGAGTACTGATATAATCACATTGTGATAGATTTTCTTAGTTGTCAACATGACTATATCTGGAATGATCTATAATCCAGAAGTGGAGGCACACTCCTGATCTGGATATTGAGGCAAAAAGACAACATGTCTTTAAATCCAGACCTTGATGCTGGAAGGCACACCATTAATCTGAGCCACGAATTCTGCTGGAAGGGAAGAAGTAAGGCTTTGTCTTTCCCCTGCTTGGCCTGACCTTATCAGCCCATCCATCACCTAACTGTCATTGGAGCCTACTTTTTCAGGACTCCAGCATACACAGAAAACCAGCTGAGACACCCTCACATGGCATTGAGCAGTTACTATATTCTTGGACTTTCTAGTGACAATTAGCCATTGTCGGACTGCAGCCTGTAAACCATTCATTCTCAGAGAATCTGGGACACTAAATTGCAGATTGTCACCTCTCCCTCCTGTCCTCCAAATTCGATGCCCATGTTTTGCCCCAGCTCTGTAACAGACAACCTGCCCTCCCCTCCCTGTCTGCCCCTATGGATCAGAAGATCTCCTCTAACATTCTTCTCCCAGACTAATCTTATTATCCAAGCCCCCTATTGCAGAAGGCACCACACACACACACACACACACACACACACACACACAATTTTGACCCAGCCTCTAAGTGAAACAAGTAAGCCAGTGACACAGGTGAATGAAATTCAGATTTGACTGCTCCTTCATCTCTAAATCCAATCCCCCTCTCTCATGCCCAGCACTGTAGCAGGATATGTGCTGTAGCCTTTCACTTTCTGTTCCTATTCCCAGACAAATCCTGTAGAATATTTTCTACCTCCAGTGAACTCCCCAAGCACCACATGTGGACTTCCTCTTCTGGCCCATCCCCATGCCTAAGTGTCAGTTCCCAATACCTCCAAATACATTTTACCTAGAACCTGCAGATTCTGCTAGTTTTTGGCAACAGAATCTCAGAGCATTTCCTACCTGCCAACACATAGCCACCACAAAACATGGAGTGGATTACCCACCCAATGTAGATAAAACTAGATATCAACACCTAACCAACAATCATCTCAAACCCAGATACCTAGACACAAGTATAAAAACACAATCAGGACAAAATTCCTTCCTCAGTCATCATCAGAGAAGCTTCTTTCTGCAGAAGATTGAAACAAAAATAGAGGCCCTCAGCCAGACAATGTGCAGAGGGTGAGAAACCTGGAACACTCATCCCTAAATGGGATGTCTCCAGAAAATCCCTCCCCTATGGGCCCAGGGAACCCTGCTGAAGTGGATGTGGAAAGAATGTAATAGCTAGAGGGGATGGCGAGCACTAAGGAATTATGGGCTTCTAAACACAAAATAACCAATGAACATGAAATCATAGACACTGAAGCAGCATGCACAGGGCCTGCATGGATCAGCATCAGATGGGATCCTAGAGCTGAAAGAAGTAGACACACACACACACACACACACACACACACACACACACACACACACACACACACCTAACCCAGAACCACTTGCAAATGAAAATTTGGTTGTCTCCAAGGCAGTCTCCTAAACAAACGACTCTTAAGGCATGACCAATTCTAGATTGCCAAACAGAAAGTGAATTCATGGCATCATGATGTTCTTTCGACTTTCTTCATCTCTTAATGTTATGTCATGGTTTTTCTTTTCTTTCTATTTATTCATCCTTATGGCTCTATTCGCTATTGGATTTCTGTCTAGGAGATGTTTTTAAGTTTTATTTTTTCTTTTTTTTTGTATTTTAAGACATAGTTTCATTGTGTAGACCTGGATGTCCTAGAACTCTATAGACCAGGCTAGCCTAGAATTCAGAAATCTAGTTACTCCTAAATTCTGAGAATAAAGTTAGGAGCTACCACACTTAACACCAGGCTGTGGATTTGTATTTAAATGGGATTGCTGGGAGTAAAGGAGTGGGTCACTGCATCTATATCTATTTCTTGCACCGTATCCTTTATTATTTATTTTCCCTAGTCTGTTGTATTTGTTTTAGCTTATAATATGTTAATTTATTATTATCATTTAGATGCCTGTTTGTTTTCTCAGGAAAGAGAGAAAAGGCTGTAGATCCATATGGGAGATGGGGAAGAACTGGGAGGAGAAAAGGCAAGGGGGCCAATAATCAGTATACACTGTATGGGAAAATATATTTTTGATAAAAGAAATAAAGAGGAGAGCAAACTGAACTCCAGGTAGAATATATACAGAAACACATGGATTATTGGTTAGTACAAATTCACATTTTGAAAAAGTTCCTTTTAGTGGAAATTATTTTTGTGCAAGGCAATGGATATAGGCTTATTCTTATGCATGTGGACATCCAGTTTTTCCTGTACCATTTGATGAAGATAATACCATGTTTCAGCATCTGTTTTTGGCATCTTTGTCAAATATTAAATAACGTTTCCTGTAAAAACAAAAAAGAAATAGGGTTATTGGCAGAAACTTGCCAATAAACTCACATGTAGTTAAAACATCAGAGAGCAAAAAAAATAATCAGAAAGCATAAAATATAAACATAAATACAGCATGCAAAATCTTTACTTAACTTATTCTTCTAAAGCTACTCAGGCTATATCAGTCACCTGATTTTGTGACCCAAATAAATCCACAATGAAATCATTGTTTATTGCTCAGAATCAATTATCTTTAATCAATGTTACCATGTAAATCACCGATGGTTGATATGGTATTCATTTTCTCACTCACCATTGACCACGTGATGGATTTACCATCCAAAGACTCTTGTTCCTGAGCTTCTGAATTAGATGTGAGGATCTGCCTACTCCACTGAAGATGGTCATGAGAGGCACTCATTGTTATACAAAGAAAATATTCTTTGGAGA
Organism: Cricetulus griseus; assembly: GCF_003668045.3. Lineage (NCBI taxonomy): Eukaryota > Metazoa > Chordata > Mammalia > Rodentia > Cricetidae > Cricetulus > Cricetulus griseus. Next base: position 68,078,890 of record NC_048601.1, read on the forward strand.
AAATGGGAAGGCTGTAGAAACATATAAGCACATGATTTTAGAGGAAAGATTGTTAGACTGGAGATTCTGTTACAAAATAGCATAGATGTGTTCAAAAATAAGATTACATTTGTATTTTGCTTGTTCTGGGACAACTATCATCTCTTACTGATGCCCCTACCTACTAGAGAATCAACAAGAAGAAATGCTAATATTGGCCTCCATCATGAGCAATAACAATCCTGACAGTTATGTGAAAGAACTCTAAACCATCAGATCTGCAATAGCTTATTGTAGGAACTGTTAAATGGCAAGTCAGTTTGTTCAGACACATTTTAGAGGGTGTTTTTTTTATCATTATACTAAACCCCGCTCCCAGCAATTGTTTTTTTATTGGTAGGCTGCTGTGATCACATAACCACTCAGTAAAATATATTGACTGCAACATTTGATAAGTACTGGCTGAAAGAAATATGCCCTTTCCCTCCTTAATCAAGAAGTCAGAGAGTTTCAATTTTAATAACTTATATAGATTTCCAAAATAAAATTTCTGGATGAGGAGAAGCATAGAAGGCAAAGGGGAGTTTCATGTCTCATACGTCTAATGCAGGGTAAGTGCATAGAGGCCTGGGATTGAACCCTGGAGGACATCAATGATTGCTTTGAGTTGGTGGAGGCCAAAGTAGGTTAAGGATGAACTGTCTGTATAAACTGCAAAGGATCAAAGCAAAGAAGTCAAACCTGATTCACCCATCCACGGGGGAAACATAACTGGGATTAGACAAGTAGTTCTAAATTGAAGGGAAAGCAAGATTTATGAATGAAATATTCTGAATATCTGTGCCATTCTGAGTGTCTGCAGGAATCTAAATTGAATCATTTATTACTTAATGGGAGAAACATACACATATATGGATCGTTATAACAACAAATTCATTGTAGAAAATGGGAAATAGTATTATAGAACCAAAGTAGGCAGGTGGAGTGGATAGTGTATTCTGAAATAATAAAACTCACGCTGAGGCTGTAATAATGCATAGCCTTTAGAAAATTAATCGATTTTAGGATACTCTTGGAAGAAAAGCTAAAATATCCATGAGAATTAAGACACAGCAAGATACTGTTTGGAGTAACTGGCACGTGATATCACTAGATTGAGGTGCAGAGGACACAGATAATATGGCAAGAGAGGAAGGTGCTTCCTAAGCCTTGTTGAAGACAGTGTGTAATAACTTTCAGGAACTATGGGAATAAAAATGTGTACAGACGTTCAGTAAGTCACTTTCTTTTATCTCACTTTTCCCCGAATTACAATACCATTCCTACATCTCCACTCAAGTGTTTTTTTACTTACCAGTTAATAATATTTTGAGTTTTACTTTTGTTTTCTTGTGCTTTATAGTTTTTAAATTTTAAAACAGGTTTTCTTACGATGAAGAGCATTGGTTTAGAGCCTAGAGAGTATACTCAAAGCACTAGCTGCTCCTCCAGAGAACACAGGTTGGATTCTCAGCAACAACTTGGCAGCTCAGAATCCTTTGTAACTCCAGTTCCAGGGGATCCATTACCCTATTCTGGTCTCTAGAGGTCCCAGAAATACATATGGTACACAGATGTGCATGTCGGTAGAATAGAATGCATATAAAATTTTTAAAAGGAAAAATAATAGTGGACTTCATTATGGCACATATTCATCCTCTGTACTCGCTCTCCCCTCCTCCCCACTCCTTCTGAGCTACTTCTATTCCTTGAATAGTCCTTCTTCTTTTCTCTTGCATATATGCACATTTAAATATAGATTCTCATATGACAGAAAACTGTATTGTAATGATTACACCCATTGATCTCCCGTGATTAACGCCACACTTTTGATCCCTCTCTCCTTCCACATAGTTAGCCTGCTTCTTTCTTTTATATATTAATCTATATTTAAACATAGATACATATTAGACAAGTAGGTCAAAATTGAAGGGAAAGTGATAATTATCAATATTTATCTTTCTGAGTATGGCTTATCTTGCTAAACATGATTATTTCCTATTTATCCATTTTCTTGCAAATGACATAGTTTCATTCTTCTTTGTGACTGAATAAATTCCACTATGCCCATGTACCATGTTTCCTTGTATGTTGATGGGTATGTGAACTTCTTCCAATTCCTGGCTTCATTATGTTCATTATGAGTAGTGGGACAATAAAAGTCTTTGTGAAGGTTTATTTTTGGTTGGGTAATATTAGATCCTAGGAGTAGTGTATATGCTGGGTCTGACTGAAGTTTTATTTTTAGTTAGTTGAGGAAATTCTGTACTGATTTCTACTGTGCAGTTTTCTAATTGATGAATTTGAAAGAAGACTGACCTACTTTTTAAAAGTTCATTCTAGGCAGACTGACCTGGAACTAGGTGAGTGAGCTCCTGCCCGCTCCCGACCCCAGGCCAGAACACCCCACCACCCCCATCCCACCACCCCCGCCTGAGCCTGCGGGCTTGGGCCAGACAAGCCCAGGCAGGGAGGAGCTCCCTGTGCCCCAAATCTGGTAGCACCCCACTCTTCCATTCCGCCGAACGACCGAGAAACTAGGAACTAGCGAGGAGACCACCAGGAGCGTCGAGATCATCTAGAGTTGTGGACATCGAATTCCTAGCCCCCACACACCACTGGGCCACAAGAGGAGATAGAGAGAACCCACCCGCACCCACTAAAAGGATATGGGGAGAAGACAGAATAAGATTTCACTCAACAACACAAAGACCAACATGACACCACCAGAACCTAGGGACTCCACTCCGGCAAGAGCTGAAAAGCCCAACACAGAGCATGAAGATGAGATGGACCTCAAAAATTATCTCAGCAAGTTGATAGAGACCTTTAAAGAGGAAACAAGAAAATCCCTTAAAGAAATAGAAGAGAAAGCAAACAAAAAATTAAATGAATTGGAGGAAAAGACAAACCAAAAAATTCAAGAAATAAATAAATCTCTTAAAGAATCTAAAGAAAGCCAAGAAAAAACATCCAAGCAAGTGAAGGAAGCTCTTGAAATAGTTCAAAACATGAAAGCTGAAATACACACAATAAAGAAAACACAGAATGAGACCATGTTGGAAATGGAAAGGTTGGATAAACGATCAGGAACTAAAGATGTAAGTGTATCCAACAGGATTCAAGAGATGGAAGAGAGAATCTCAGCTACTGAAGACTCGCTAGAGGATATACATTCATCCACCAAAGAGAACCTCAAGTCCAACAAAACCCTAACACAAAATATCCAGGAAATATGGGACACCGTAAAAAGGCCAAACCTAAGAATAATAGGTGTAGAAGAAGGTGAAGAAATACTGCTCAAAGGTACAGAAAACATATTCAACAAAATCATAGAAGAAAACTTCCCCAACCTACAGAAGGATATGCCTATGAAAGTACAAGAAGCTTACAGGACACCAAACAGACTGGACCACAAAAAGAAGTCCCCCGACACATAATAATCAAAACACCAAATCTACAGAATAAAGAGAAAATATTAAGAGCAGCAAAGGAAAAAGGCCAAGTAACATATAAAGGCAAACCAATCAGAATCACACCCGACTTCTCAATGGAAACTCTGAAAGCCAGAAGGTCTTGGATAGATACCCTACAAGCACTAAGGGAGCATGGATGTCAACCCAGACTACTGTACCCAGCAAAACTTTCAATCACTATAGATGGAGAAAACAAGATATTCCACGACAAAAACAGATTTAAACAATACATATCAACAAATCCAGCACTACAGAAGGCTCTGGAAGGAAAACTCCAACCCAACGAACATAACTACACTCACAAAAACACTGGCAGTAGTTAATCGAATTTCACCAAACACAAAAAGAAACAGAAGGGCAAAATCCACACGCAATGATACCACCAACAATAAATCCAAAACTAAGAAGAACCAATGAACAATGGACGTTAATATCCCTGAATGTCAATGGTCTTAACTTACCCATAAAAAGATATAGGCTAACAGAATGGATACGAAGACAGAATCCATCTTCTGCTGTTTACAAGAAACACACCTCAAATTCAAAGACAGGCGATACCTCAGAGTAAAAGGATGGGAAAAGATTTTCCAATCAAATGGGCTCAAGAAACAAGCTGGGGTAGCAATACTAATATCTAACAAATTAGACTTTAAACTGAAAGCAATCAAAAGAGATAAAGAAGGGCATTTCATACTCATCACAGGAAAAGTCCATCAAGATGAAGTCTCAATCCTGAACATCTATGCCCCTAATACAAAAGCATCCACTTTTGTAAAAGAAACATTACTAAAGCTCAAACCACACATAAAACCACACACACTTATAGTAGGAGACTTCAACACCCCCCTTATACCACTGGACAGAACTACTAGACAGAAACTTAACAAAGAAACAAAGGATCTGAAAGAAGTTATGACACAACTGGGTTTAACAGATATCTATAGAACATTCCATCCAAACACAAAAGAATATACCTTCTTCTCAGCGCCACATGGAACCTTCTCAAAAATTGACCACATAGTTGGCAGCAAAGCAAACCTCCACAGGTACAAAAGTATTGAAATAACCCCCTGTATCTTATCAGACCACCATGCATTAAAGCTAGAATTCAACAGCAATACGAATTGCAGAAAACCTACATTTACGTGGAAAATGAATAACTCCCAATTGCACCATTCCTGGGTTGAGGAAGAAATAAAAAAAGAAATCAAAGACTTTCTAGAATTTAATGAGAATGTAGACACAACATACCCGAACTTATGGGACACCCTGAAAGCAGTGCTAAGAGGGAAGTTCATAGCACTAAGTGCTCACATGAAGAAACTGGAGGAAAGTCACATTAGAGAATTGACAGAACAACTGAAAGCTTTAGAGCAAGAGGAAGCAAACACACCAAGGAGGAGTAGACGCCAGGAAATAATCAACCTGAGAGCCGAAATCAACAAAGTAGAAACTAGGAAAACAGTACAAAGAATCAATGAAACAAAGAGTTGGTTCTTTGAGAAGATCAACAAGATAGACAAGCCTCTAGCCAAACTAACCAAAAGGCAGAGAGAGAGCACGCTAATTAACAAAATCAGAAATGAAAAGGGAGACATAACAACGGACACTGAGGAAATCCAGAGAATCTTTAGGTCATACTTTGAAAACCTGTATTCCACAAAATTGGAAAACCTAAAGGAAATGGACAACTTTCTGGATAAATATCACTTACCAAAATTAAATCAAGATCAGATAAACAGTTTAAATCGAACTATAACCCCTAATGAGATAGAAGCAGTAATCAAAAGCCTCCCAACCAAAAAAAGCCCAGGGCCAGATGGCTTCACTGCAGAATTCTACCAGAAATTCAAACAAGAGCTAATTCCAGTACTCCTCAAACTGTTCCACACAATAGAAGCAGATGGGATATTGCCAAACTCTTTCTATGAGGCTACAATCACTTTGATACCCAAGCCTCACAAAGATATGACTAAGAAAGAGAACTACAGACCGATATCCCTCATGAACATCGATGCTAAAATACTCAATAAAATATTGGCCAACCGAATACAAGAACATATCAGAAAAATCATCCACCATGATCAAGTAGGCTTTATCCCAGGGATGCAAGGATGGTTCAACATACGAAAATCCATCAATGTAATCCACTATATAAACAAACTGAAAAAGAAAAACCACATGATCATCTCACTAGATGCTGAAAAAGCCTTTGACAAAATCCAACATCCCTTCATGATAAAGATCTTGGAGAGAACAGGAATAACAGGAACATATCTAAACATGATCAAGGCAATATATACCAAACCAATAGCCAACATCAAAGTAAATGGAGAGAAACTCAAAGCTTTTCCTCTAAAATCAGGAACAAGACAAGGCTGTCCACTCTCTCCATATCTCTTCAATATTGTACTTGAAGTTCTGGCTATAGCAATAAGACAAGAAAAGGGGATCAAAGGGATACAAATTGGAAAGGATGAAGTAAAACTTTCACTATTTGCAGACGACATGATAGTCTACATTAGTGACCCGAAAAACTCTACCAGGGAACTCCTACGGCTGATAAACACCTTCAGCAAGTTAGCAGGATACAAAATTAACTCAAAAAAATCAGTAGCCCTACTATATACAGATGATAAATCCAATGAGAAAGAAATCAGGGAAACATCACCTTTCACAATATCCACAAGCAACATAAAATATCTTGGGGTAACACTAACCAAAAAAGTAAAAGATCTGTACAATAAGAACTTTGAGACTTTAAAAAAAGAAATTAAAGAAGATACCAGAAAATGGAAAGATCTCCCATGCTCATGGATAGGTAGAATTAACATAGTAAAAATGGCAATCCTGCCAAAAGCAATCTACAGATTCAATGCAATCCCCATCAAAATCCCAACACAGTTTTTCACAGACATTGAAAGAACAATACTCAACTTTATATGGAAAAATAAAAAACCCAGGATAGCCAAAACAACTCTTTACAATAAAGGATCTTCTGGAGGCATCACCATCCCCGACTTCAAGCTCTACTATAGAGCCATAGTTCTGAAAACAGCTTGGTATTGGCACAAAAATAGACTGATAGACCAATGGAATCGAATTGAAAACCCTGATATCGACCCACGCACCTATGGATACCTTATTTTTGACAAAGGTGCTAAATCTATACAATGGAAAAAAGACAGCATCTTCAACAAATGGTGCTGGTACAATTGGATTCGGACATGCAGAAAATTACAGATAGATCCATACCTGTCACCATGCACAAAACTTAAGTGCAAATGGATCAAAGATCTCAGCATAAATCCAGTCACACTGAATCTTCTAGAAGAGAAAGTGGGAACTACCCTTGAACAAATTGGCACAGGAGACCACTTCCTGAACATTACGCCAGAAGCACAGACATTGAGGTCTGCAATTAATAAATGGGACCTCCTGAAACTGAGAAGCTTCTGCAAGGCAAAGGAAACAGTCAGTAGGATAAAACGACCACCCACAGAATGGGAAAAGATCTTCACCGATCCCACATCTGACAGAGGACTGATTTCCAAAATATATAAGGAGCTCAAGAAGCTAGCCACCAAAACACCAAACAATGAAATTAAAAAGTGGGGTGCAGAACTAAATAGGAATTCTCAACAGAGGAATCTGAAATGGCTGAAAGACACTTAAAAAAGTGCTCAAAATCATTGGCCATCAGAGAAATGCAACTCAAAACAACTCTGAGATACCATCTCACGCCTGTCAGAATGGCTAAAATAAAAAACACCAATGACAATCTATGCTGGAGAGGATGTGGAGAAAAAGGAACACTCCTCCATTGCTGGTGGGAGTGCGATCTTGTAAGACCACTCTGGAAATCAGTATGGCGGTTGCTCAGAAAAATGGGAATCAGTCTACCTCAAGATCCAGCCATTCCTCTCTTGGGTATATACCCAAATAGGGCATGTACTTACAACAAGGACATATGTTCAACCATGTTCATAGCAGCATTGTTTGTAATAGCCAGAACCTGGAAACAACCTAGATGCCCCTCTATTGAAGAATGGATTGAGAAAATGTGGTACATTTATACAATGGAGTACTACTCAGCAGAAAAAAGCAATGGAATCTTGAAATTCGCAGGCAAATGGATGGAACTAGAGGAAACCATCCTGAGTGAGGTAACCCAGTCACAAAAAGACAAGCAAGGTATGTACTCACTGATATATGAATTTTAGACATAGAACAAAAGACTACCAGTATATAATGCTCTTCACCAAAGAAACTAGGAAACATGAAGGACTCTAAGGGTTAAATGGTCCCCAGGAATGGAAGTGGCATGAACTCCCGAACTAATTGGGGGCATGAGGGTGGGGGGGGAAGGAGCTGCTACAATAAGAGCAAGAGAAGAGGAGAAGAGGAGAGGAAATGGAGGGGCAGAAACATTGAGTTGGGGGAAGAATAGAGGAAAGAGAGCAAGATGAGAGATACGATATCAGAGGGAGCCACTGTAGGCCCGAGAAGGGATCAGGAACCAGGGAGATCTCCAGAGACCTACAAGGATGACACGATCTGACAATCCAGGCAATGGTGGAGAGGATAACCTAAAAACCCTCCCCCTAAAATGAGATTGATGACTTCTCTTTATGCCATCCTAGAGCCCTCACCCAGTGGCTGATGGAAACAGAGACAGACATCCACAGATATACAATGAGCCGAAATCGGGAATTTAGTTGAAGAGAGGGAGGAATGAAGAACGAAGGGGTCTGTACTAGGATGGAGAAACCCACAGGAACTGTTGGCCTGAACAAGGGAGAGCACATCGACCCCAGATGCTGTCCAGGAGGCCTGTACAAGACCAATCCACACCCTAGAACATGGATGTCAATAAGGAGGCCTCTGCACTCCAGGGAGCCTCTGGTAGTGGATTAGTATTTTTCCCTGGTGCAAGAAGGGACTTTGAGAGCCCATCCCATATGAAGGGTTACACTCTGGCCCTGGACACATGGGGAAGGGCCCAGGATCAGCATAGGAAGACTTGGTGGACTTTGCTGAGCTCCCGTTGAGGGTCCTACCCTGCCTGGGGAGTAGTGGGTGGATGGGGTTGGGGGGTGGGCTGGGGGTGGGGGAGAAAGTTTGGGGGGTGGGAGGGAGAGGGAGAAGGGACTTGAAATAAGCTTGTTCCCTAACTAGAACTAATAAAATAAAATAAAATTTAAAAAAAAAAAAGAATAGCTCTCTTCGCCTGCTATGCAATTTAAAAAAAAAAAAAAAAAAGTTCATTCTAGACGCTACCAGCCTTTTACCAAATGGCCATCCAGTTCACTCATCTGATGAGTAGTGGGCTTATAGGAATAGGCTTAATCACCATTGGGGAGACTAGATCATTCAGATGCACTGATGACTGAAAATGGTTGTCATCAGTTATGGATGAGCATTAACTTCTCCATTTTACTGTGTGTATGAAACTGCACTCTGTTGTGAGATTTTCTATGACTAAGCTAACGTTTTATTCTCTAGTTAATTTGTTCAGAAAAGGTAGGGCAGAAAAAATTAGTACTCGCTGATGTCATAAAACACCACTAAGCTTCCTTTTAGATTTATTTTTGGTAGCAGTGAATGTGCCTTTCTAAGTAAAGTCTGTCAAGAACATTTATTGACTTGCGTGTGAGGTGAGGGGCATCAAGGATGACAGTGTATGAGGAAAGGAGAAAAATGGTAGATTTAAATATGTAGAAGAAAAATATAAGAGTAAGCCACTAAGCTTACTAAAGTGGAGGTGTGAGACCAAGAGATCCCCACAATGGCTTATTTCAGAAGCAGTGGATGTATTTCCAAGGGTGAAAAGAAAATGGTTCTGCAGTATTCTAGGGACTGAGAAGGACATGTCATCTCATTTAAGATGAGGAGCCTTATGGAACAAGAATGAGGAGGTGCTTTTGAATCAGGGAGGTGAATATTTTTAAAAAGGAACACTGACCAATGATGTCAATTTTTCAATGTATTTGTTAAACTATAGAATTTAAGACAGTAATTAAATGCAACAGTTACTACCTCACTAGTGGCATTATAGCTTCAATACATGATTTAAAAGGGAAATCTCCCCAAGAATGTATTACCATAGAAAATAAACTCAACTAGATTAAAATTAAAGAGAATTTTTGTCTATTACATAGAAGCCATAAGAAAATTGAAAAGAAACCCTCTATTCTGAAAAAAAGAGATACTTACAGCCCTGTAACTTGAGGTCTTGTTGAGAAATACATATATGAGACTTCTATCATCAAAGACTTAAATAAACAGAATAAAATGTGGACATTTGCTTCATTCTTGTTGCCATTTCAAAATACCATAAGGTGGGTAATATGTAAAGATAATCAATGCATTTCTCATGATTTTATAGACTGGGAAATGCAGTATCAGAATAGTAGTGTTTTAGGAGGATCCCACACTGGACAAGCAAAGAGAGGGTCAAGAGACCAAGACACTGAATTCCTGTCTCCATACAACAACATCTTTAGAGAACAAGCAGTAATCCATTCATGAAGGTGGAGCCCTTAAAAACTAAACACAACCCCTTATGTACCAACTTTAAAGCAACATGGGAAAATGAGTGCCCAGTACAACATACTTAATGGTAGAGACACATTCAAATTAAAACAGCATGTAGATACAGACAGATATATATATATATATATATATATATATATATATATATATATATATATATCTCCTATGACCCAACTACTCCATTTGAAGATCTCATTGTGTACATCAAATTTGGAAAATTTTATATTACATATGATTTTTATAAATACATATGTGTGTGTAATACATATGCATACACACAAGACAGAATTAACACTTAGTCAGCCCTAATATATTTTAAGAAAACAATGATAAAAGATGATAGGATACATCAAGACTCACGTATTCAGGGCTTTGGCCCAGCTTATGGTGCTATTGAAGGGTAACTAACTTATGGAGGATATAACTTTATCAACATATTTGCATAATGGTACACTCTGGAAGATTATGTCTTTTCAATTCTACTGATCACACTTTATGCTCATAGCCAACATGAAGTCAGTGCGTGTCATACCCTTCTGCCATGATGGTTCTACCTTACCACAGACCTGAAAGCTATAGGGCCAGCATGCTGTGACCTGAAATCTCTAAACTCATAAGCCAAATAAACCTTTCCTTCTCTAAGTTATTTATCACAGGTATTTTGGCATAGTGATGAATAGCTGCCAATATCTATCATCTATAAATCAGGCCTTAAAGTCTCAATATGAAAGCAAACACCTTGGTGCTATTAAACAAGAGGGACTACAGTTAGATAATACTGGCATTAGTAAAAACCCATGCAACAATAAATAGTAAATTGTTAAGATGCAAATGCCAGAGGTAAAATTGTAAGATAAATATAAAGAATCAATGAAGTGGCAACATGAAGAAGAGAAGGGTTTGGATGAGGCAGTGATTGCTGGCAGACAGAGCAGACATTTCTGGTATACAAGCAACATTTTTATTAAAACCATAAGGGGTACACAATGCACAGAAATATTTTTCTTTCATATTTTTAGAGGTGCCGAGGATCAAGCTCAAGGCCTGACACATTACTCAAGTTACTTTAATATCAAGTCAAATCCCCAGTCCTAGTGTTTTTTTATTTTTTTCTAAATTGTTTTTATATATTTCATATACATTTCATCATGTATTTCATAAGTTTTAGAAAATTGTCAAATAAATATAAATAGGATGCTAGCAGAGAGTTACTGCTTTGAAACATTCTTGAAATTATTAAAAGGAACTGTTATAAGAGAAGTCACAGTAAATGATACTTTTGAGATTTGCAATCTGACAAATTAGCTCTTGCTACAAAGCAGAAATGTAGATGCAGTGTTATTTCCCTGACAGAGCTGAGCTGGAAAGCCAGATCATGAAGACTCCTTGGAGCCCAGAAACAAAGCTGTAACTGAAATGAACTCCAGAGTATTGAACACCACAAGCTGGAACAACTGGACCTAACACCAGAGCAGACTCAAACAATGGTCACAGCGGGTGGGGGAACAAATTCTGTCAACTAATTCAAGGAGGATGGTGAAGCTAAGAAACATATAAGCTGGAACACTGGAAAGTCATTGTCTTAATGTAATGAGGGGAGAGAAAACAAAATGAAATATTCTTATGAAAAGAAATCCTTTCTCCCCCTTTAGGCTATAATGGGACAATTATGTTAAGGAGTTTTACTTTAAAAGAAACAGAGACTGGATTTAAACAAATCAATAAGCACTTAAAAGGCAATGTTAACCTTTTTCTGTCTCACATACTAGTGTGTAGATCCTGTAGCCACACACATGACCTCAGCCTTAAGATCTTTTGTTGCAGAAAAACAGTAAAGAAGTGAATGGTATAATATTCACAAATTTCTAGATGAAGAAAACTATTATGATTTTCACCTCTTCCTTATATTTTTAAACTTACAATAATTTGAAATCCTCCAATGTGGGAGATGTAAATAAGAATCCAAATACTTGGACAGTTAGAAGAAACTGAACATAGTGCCCATACCTGTGATCTCAACCCACAGGAAGATAATGCAGACTGAGACCCTGTTTGCAAAACTTATAGGCAAAGTCTAGTTGCTCCACCACATGTGAAGATGTTTTTATTGAGCTGAAGAAAAGGGAAAGAAGAAAGAATAGATGCCAATAAGGAAAGTTGGTAAGCATGGGGAGAGGAAAGCTCATGAATCTCATCCCAAACTGATCTGTAGAAGGGATGGATGTGACTAGTTTTGAATAGCTTCAAAAGTTTCCCAGAAGTGTTTGGATGAATGGAACCAAGAAATAATTGAGAAGTTGAGGCAGAGTTGTAATCCAATAGTAAATCAAGTAGATTAACCCGATGAAGGTAATTGTTCATACACCAGGGTTATTCTTTGGAGCCAAGAGGCTGTTACTTTCTGTGAAAACGTTAAATATCTATGGATGCAACCACTGAACGAGTCCAATAGGATAAATTGTAGGTTATTTAAACTACTGCTTTACCTTTGCATTTATGATGTGGTTTTTAATTATTCTAATTTTCATTAACATACTGTTACACAAAACCAAAAATAAACCCAGAGATTGATATTGGGGTTCAAGCTTCAATCTGAAGATCAGAGAAGCAAAGCAGCCCAGCCAGTATATCTTACATCTACCCAACTGAAATGGCAATCCTGTCTCCATGAATCCTCAGAGGCAAAAACTCTCATTTCCTGTCTCTTCCTGCTTTTTATTCCTTTCTCCACCCAGCCATATCATTCTGATCTCCACTTCCCTAGTGCTGGGATTATAGTCATGTGATCCCTGGTGCTGAGATCAACTTTGTGTGAGCTTCTTTCTTTTAAAACTGGATCAATTTCCTGTTGTCATTGTGGCCTTGAACTAACAAACATCTGTCAACCTCTTAATCCTGAGTCCTGGGATTAAAGGTGTGTACCAACACTGCCTGGATTCTATGGCTAACTAGTATGGCCTCTTTGTTAATTTGATCTTCAGTGGCTTTAATAAATCATAAAAAATATATCACAAAATATTATGATGGTTAGCAATGATGGCCAATTGGACTTAATCTAGAATCTGTGAAGAACTAATCTTCTGGGCATGTCTCTGAGATAGTTCCTAGATTGAGGTGATTAAAGTCAGAAGAGCTACCCTAAATATGGGAACTATCATTCCATGTTCTTGCTGGAATAAAATAGAGAGGGCAAGCTCAATACAGCATTCATCTCTCTCTGCTTCCTGACTCTGAAAGAGGATGACCACCAGCCTCAGTTTTCTGTAGTCATCATCTCACAGCTATGGCAGACTGTGCCTTCAAACAAAGGCAAAGCAGACAGCTTTCCTTTGCTGGGTGTTTTGTCATGGCAATGAAAGAAATTACTAGGACAGGTTGAAGATGGCCAATGGGAGATGCAGGTAAGGATTCTTCCTAATTCAACTAGGAATGCCTTCACATTTTTCCCTCTTCTCCAATTACTTCCTTGCAGTAGGTTGTAGTTGTTTGCCAGGTATATGGCATCTGTAAGTAGCCAACTTTCTTTGGAATTGTATAGCATAACAACAATAACGAGTAATATACTTGTCCTGAGTCCTTTGTCCACTAGGAAGTTTTTCCTGAATCCTTCATATGTTCTAAACATCAATGTCATGAGGCTGGCTCCATTAATGATGTTCATGGAAAGTTTGTCTTTAAAGGATGATAAAGGCAGTTGAAACACCATTTACAGTTGATTAATATATAAAGTTACTTCTTCATTTGAAAATTATCATGAGTTTTTCCCAGAGCCAATTTCATACACAGTAAGAGAGAAACGTGTATCATTCATTAAGTGTTCTATCTAATGGAGAGCCACCCAAACTAGCCCTTCACCACAGGAGCTTCAATTATGCATAGCTCATTTACCGTGACATATTTTCTAAAATACCATCAAAGACCTAAGTAGAAACTCCTACTTTTCTCTGGAAGATGAACAGGCAGTAATAAAATTTTATGTTTCAAAACCTGTGTGTGTGTGTGTGTGTGTGTGTGGTATGTGTCTGTTGTCTGTGGGTGATTTTTTATTTGCATACAACTTTATGCATGTCCATATGTATAAAAATATCATCAGTTTTCTCAATATATATCCACACCATTTGCCAATGTTTGACAACTTGACTTACTTTGTGGTTTCATCATGTTATGGATATACTTTACATCAAATCTATATCAGCTTGTTGTAATCATTCCATAATATTCAAAATGTCATATAATAAAATTTTGTATACTTTTTGTGTGTAGGGTGCATGTGTTTGTGTTGGTGCACATACACATTAATGCATATGCATGTGGAGATCAGAGGTTGATATCTCGTATATCTTCATCACTCTTCACCTTAATTTTTCTTTTTATTTTTCAGACAGGGGTCTCAGTTGCCTGAGTCTCAAGTTTCACCAATGAGCCCCGAGAGCCTCCTTTCTTTTTAATTATTTACAAATTTTATTTAAATTAGAAACAATCTTATTTTACATATCAATCCCAGTTCTGTCTCCTTTCCATCCTCCCATGCCCTCTACTGAACCCCCATCCCATCCCCCATCCACTCTCCAAGGAGGGTGAGACTTTCCATGAGGGATCATCAAAATCTGTCAAGTCATTTGGTCCAGGGCCTAGGCTCTCCCCGCTGTATCTAGGCTAAGAGATTATCACTCCATGGGAAATGGGTTCCGGAATTCCATTTGTGCACTAGGGATACATCCTGGTCCCCCTGCCAGAGGCAGGATAGACTGCCCAGTCCTTCTAGCTGACACCCACATTCAGGGGGCCTGGTTTGGTACTCTGTTGGTTCCCCACCTTTCAGACTGGGGTCCATGAGTTCCCATTAGCTCAGGTAATCTGTTTCTGTGGGTTTCCGCAGCTTGGTCTTGACCCCCCTTTGCTCATCACTACTCTATCTATGAAACTGTATTCCAGGAGTTCCATTCAGTGCTTAGCTGTAGATTTCTGCTTCTGCTTCCATCAGCTACTGGATGAAGGCTTTAGGATGGCAAATAAGGTAGTCATCATTTTCATTATAGGGGAACAGCATGTAAGATAGCCTCTTCACTATTGCTTATATTCCAAGTTGAAGTCATCTTTGTGGATCTCTATACAATTCTCTAGTGCCAGATTTCTGTTTAAACCAATAGTGGCTCTCTCTATTGATGTGTCTCTTTTCTTGCTCTCCTCTATTCATCTCCCCAGTCAATCTTCCTGATCCCTCCAGAGAGGGATGTAGGAGAAATAGGAGGGGAGAAAAGGAGGGGGGAGGAGAATCCTACTTTCTTTATCTCCCCAGAAGTATAATGGACAGCACACTCAACTTTTTTTTAAATGTGGATTGAACTCAGCAGCTAACTCATAGCAAAAAAATAACTTCCCAAAAAATAACTTTGTGGGGCTGGCAAAAAGGATGGGTGAGTAAGGTACTCCTTGTTTAAGCATGATGACCTTAGTTTGGATCCCCTGAAGTCTCATAAAAGTCAAGTGGAGCTGGCTCTTCATATACTCCCAGTACTTGGATGCAGAGACTGAGAGGCCCTGAAGCTTGCTGGCAGGCTATTCTAGCTGAATTGGCAAACTCCAGAAACAGTGAGAGGCCTTTTCTCAAAAGTAAGGTTAATTGATCGAGCTAGATGCCTGATAGCATCCACTGGCTTCTACATGAACACAAATTCAGACTGTGCACACACAAGCACACAAATATATTCATGACAGCTTATACAGGGTTTCCATAGAATACATTGTCAATATCAATTGATGGCTCAAATGATGTATGAATTAAAGCTTGTATAGTTACTGTCAATTGTTTTCTCCTATTGTCTGTCCTCAGTATCTGTTAAATTTTACATTTTTTACAGAGTATATTAGAAGGCATCTGTCTTTCAGCACCCTGAGCAACGCAGAAGACAGTTATTTAGTTGTACTAGACTCCCAGAATGATTGTTTTGATATAATTCTCTCATTTTATATTTTTACTGAAGACTTATATTTCTGTTCATTTCTTTTTTTTGCAAGTTTGCTAATGTGACTCTGAAAGTGTACACTACTGTGTATTTTGTTGATTTATAGAACTCTCTAAATATTACAATCTTCCTCATTATACATTAAAATAGTTCTCTCTTTCAATATTTAATTTTAAATATATTTGACAGTTTCATATATTTATACAATGTATTGTCATCATTTTCTCCCCATTACTTTCACTTATCTCCCTTCTGTTGATCCCCTTCTTCACTTATGGCTCTACTACTGCTTCCTTGTAGTGTGTGTGTGTGTGTGTGTGTGTGTGTGTGTGTGTGTGTGTGTGTGTTCAGAGGTGCAGCAGATATGTTGTATTCAGAACACTGGATTTCATATTATTTTTCTGAATCCTCTCTCTTTTAGGAAATCTTTGTCTCCCTTGTCTCAGTATCCCCTGGGCCTCGGTGAGGGAGATACAGATATATGTTTCAGGGCCACATTTTGAACAATTTTGGCTTAAAACACCACTAAAACATTAAAATTAAATTGTTGCCCTACCAGTTTATGTTGCCAAGGCACTTTGGTTTTGCATCTTATTTCTAAAGACCCCTGGAACATAATTTTTAAAAATAAGCTGCCAGTAATTTTCACATATTTTTTCTCTTATTGTATTCTCTTTAAAATGTTTTTAATTTAAGTAGACTTATATCACTTGGCTCCTGCCCTTCCTTCCTCTACTCCCTCACAGTTATCTGCCCTCAAACCCACCCATGCCCCATATTAAATTAATAGCCTCTTATCCTTGATTATATTTGTTATACAATATGTGTATTCATAAATAATGTGTGTGTATGTGTGTTTGTGCGTGCGTGTGTGTGTGTGTGTGTGTGTGTGTGTGTGTGTGCGCGCGCGTGTGTGATTTCAAGGATGAGCACTCTGCATTGAACAATTAAAAAGGGAGCAAATCCCTGGGACAAGCCAATTCTTATCCTAATAATCTTTACTGGCTTGTGGTTCATTATGTAGTTGTGGGACCA